>NW_008804549.1:3246033-3281876 GCF_000145635.1 Gaeumannomyces tritici R3-111a-1 | reverse complement strand
AATTGGGCGCCGCCAGCACGGGCAGCTGCTTACATGGCCTGGCGGTCAGGGAGCCGTCGTCGGCGGCGGCGGCGGCAAAGTAGTCGTCCTGGCCGCTCAGCGCCGTCTCGGGCGCCGACTCGTCCCACTCGCCCGTGGTGATGGCGACCCCGATCTGGCCCTCCGATTCGCCGGCGACGGCGGCGGCGGCGGCGGTAGGGGCGACGGATGCGGCTGTGGCGAACAAGGTCTTGACCTTGAGGCAGGGCGCCGCCCTGTGTATGGGCACGGCGGCGGCGTTGGTCATCGTGGTCGTCGTCGTCGTCGGCGTGGGCGGCATCGAGGGCGCCGAGCGCGACGCCGTGGACGCGGCCGACGAGACGGACGTGCGCTCGGACCGCACAAACTCGCCCGTGCGCGACACGGCGGCCAGGTCCTCGTCGCGCTCGCTGATGCCGGCCGACGCGGCCGCCTGGCTGATGATGCTGGCGGCGCTGTCGCCGAGCATCAGGGACGGCAGTTCGGGTGCGGCGTCGGCGGCGGCGATCAGGCTCAGGTTCCTGCGGATGGGGCGCACGACGTAGCTCACGGTTCCGCTGCTGCGGCTGTGCGACGACGGCGGGGAGTCGGCGGCGGCGGCGGCGGCAGGGGCAGGGGCAGGGGCAGGGGCAGGCATGGCCCCGCCCTCAAAGGGCGGGCTGTAGCTAAGCGGGTCGCACTCGATGCCCGTGTCGCCCAGGGGCCCACCGTAGGCGCGGCGGTACATCTTGGTCACGTCGAACAGGGCGTGCTCGGCAAAGGACAGGCCCGGATAGACGCGCATGAGGTGGCTGCGCTGCAGGCGGCGGCGGCCGTTGGCGAGCACGCAGCGGCGCAGCTCGTCGACGGCGTCCTCAAGGCGGCGCTGGCAGCCCGTGCGCGTGTAGGCGGCCAGGGCGCGCTTGAAGGTGTAGAGGTGGTCGAGCGACAGCAGCGTCAGGCCGTCGGCCGAGAAGAGCACCTCGTTCTGCGCCACGGACCGCCGCACCAGCAGGTCCGCCAGCCCGCGCTCGGCGGGCTCGACGGCGTGCGGGAGCCAGTCGGTGCCGAGGCCGAACTTGCGCTCGGCCTTGTCGATGGTCTGCCGCAGCACCCGCTCCGCCCGCGCGTCCAGCTCCTGCGTGTGCACGAGGTGGATCCCGAACGGGTTGGGGGAGGTCTGCGTCGTGCCGGAAACGTCGGTCGACATGGTGGTCATGGACATGGCCGGCGTGGCCGGCGGCTGCGGCGTGCCTGTGTTGGTGCTGTTGGACGAGGTGCTGCGTTTGAGGCCCTTGGCGGTGGCCGCGGCGGCGGCGGCGGCGGCGGCGGCGGACGCCCTCCTCATGGTGGGCAGGATGGGCTGGGTACTGGACCGGCTGAGGCGGCCGAGGGCGGTGGACATGATGGACGGGCGGCGCGGCGGCGACGCGGCGACGGCGGCGACGGCGGCGGGCGCCGGAGCGAGCATGATGGGGATGATGCCGTCGCTCTCGTCGTCGCTGTCGCCGCTCGTAGCCACCGACATGCTGTGGCTCTGCGGCGGCGCCTCGCCCTCCTCCCTCTTGACGACGACGAGGGTGACGTTCATTTCCTTGCGCGCCAGCCTCTTGGCGACGTACTGCAGGGCCGCGTCCACGTGCGGGGGCAGGTGCTGGGCGTCGAGGAGGGACGTGCCGGCCTCGAGGGGCGCGGATATCCTGTCCTTGAGCGACGACATGGTTCCTCCTGTGGCTTGCTGCAGTCTAGGACGGAATGGGGGCAGAGACGCGATGCTCTTTCTGTCTAGTTAGCTTTTCGCGAGCAGCAGCAGAGGGCGTAGTCAGGCTTTCAGTCTATGGTTATTGTATCTTATGCGAGGGTGCTGCGGCCAGTCACTAGTGAATGGTGGTGAGATTGTTGTTGAGCATGATGATGATGGTGATGATGATGATGGTCTGGGATAAAAGGTCCCAAGACCAGCAGCGACAGAGGCTAGGTGGATATACATATAGCAATGGGGGTGTGCGGATGACTGTGCGGTGATGTTTACTACAGACCCCGGGTTTACTCGTCTGCACCGTACAGTAATAGCACTCGAAGGGAGGGCTTTGGGTGAAGGTGCAGGGATCGTCTGCCCCACATGCAAGCCCGCTAAGGGCTGTGCGGGAACCTTGGGTTGTTTTGAAACGAAACATCGTGCCGAAAGAGGCAACAAGCAAAAAGGAAAAACCGGGGTGACCAAAAAAAGAGTGGATTAAAAAAAGGCACAGCGTTTAACGCGCAGCAGCGCCAGCAACTTCTGAAACACAGGCACACAGGCACATCTGCCCCCCGGAAGCAGATCTGAGGCTTGGCGACTTGCCAACGGTGCTATTTCACGTCATGTACAGGTCCCAGGGATCAGTGCGGTCGATGCAAGATACGTTTTCTTCCTTGGAAAACCAAGCCAAACTGATGTACCACCAGGATCCACCGTGCTAAGGTTTGTGATCCCTGGGACATGTAGGTAGCTTATTCTTTTTTTTCTCCCCTCTCCATCTGACATCGACCGGCAGTGCCGGGCTTGACTCAGACCTCAAGTGAGGCTCAGCACGCGCCCGACGGCACGCGTCAATGGCTGTCTGTCTGGCAGGTGTTGTGTTCAGTTGAGCCGTGCTGTGCTGGCCCGGGGCTTGGGGCTCTCTCTCCACCCCGGATTCTTGCGTCGTCTTGGCCACGGTGCAAAGCCACTCCGCCCGACTCGGGCAGATGGGGCGAGATGAGGCGTTGACTCCCGATCCATCGCTGGAGTAATGCATCCACACAACCAAGACACACTCAGCGAGCTGCACTCGGCTGCCGAACGCTCTTCTCACCATTCCTCCCAGGCGGCCGGTTTACCCAGATGCATCAGATGGATTTTTGTCCACCGACTTTGAATGAGTTGGCAAGACTCCCCACCTTCTGCTTTGCTTCAGGAGAACTCCCTCAATTCCATGTTTTTCTGGCCCGCCTCGTCGCCTTCGGGTGGGCGCCTGGAGCGGGGACCCCAGTGATGCTCTGGAGAACAGAAAACAAGTACATAGCTACCGATAGGAAACAGGTTAGAAAATAGGACGGGAAGGAATCCCATTCCATGATCGCCGTGGCATCAGCAGCAATCACAAGCACCCCAAGATTGAAATACCCGAAACGACATTGAACATGGCGAATGAAAGTGCACAAAGGATCTGCCTTCTGTTTCGTCACATCAAAACAAACCATGACGGGCCGCGGCGGTAGGTCGCGAGAGGGTTTGCCGTCTCGGTTGTCGGCGGCTAGGAAAGTCGCTATTTTTTGCAGTCAGCACATTGCATACCAGCGCTGGTTGGTGGTGATAGTTTCAGGGGTCCTCCCCTCTCTCCATCCCGTCTGCTTCCCCTCTCCTCCGGCCCGCCACACTCATCACATCACATCACACAGCCAAGTCGGCGCTGATAGGTTTTTGGCTCTCGCTTTTCCATTCCCACCAAAACCCTACTGTACTGTACCGTCAGCCAAAACAGCATCCCCGTTCCATCCATCCACCCAACCCGCAACCACCCAACCGGCAGTCTTCCCACAACGCCTGGCTTGCAGGGGGCCCGGCATATCCTCCCCAGGGGTTTCCTGCCTCTTGTTTATGGGCAAGGGTGGGCTTTTCTGGGCGCACGGGGTACCCGCATGATGGCCCCCACACAGTCCAAAATAGAAACAATGGCCGACTCGGGAGGGGGGATCCACGCCCGACGCGCACACGCGCGCACACACACGCATGCACGAACAAAACCTCCCACTCAGCACTCGCGAACTGCGCCCGCTCGTTTGGTCGAATCAAAAAAAAGAAGCCGCCTCTCGTTCCCGGGCGACTCCCTAGGTGCCCTAGGTGCCTAGGTAGATTTGTTTGCCTATTCCCAGATACGCATGTAGATGCACATAGATTGCCCCCTATTTCTGGCCGTCCTTGTGCAATTTTGTTTGCCGCCTTCCACAGCCCAGTCGGCCTGCGGCAGGAAAATCCATCAATGCCATCTTGAGATCGCGTGCTTGGTCTGCCAACTGGCCTGGGCCTTTTAAGCGTATTTCCGTTTATTTTTGTACCCGCCTTGTGTCGTACTATGCGCATTGCGGCTCCTGACATGCCCATCGCCCCAGTGCACCCCCACACAGAGTGGCCTCTGCCAGTCCAAGCGTGATGCCAAAAGTGTCAAAGAGGAAACATCATGGCAGCAAGCATTAGCGATTATCACTTCATGGAGCCACGCCCAAAATCCCGAATGGCGGGTCGAGTCAAACTGCGCCTGCAGCATCTGGGACCACATCAGCCCCGAATCGCTTCTTGTTGCGCCCGGTTTTCCAGACACCAGTCCGCTCTATAGATAGGTATTCCCCTTCGCTCTCACCCCCTGCATTCCTTATTCTGTGGTTCTGTTCGGCGCCGGCTTGTGCCCGGGCTGCTGATCCATCACCCCAAGTCCGACTTTGCTGGGGTTGGCAGGGTTCGGGCACGTGCTGTATGCATTGCCCATCGCCATTAGGTACTGGCAAGGATGACAACAAAGACTGAAGAAAAGAGAAAATGCAAAAGGCGGCCGAGACGGTTAAGAAAAGAAGGGCATGAAGCAAGGACATGTGCGCGCTCCGGTTTAACCCGACAGCCGTGAGCTAGTGCTCTGCTTTCAGGATTGCAAATTCCCACCACGACTCCAAGCAAAAACAATGTGTGCAGGTGTCTCCTTATTTCACTCTCTTGCCCTGTGATGGTGACCCAAACTCCTCGCTTCCGGATAATCTCTTGGCGGCACGCATGAACTACCAGACATCAGATCAGAATTATCTCCCACCAACTCGACAGTAAGGGGGCAAAACGAAAGTCTGGTAGTAGGGATTTTGAGCAAGCCAGAGGAAAAAAGCCCATGTGGCCAAAAGTAAAAGTCGGGAGAGAAGAAAAAACAAACAAGAATAAACAGACAAGAATAAACACAAACAAAAAAAAATGACGTGAATCGAGTGCCGCGTTATTTTCCCTCTATCGGCATAACATCGTAAACTCGTTATCGGAGCGCGTGGTGTGTTGATCAGGGTATGTCCCGTCTTGAGGCGAACGACGGGCATGTGGGGTCAGACCCAGATTCTGTAGTAGTAGTTGTAGTGGTAGTAGTAGTAGTAGTGGGTAGTGGCAGCGGCGGTAGTAATGGCGATGGCAGGAATGGCGACAGTGGTAATAGCGGTAGAGGCAATACGCGTAGTAGCCGTTGTCGCTGTCGTGACACCATGTTCTCATCTTTGCCGTGGGTTGCTTCACTGGAGATCGCCGTCGCCAAGCTCGCCCGTTTGCTGCATGCTAAAGTCTCCCAGACTGTCCATCTGCTCCGATGATCCACAAGAGTTCTCCCATTCTTCGGTGCGGCGCTCCCAGGTTAGTGACTTACGAGGGTTATAGACGACCCAGGGCTTGCCATCTCGTCATCTAGCGACATACCGGAGGCATCGTCCTCTATGTCCTCCACCGTAAGCTTCTGCAGCGGCTCAACAACGTCTAGATATGCACACAGCGCGTCAGTAACGGGCGGTCGCCGCGTGGGAAGGAGAATAAATTGACTGGGAGGCCAAGAGTGACGCAAAAGGGTCTCACAAGCCACTTACCTCGCTTCAACGTCAGATACTCCTCCCGCCGTGATTCGTCAAGGTGTCCGGTGCCGCCGAGCTGGTCTTGTTCAAAGTATTTGTCCGTCTCGTCAAACAGCTGTTCGAAGTTCTGAAAGATCTGCTTCTGGATCTGGTTTCCACGGAGGACATAGGTCGCCTTCAAAAGCTTCAACGACTCGATAGCTACCCGTTGGGCTGCCACGTCGAGCGCCTCACTCCGATCCACGCCTCCAGCATCATCTTCAAAGTCCGCCGCGGGGCCGTGCGTGAAAATCTCCGAGAACAGGAAATCAAACACGTCGCTCCCCACCTGGGGCTCGTAGTATCCCATCAGAAAGGGTACCCATTTGTGCAGGTTTGCAAGGCCATCGCGGGCGAAGGGCATCGATTCCTGCTGGCCAGAGACGTTCAGCACCTCAAACACGTCCCGGTGGAAGTCCAGGAATGCCCTCCCCTCATTGTTATTGAGTGATCGGCACTGATCGCATATGTGCATAAACAGCTCGTTGATGCGGCTGGGGTTGCGGCTCCTGCGGCAGAAGACGACTGCTGCTCGGAGGAAAGGCTGGTTGACGTGAGATACGATGGCACCGTTGATGGCCACCATCAGCGTCGTGAGCACCTTGTACTCCATGACCATGCTGAGCCGCACAAGCGACTCGATGATGGACTCGGTTGCCGGCATGTTCTGGTTGATCACAAGCAGCTTGTCGACAAAGACATTGCCCTGGTTACGGACCCAGTCCTTCCCGATTAGCCCGAGCTCCTGCTTCGTTATCTCAAAAGGTGCGGGTGGGTCTTGGCAGGCTGCCATGTAGCGAGACGTCATGAGTGCATGTTCGGGCGCTTGGAACTCGCTACGATCGTGCGCCTGAGTTCCCCGCGGCGGCACGAGGCTCTCCAGGAGCACGGCGATGAGGCCAATGACGTTCTCGTAGCTAGGAGGACGATTCGGGAGCCTCCTAGACACCGTTGTCGCCATACGCGCGAACTGCGTCTGAGGGTCGTTCGTCTCGGCCGCAATGACCAGCACCAGTCTCCTCAGGTGGTTCTGGTCCAAGAACAAGCCCATCTCCTGCCGTCCAAGTTGCACGTATCCGAGCATGAACCCAAAGATTTCGTGCCAGGACCGGAGGTGAAGGTGGAAGTGGTCCCAAAGCTCGCTGATGAGCCCGACAGTGAGGTGAACCAAGAGGTTTTGCGCGAACGGGTTCTGATTTCCAGGCGATCCCCCGTACAGGGTCGGGCACGTGTTTTTCGCCCCCCGCATGACCGACAGGAAGAAGTCTCCGCTGCTTGTGCGGACGCGGCTGTCGGGGTTCCGCTGCAGCAGCATTCGGAAGGCCGTCCGCCGCTCGCCCAGATACGTGAGAATCTCAACGGCGCACTCGCTGCAGACCGACAACCACCTAATGAGGTTGCTGAGAATCCGATCGAAGTCGGGTACGTCCTTCTGTCGAGAAGCTACTTGGTCGAGGTGTCCGAGCGCCATGTGTATCGCCACCTTGTGCTTTCCTTGTTGATGAGCGCTTGTGTCACCTGCGATGGCGTTTCCGTATGCGAGAAGTGCGGCGCAGACAAAGTAGATGTGCGATGGCGCAAACAGACAGTGCCGTCTAAGGATGGACATGTTCTCTCTCTGAATATGCGCCAGCAGATCGTCCGGCATCGGGACACGGAGCGGGCTTGTACCCGCAACCTGCGCCAGGGCCCGATGCTCCTTTGCCAGAGAGGAAGATCGCTGGTAGAACAACATGTACGCGCTGTAGGTCTTGTCATAAGGCTGGCCGGCCCCGTCGTATGGGCTGCGCAGGTCTGGGCCGCCAAAGCAGCTCGCCTCCATGTGGGCTGGGTCCCATTGAGACACCAGGTCGTCATTGAATTCGACCCAGGTCTCGCCCGAGCCCGACGTGGGTCGCTCGCGGATATATGAGTAATAGTGACCGGACTCGGCCGTCCCAGAGTGGACGAGAACGCCGACAAGCTCGAAAATGTCTGGAACGCTCTCCTGGGACGGGTCACTGAGATGCTCGATCGTGTAAGGGCGCATGTCGATCCTTGTCGGGAACATGAAGTAGTCATTGATCTTGTTGCGCGTCAGCGAGCGGAGGTTGAAGTCGAATCGCTTCAGGTGGAAAATGAGGTTGTCCGGTATATCCTTCAGGCAGGCCCTCTTGACGGCGTCGACGTGCCGGTCGCAGGTCGAGCACTTGTACTTGTTGTCGCCCCCCATGATTTCGCCGTGCACATAGGCCTCTAGGCTTTCCTGGAGACTGCTCTTTCCCTTAATGTCGCACTGGATCGCCGAGAATGGCTCGAGTATCTCCGAGATGTGCTCGCACTCTTTGGAGCGGACTTGCTGCACCAGCTGGCCACCATAAAACGCCCTGAACTCCTTCTTGCTCTCGGGGGTCAGCAGCTGGCCCTCCCATCGATCGAAGAGCAGATTGTAGAACTCGTCGACGTCCATTTGGTTGTGGATGTCGATCGGGGTGTCGTCATAAGTCTTGATACTGGCCACGCAGTGCTGCGGGTCGGTGTATCGCCGTAGGCTGTTTTGAAGGAAGCCAAACACCGTCTGAGTCTGGAACAGGAGCTTCTGAGAGTACTCTCGGTCCGGAACATCGGCTTCGAGTATGAACTTCCGGAACCCGACGTTCATGAAGAGCTGCGTGAAGAGCGAGTTCAGGTAGCACGTGTTGGACAGGTTTCTCAACCCGACATATCCGCACGGAGCTCGAATCGCCTTGCTACGCTCAAACCCGAATGGGAGGTCGTAGTGGTATGGATCTTCGCTGTCGTCGGTGTCGATTGGGACCAGCATATCGAGGTCCTGGATCAGCCTCCCCAGCAACTCCGTGTCGTTCCCTATCGAAGCCAGCATGGATTCAAACAGATAAAGTCTGGTTTGCGGGGCGTGCACCAGCTGCGGAAGAGGACGGCGGGCACCGGTGTGCCACTCGGGGAAAAGATGCTTCCAGAAGATCCTATGTGCCAGGTCCCTGCGTAAACACGAACGGGGTTAGTGATCGAGCGAGATAGATCCGCCATGAGATTGCTTACCTTCTCCGTACGAGCCCATGCTCAGCAGAGCTGCCTTCTGGCGTCATGAGAATCTGTCTCAACATCTGTGCCAGGTTGAACGCCACCAAGTCGGGCGAATCTGGCTGGGTAATGTCCTCCTCAGCTTCATACGACAGCAGCATGTCCGACGTGACATCGAGCAGCAACTGCAAGTCCAATATGGCAGACGCGGAGTCTTTCATCGACTTGAACATCTCAAGCCACAAGTTGAAGACTTCTTCGCACTGAAAGCGTTGCTCGATGGCGGCGGGCACCAGGTTGCAGGCGAGGGGCCAGAAGAACTCTTCCAGCTGGAGCGAGGAGACCGCGAGATAGCTTTTGGGCAAGGCTTGTTAGGGTTTGCGCAAATCGGGAATATGGCGGGAACAGAGGCGGAAATGTCACTCACCTGTCTCGCCTGCTGAACTTGACCATGATCATCTCTCGTACTAAGGCCCGGGCCATGGGGCGCGGCTCCTGGAGGACGAGCCGCGTAATGACAGCAGGTATCTCGGTCGAAGCAGTGAGAGCAGCCCAGCAGACTCGTGACGACACAGCACAGTCGAGTATCGTCTGCAGCAGGGCATTGGACAGCTTTACCACAGTGTCTATAGGGTTTCGCATGGCCGCATTGGAAGCAAGCAGCGCGATGAGACGCCGGACAAGATCGCCATCTACACAATCCAAGATCCCAGGAGCGACAAGGGCCGCACTACCGTTGGGGGCAGTGAGCTGGGCGTCGCGGGTGCATGTGCGGGCGTCGTTCAGAATGGCGATCACGATGGTCATGATGGCCGTGGTCAGGTAGGCCCTCAGATTCGTTCCCCCGTTGATGAAGGTGGGACAGCTCTCTATAACGTCGTGGCTGCGGATGGCGGCGACGGCCAAAAACAGTATCCTCTTGAGCGCGTCGTCATAGGATCGTGTCGCCGACTCTCGGTCAGGTGGTGCGGCGGACTCGACCGCGCGTCGGCGAGATCGGAGAAAGTCCTCCATAGCGAAGATGGCATAGAGCGACTTGAACGTCTGCCCTACTGGAAAGACCTCGGTCGGGCTCTTGGAAGGATCTGCGATGACACCCAGAATGCGGTCATCGGCAGGAAGCCGGGTAAGGAATTGGTAGATCTGGAGACGAATCAAACGAAGTTAGCACCAATTGTTGCCCCAGCTGACTTTTCTCTCACCCTTTTGCATTTGTGCACAGCGCGCTTCTCGTGGTCAACGAGATACTCTTACCTCGGTGGCGAAGTTCGCATCCATGCCGAGGCATTCCCAAAGCTTGTCAAAATGCGACAGGATTTCAATCTCGACGGGCGACGCTCCCGGCCGGATCCGGCCCGTAGGGGCTGGCGCGGCCTCCCGCTTGACCAGGATCAAGCCGTTGTGAATATGCAGGTCCTCCAGAGACTTGCATATGTCGGCCTCCTGCGGCACAAACGGCTGCCCGCGGTAGTAGATCCTGTAGTTTTCGAAGCCGGTCGCCTCTTTCAGGCTCGCCAGCAGAGACGCCGCCGTATTTCGCCGGCCGATGTTTAGCTCCTTCACGTCAGTATGCTTGTCCCCGTCGAAGCACTGAAACTTGAGTTCCGCCGAGTCTCCCTCGACGCCGTTGGGCAACGCCAGAGGCAGGGACCTCAGGTCGGGGGTCGCAAAATGCCCCAGCCGGCTGTACATGCTGTGAAACTCACGTAGCACAGCCAGCGAGCGCACAAACAAGAGCGACTGCTCCTGGACCAGGCCCGGGTTAGAAGGCGCCACCATAGGCTCGTCATCGCCGGTGGTCGGGGGGCTGCCGAAGGACTTGAGCTGTGCCGCTGCCGAGAAGAGCTGCTTGAGACACCTGCCGACAAAGCCGAGATGTACCTTGCGGGCCCGGTGGTGCGAAAAGGCCCGGATGGATTTGCTGTTGAGGTATATGTCGTTCACAAGCAACTCGACGGCTTGCTGTTCCAGGGCGGGGTTGGTGGTTGTGAGGATCACTCGCCAGACCTGTTCGATGGCAACCCAGTCGGCGCCCTCTTCGTCGTCCAAGACGTCGCTCTTGGGGTCGTTTATGATGGGCATGATCCCTGCCCGGATAAGATCTAGGGCGCCGGTGCAAAAGCACTCGGGTGGAAGCAAGGGCAGATACTCGTTTAGGCAGGTAGTCAAGAAGGCATTCTCTGGCTTCGTCTTCCGTAGGCTCTTGAGCAGGATCTTCCACGAGGCATCGCGGTCTTCCTGGCATGCGGCGCCCTTGCCAACCATCATTTCCCACAGCCGAGACCCGAGGCCGCTACCCAAGATGGCCATGGGTTGGTAGTTCACCAGGTGGTATATCAGGTCATGTCGATAAACATTGGGTTGGCCGCTGATGGCCGGCAGGTAGCCAGCGCTGTGGCCGGCAGTGATGGCATGCTCCAGCTCATTCACCAGGAGCTCGGCAAACGAAAACTCGGTTGCCAACATCTGGATTTCCCTAGAGAGGAACAGACTTGCGAGATGGTGTGTCGCCGCGAGACTCCCTGGTGTCGTCGGCGACTTGTTCGCTATGTCCTGCATGCAGTCTCGGTACAAGACGGCTCTCCCTTCCGCGTCGGGAGCGCAGCGACTGAGAAGCAGCTCTTTGAACCTGGCATTGGCAAAATCTCGGACGTCGGGATAAGCCACGGGCGATTTGGGCCCCATGACAGAGGATTCCCTCATGAGCCGCAGACAGAGGAAATACGGCGCAAGATCAAGGGTGCGCTCGCTCTGGGCACACTTGCCCACTGCGTGCTTGAGCATGATATCTGCGAACTCTCGCACCGCAGGAGTGAAGCCCTCGATAGGTAGTGACTCCAGCTTGTGCAGGAGGTACAGCAAGCCTTCCAGTGAGAAGAGCTGACCGATGCGGCCAACCATGCGGAGCAGCGCCTCCGAGACCCGGGGATCCTGGGTCGTCGTGACCGTCTTCCACATCAGGTCGGTATGCTCGTTGGCATACGTGTTGGTAACCAGCAAGAAACCGAGGATATTAAAACTCTCAGACGTGATTTCGGGATGGCAGGTTGGCCCCAGCAGGTACGAAATCAAGTCGGACCGTAGGAGAAAATCTGCAAAAAAGTGCTGCACCGCGACGTTACGGGGATCGTGTTGCGGCTCGCTGAAGTGCTTCCAGCAGCTCACCATGTCGGCACACATCTCGCTGACGGCCATGACACGCAGCTGCATCTGGCTGGACATGATGAGCTTGCTGAACATGCTGAATCGCCACTGACAGGAAATAACCTCTGGGATGAATGTGGCGAGGATCTGTGGGTGAGCCTTGCGGAAGTCCTCGGCGCACTTCATGGCGCTAGCATTATCATTGCCGCGCAGCGCATGTTTCATGATCTCCCCGAGGCATTTGATGATGCCGCCGGTGTGTTCGTGAGAGAGGTGCGTGATGCCTTTCTCAATGATAGCAGACAGGGCCGTGGACACACCGCTGAACATGAGCCACGCAATGTCCAGGCGATTCCGCACCTTTTCGCTTGTGTGCAAAGTGCTGTTGGGAAGTGGGGGCACCGTGTCGTACAAGAGAATCAAGGAGCTCAACTGGCAGATGTGGTGGAGATTATCGCTCAGCCGAGGGAACTTGGCAAGTAGCCTGGTGTGCCACCCTGCCACTTTCCACAGGCAGGCGAAGGAGCCGCCAGCCTCTTGTCCCCGGCCCTGGTTCAGGAAAGAGTCTATCAGCCCCGATATCTCGTCCTGATGCAAGCAGGTACTGTTGTAGCTCGTCGTCGTTGCTTCGTCACGTTTGCACATGGTATTCAGGACTTGAAGGTAGAGAGGAGATATCAGGTCTGGGGGCCGACTATCTTCCATCTGGGGGGCCCTCTTCATTGTAGTGAGATCGAAGCGGGCGAAGTGTGCGGTAAGAGCGGAGAACTCGTGGAAGATACGGAGGATTCCCGCACGAAACTCCCTGTCTCTGACAGTGCTCCTAAACACAAGAAGCGGTCAGCATGGAGCAGGCTGGAGGCACGGCTGGCCACCGTAATGGGCACCGAGATGGCAAGGATAAACGCCCGTACCTTCGGAAGTAAACATTCGAGACAATCTCTGGCAGCCCAAGCCAAAGGCAGCGATGCTGCTGGAAGGATTCAAGCAGCATGGGATATGAGGCGTCTTTGGCCCACTGCCGGTACTCATGGATCCATCTCACCAGCCTCCAAGCGACGTCGTCATCTGCAGCACACATGTTAGCAAAGGCACATGCAAAGCTATACGCAGCGGCCGGGCTAACTTACAGGCCAGGATATGCTGATTGACCCTATTGACGCTCTCTTGTTGGTGCTCACCATCGTTCCTGTAGGGGAACTCGGGGGTCGGATCCTCCAACACCTCGTCGTCGTCATCGGCATTCAGTTCCACAAACCCAGAATTGTCGTCCTCGGTCACGCGGATCAGATTGTCGTCTTGTTGATTGGATGAAGAGAATACAGCGTCGAAATCACCGTCGGGTCGGGGATCGAGGACCTTGATGGGCGGACTGCCACCATCCATTGCAGATGATATTGGAGTCGAGCCCGACGTGCCTCCCTGAGACATGTCGACCTCGGACTCCTCGACGCTGACCTTGACATCGTCGACATTCGGCTCCGGAGGTTGGGTGGTCGAGGCCGGGCTCTTGGAGGAGAGCGGGGAGGAGGGTATCGTGTCCAGCGGGCGCTGTGTGTTGCGCAGATTTATGGTGACCCGACTCGACACGGGCTCGACCGAGTGTCCGGGCCCATCGGAACCCTGGTCGGGGGTGTGGGGGCTGGCCGGGTCGACGTCAACCTTCATTTTGGAGCCCTCGGGCGACAGATCGGCTTCTGGGAGTTCTGCGCCAAGGTCCTGAGAGGACCCCGCCGTACCTGGGCCAGCGGATTTCGACGGCGAGGCACCACCGCTCAATGACGTGCGGCGGCGCTTGCGGGCGGAGAGCTCGTCGTCGTCGAAGGGATTCGGACGGGTCGAGCAGGGTTCAGAGGACACGGCGCGTTCTCTCGGCTCGGGGGATCTTGAGGGTTGGTCCATCTGGCTGGGTGCAAGCGCAGGGACTGCAAGTGCGGGATTGCTCAAGCTCCAGGGTCCCTCGAGCTTCGCGCGAGGCAGCTCGGCGACAGCTTCGCGATAGCCCCCACACTAGCATACGTCAGGTCGGCGGGCGGGCGGACGAACCTGGATCGGCGGGCGGGGTGGATCAAACTACAGGCTGCGTCTCAGTGAGTTAGAATGAGCGCAGGAGCCTCAAATTGCACGCGAACGCGAACCTGCAGTCCCGGGAGGGTGGCAGGAATTATGGGTGGGCAAGGCTGAGGGTGGATTGAACCTAGGTGACGGCGGAGCAGGGCGGGACGAGGCCGAGGGTGGAAGTCACCACTAGTCGCGGGTGCAGGCGGAAGCAGGCGGAAGCAGGCGGGAGGCGCGAGCACGACCTGGGCCTATTGATGGGCCTACAAGGTAGGATGTGGGTTTTGGGAGATGTGCGAGGTGGCAGGCAGGCAGGCAGCACCGCCCGGTTGATGGCAGCTGCAGCCCGGAGCTGGGTGCCTAGGAGGTACAGGCAACTGCGAAGGGAGTTGGGGAAGGCGGGCGGTACCTGGGATTCGATGAAAGCGGAGTGACGCTGCAGAGTGGGGACAGGGCGTGGGACAAGTGAATGAACGTGCAATCGACGACTTTTCTTCTTCTTTTTTCTTCTTTGCTTCTCTTTGATGACACGAGTACCTATCCGGTCTGTTTTTCGGCAAGATCCCTCATCCGTGCTGGAGCTGGCAGCCTTTGGGGGCAGGGACTGGGAACGTTGGACGGGCTGGGGAGATGGGATCTGACTTGCCGTAGCTTGGAGCTGGTGTTCAGGTATGAGAATCCTGAGGCGCTTGCAAATTCGCCGTCCCGTCCGCAACGCACCCTGGAAAGCCAAGGGACTAGACGAGGTGTCGGACTGGTCTCTGAGGGTGAGGAGATGCTCGAACAGCGACTAGAAGAGCGGCGAGGCTCTGCTTTGGGAATCAGTTCTTATTTTTTTCTGACTTTGGTGACTGCTCTTTGCCAGTTTGGAAAACGAGAAAAGAGCTTGGAGAGCAAACACCTTGTGGAGGTGCTGCTTGAGTGGGGGTGGGGTGGGGATAAGGATGGCGCGGGGAAGGGGGTGAGTTTAGGGACGCGTCGTCCACAAGTCGGAGCTCTGAGGCTGGTGGAGGATGAGTTCTCAGCCAGCTTTGGTGAAGATTTTCTTTCCTGGGATGCACGACGCCTCGATTTCCTTCATAAGCTAAGTTTAAATGCGTGTACTCGAGGCGCACAATGAGGAAGATACAGTCACACTTCAAAAGTCTGGATGCACGCCACCAAGTTACATACAAAAGTTAACACATTTCAACCGCCATATTAAATCAAAAAAAAAAAATGCTAAAATAAATATTCGAAATGCATTTAAAAATTTGGAATCCTTTTTAATATATAAATTAATTTAAATTAATTTGAATATTAAAAGCGTAAATTGCAGCGCTTAAAAAAATTAAAAAATTAAAAAATTATCGCTACAGCGCTTTTCAGGGGATGCTAAATCTATTTACAGCGAATGCATTTTAAAATTCCGATTTTAACATTTTGTTTAAAAGCTTACGATAAGTTACAAAATTTAAAAAAAAATATATGTTAAAGGTTTTATAAATTATTATGGAATTTTACTTTTTCGATTATTTTTATATTTTTATTTTATTATTTTATTTGCATTCGAAAACTGTGAGGTTTGGTGGGAAATTGCGTTTGCACTCAGACTTTTGAAGCGGGGCTTTAATGGGAAGATTGAACAATTGCTGAAAAGTTCCCTCCCACCACATGGCGCAGGGGCTTGATTGTCCGTGAGATGACACGTCCCGCAGCTAATTCCTACGCAGGCGGCTTACCACCCCGCGGCTGTTCATGTCCACTCGCGACACAATGAAATGTCAAAGCTGCGAACCCAACCGCACACGTCCGCCCTCAGCTGAGTGAGCGGGCCGACTTCGGTTAGTGGGGTTAACGACTGTGAGCGGAGCTAAATGCATCCTTTTGATGACGCGTGCCAGCCGCCATTGATTCGGGCAATTCTTTCACGGCGTTGAACGCTCCCGTCCCGTTTAGCTCCCATGCCCCACCAGGTGGTAATGTTTCAAAGAACGCAAACCCCAAGGCTCCGATTTCTAAAATTGTATTTACATATGCGCCGCTTCTTTTCGGTGGACAATCATATTCTATGTAGCAGTGGAGGGGGGTGGGCAGTGTTTGGGCAAACAGCGGCTAGAATATTGAGTCCATATTTAGGTACGCTGTTGCACCCTGTCGACATCGACAATCACAACCAAGGCCGGCATGAGGCTGTAGTGTCGTAACAGGGCCCGGTTGGCAGCCCGGTTGGCAGGTGGTCTACCAGCCCAGCCATGTAACCTCAGCCACAGCAAAGTGGTGCGAGCGCAGCACGCATGGTTTTTGCTATGAGTGGGTCCTCAGCCGCGCCCCTGGCTAGGAACCTGTCGGCCACGCTTGATGGGCTAAGCGGTTGATCCACGACCTCACGCATTGGGGTTTGCAGGTTGGTCGCCGTCAAAGTGCGGGTGCTTTCTACCAGTTAGCCGTTTGAATCCCAGTCTCGAGGCTGAAGAAAAGCAAGAGTATTCCTTGGCAAACAGGCTCCTGGGCGTCTTTGTGTCTCAAATTTTCCTGGTTGAGTACCGCCTTATAAACTCGACGTCACAGGGATCGCTCTCACAGCATTGCCGTGGAAGATTATAGGCCAATTGCGACTCACCAAGAACAGA
Organism: Gaeumannomyces tritici R3-111a-1; assembly: GCF_000145635.1. Taxonomy (NCBI): domain Eukaryota; kingdom Fungi; phylum Ascomycota; class Sordariomycetes; order Magnaporthales; family Magnaporthaceae; genus Gaeumannomyces; species Gaeumannomyces tritici. The sequence continues at coordinate 3,265,392 of NW_008804549.1, read as the reverse complement.
CGCAACTGATCACCACCGCCGATATCACTTCGCAACGGCAGAGAGCGCCTAGCCAAACGCCCACCATGGATCGTAAGAGGCTGCTCCATCAGTTAGACACACCTTACTCGACGGTTGAATGGTGAGATTCCCAACTTCTAACATGTAGCCCTGTAAACCTTTCAGACGGTTGTCAACCTTGCCCAACTTCTTCTAACTGCCTCCAGGCCTCATATCCAACAGGACGATCAGGACTCGATCCTAGAGCTTCTTTGCAAGTGAGCTTTGCCCGATGGTATCCTGGCACGAAGCACGGTGCTGACCTCCAACAGTCTGCTCTCTCCTCTTGGCGAGTACCGAAGAAGATACGGCTCTCAGTCTAAGGGCAAGCGAAGCAAGGCCAAAAGGAAAGAGCAAGGGCAACTCGAAGAGGCACTGGCAGCCGAGGCAGTCAAACCACCACCGCCAGAACTCGGTATATATGTCGACGTCGGACTTGCAAGTATCACCCGGGGCCTGCAACAGGCTGCGGCCGACGGGAACCCAGACGGTGCCAAGACTCGCGGTGGCAAGGCTGCGGGTGGTGGCAATGCCGGCACTGTACCCTACGCCGTCGTGTTCGTCGCCCGGTCGGGACAGTCTTCGGCTTTCCACTGCCACTTCCCCCAGATGGTCGCCGTGGCTTCCACATCGTCGCCCGTCCGCCTGGTGGGCTTCAGCAAGGCCTGCGAGGACCGTTTGAGCGAGTGTCTGGGCATTCCAAGGGCGTCTAGCGTCGCCTTGAGGGCGGGCGCGCCACAGTCTCAGGCTCTCCTCGATTTCGTTGGACAAAAGGTTGCGCCTGTCGAGATCCCCTGGCTCAGGGAGGCCGCGGCGGCTGGCTACCAAGAGACCAAGATCAACACGGCCGAGGCCCCTGTGGGACGCAAAAGGCAGAGGCAAGCTTCAAAGGTGTGAGTCAAGGGCGATGTTTGCCACGCGTGGTGTGAGCACGGCCGGCCTGGCAACAGTAGACTCACGAGTAGTTTGTCAAACGCAATGAAGTCGCATCACCATTCCTCTATAAATATGCAGACACTCACCTAAGTGAAGAAAGAGACCACGGCGAGGCGGTTCGCAAACCCCCGCTGATCAAGGTGCCAGATATATGGTACCTACCAACATACGCACTAGTTGAGTGAGTGCCCACGGTAGATGGGCGGTGGCATCTGGGCTGTAAATACTTCTAGGTGCAGGTGATCTGCAAATCAATATCTTGTCTGGTAGGCTGGCCCGATTGGGAAGCTACGCCTGAGGCGGTACTCGGGATGGAAAGATGGAAAGAGCACAGGACTACCTACCTTCGGCCTAGCCGGGCAGTCGTTGTGTGCCACTCGTGCCTTCCATTTTCAGCGCCGAGCGGGCTAGACACCTATATAGCCGTTGCACAAACTACAGAGAAAGATAGAGAGATCTTTTTGGTTGGCTCACGGTCAAGCAGAGCAGCAACTTACCCTACATTCCCTGCAAACGCGGGTTTCCACCTCCACACGCACTTTTTCTCTCCTCCAGCCCTGGTGTGTAGCAATTCACTGACCAGAGTACCTCTCCACATCTGTCGGCTTTGCTCGACGTTTGCGCACGCAACAGCAACAACCCGTCATCGGAAGTATCCCGCCACATACTCTGCAAGAACACCAGTCTGTCAGGTCGTCGGCATATCCCGCCTATCTACTCTCCTACAAGAACGCCAGTCTGTAGCTGGCCTCACCTGCCCATCTCTACTCAAAGAGTGCCAGCCTACCGTCGGCACTATAAGCCTGCCACCTCTCCACCTCCCTGCTGGTTGATCTCGACACCATATTGCCATCTCATCATCTCCCGCCCGCGCCAATCAGCCGCCATCTTAAATTCGCCATCACCTGTCTATGCCAACGAGCCATCCGGCCACTCACCAATATCAAGAGCGCCACGCAATATCAATCAAGATGGCAGCTCTCACACATGAAGAGCAGATGGCCGAGGCCAGAAGCTTCATGCAATCGACAGCCCCTGTCCAAGCGCGTAATCGCCCCCGAGGAGGCCGAGGAGGCGCTGGCAGAAGGGGCCAGGGAGACAGCCATCCGGGCGCTCAGGGAAATGGCCGTACAAATGCCCAGAGAGGCGGCGGCGGGGCCGCACAAGGAGGCGGCAGCAGAGGCGGCCGGGGAGGCGGCCGCGCAAGCACCCAGGGGCCTCCTCGTGGCAGTGGTCCTCGCGGTAGCGGTCCGCGCAGTGGTGGTCCTCGTGGTGGCGGTCCTCGCAGCGGTGGTCCTCGTGGCGGGCCACCTGCCCGGCATCCCTCGGCCGAGCCCAGCGTTTCCCATGACGCTGCCAAGAGCGGGTCCACGGGACAAGGTATGTACATGATATCTTTTTCATTCTACAACACCTTGCCTCATCTCAGGTGTCTATACGGCACTATATTCCCTTTGACGGTATCCCCAGCATAATAGGCAGAGCGCTAACCAGCCACATCAACAGAAACCGCTGCGGCTGCTGGCCCGCCTCCTGCTCCCCAGCAGCAGACGGCGGCCATTGCGGCCAAACCCGCCGAAACCCTAAAGGCCAGGGAGGCGGCCCGCGCTGCTCCCGCGCCCACGGGGGTCCAAGTCGGTGCCCTGGCGCTGGCCGAGGCCGAGGGCGACGTCGACCTCCCGGCTCCGGTCGTGGAGTACTACCAGCCGGGCGGCACCTTCGTCGCGGTCGATGGGTCCTCGGACCTCATCGACCTGCACGAGGGCGCCTGCGCCTGCGAGAGGCGCAGGCAGGCCAAGGGGCTGGCCGGCTCCCGGTTCGCGGTCGCGAGTGTGGCGCCGAGCCACAACGAGGGCCGGTTCACGGGCATCTGCCCAGTCCACGACATCTACGAGGGGATTTAGATCCCCCCGTAGGTAACGTGAGACTGGTCTGCCCGGCCGCGCTCGCCCGCTCCCGCTCCCCTTTCTTTTCCCCGGGCCCCTCGGGGTGGCTTGCAGGATGGCGCAGCCCCGGCTGCTATTTGTGCCCGCTGCGGCTATAGATAGCCGAATGAAATGTTGGCAGCCGTTTGAGCTCTCCATTGCCGTGATGTATTGGCAGTGATGACGGGCAAACCCTTGCCATGAATCGTGATGTTCCTGTTTGTGCACCTACATACTGAAGTTTCGCTCTGGGCCCCGTGTGTAATGTGGTCCTGCACTCAACCTGCCATGTGTGATTATCTTGTGGTCGATGCGCGATATAGAATTGGCATTTAAGAATTGTTGACTTGATGGTATGGTCCAATGGGCGATAGGTAATGAATCCGGGTAATGGGTGGATGGATGTGTAGATGTAACCGTCTCCAGGTTTGCGGGACGGTCAGCAGCGAGGCGCAAGCTACCTAACCAACCTCCTTTGGGCAACTCCGGCCGCCGGCTCGTGCGGCCGCAACCTTGACATGGGGGTCACTGGAGCCGTCTCCATCCGCGGCCCCGCAATGGATGCTGGGCAAGTTGGCACACATGCACCAGTCTGGGATTGAGCATGGCCGCCCATATATACTATATACCTTCAGGGCTGCAAGGTGTCTGGCTTCTACCTCAATACTCTCCCCCGAAAACCTTTTGCCCCCAAATCTGGATCGAGTGCCAACCCTGAGCTACCGCTGAAGCTACAGGCGATGCCACGGCGGCTGACAGCGAGTCACGGGGTGGTCAAGGTGACCTGCCTGAGCTAGCAGTTGGCATTTTCAATGCACTCGGGGTCGGGTCTACCAGTCCCTAAGCTTGACACTGGAACCTTCGCCGGCGCTACTCGATAGTGACATGGACAGCATCCGCCTCGTCCCAACCTTCCCCGCTCATGTATCCATGAATATAACACTCTCCAACCAGCTGATAGATCTTATGGCCATCGCCCGCTGCTCGTGAACCTTGATCCCCGCCAGTGTCATTGGGACTCTCCCCTGAAGGCATACCGTTGCCGTCGCCAGCCATCACCGCCCTATCTCGCAATATCCATGCCACTTTCGTCCCGGCTATCAAGCTCACCACATCATCCTCTCGCAGACCCAAAGGCCCGATGCCAGTAGTCCCGGAGTACGTCACAAAGAACCGACGCCAGCCGCCCGAAGCGTTGTAGATGAGAGTGAATTCGACCGCCTCGTCCATGAGTTCGTAGATATCGTTGAGTCCGTTGAAGCGAGCCGGAACCTCTGGAGGTACCACCCTAGTGGCGAATATCTCGCACACCTGCACCCAAGACTGGAATTTAACCGCGAACTCGTCGGGCGCGCGGCTGGAGCCGTCAAGGACGCTGTCGGCAATCATGGTTCTCCAGAAGGCCTCTTGGAGCGTCTGGCCGCCCGCCTCGAGCTGGTCCCGGGCCGCCGCCGCCGCCGCGAGCTCCCTGCACTGAGCCATGTAGTTCACCATGGCCGATCTGTCCACCAGCTCCTCTGGGTGGTCTGGTCCCTTGGCCAGCACCATGTCGAGGAACACTACGCGGCAGTGCAGCCGCGGGGCGCCAGAGGCCGCATCCGTGGATACCTTGAACGCCATCTTTGAGCCCCCGGCCGCTTCGTACCAGGCCTTGCTCGCAAGGTATTTCTCACTCGATTCTTGTGACCAGTCGACCACCCAACTCGGCAGCCCCGGCATCCGGCTAGGAGATCCCACCCCCGCCAGGCTCAGCAGCTCCGGCCGGGCGTTCTCCACCAAGATGACCGCCATGAAGTCGGTATACACCCTCTCGACGCTATGGCGGTAATCCGGCTTCGGCATCTGGCTGTCAACGAGGCTGTAGAAGGCAAACAGCTTGTCCCGCAGGTCCGTCGCCAGGAATCCGCGCGACGCCATCACGATGTCCGCAATGTCGGCCCTGGCCCTGTGCAGCCGGTTCTCCCGGATGTAATTCATCTTGCGGACCTGCTTCATCCCCCTCAGCGCCGGCGCCTCGACCTTCGTTATTGTAGTATCCTTCAGCACGAGCTCCTCGAACCGGTACGCCGCGACGCGGTCCGCAAACGTCGCCAGCACCTCCCAGCGCAGCGGCGCCGCGTCCCCGCACAGCACGGTCGCCGACCTTGCGAACGCGATCTCCTGCGTCACCCACACGCGCTGGAACCACGGCCGGGCCAGCACCGCCGCGGCCTCCCCAAACGGCGGCCGCGGGCCGCCGTCGCTGTCGCGCGCCTGCTCGAGGCCCATGCGACGCATCTTGGCCGCGAACGCGTCCTTCCCCAGCTCGCGCTCGCCCTGCAGCGTGCGCTCCACCAGGCGCCGGATCGCCCCGACCCCCGCGGCGGTCTCGCCGTCGCCGTCGCCGAGCCAGACGACCACCTCGTCGGCGGACTGGTACACGGCGCCCATCATGGCGACCTGGGCCGACTTCTCGTCGTCGTCGGCCTGGTTGATGCACAGCTGGTCGATCCAGAAGAAGCGCTCGCCAAGGGGGTGGTCGCTGCTGCGGACGGCCTTGTTCAAGAAGGCGTACAGGTTGGGCGTCACGCTCAGCTCGTCGTCGTCCGAGGTGATGACGCCGTCCGTTGGCGGCGCGCCGGTGGTGGTGGTTCCCCATGTGTAAGAGAGGGCGATGTAGGGCTCGATCGGGTTGTCGACGGGGGTCTCGATGAAGGTGCAGCCGATTTGGTCGGGGGAGTGCTGGAAGAGGTAGAGGATGCGGATGGTGCGGTCGCCGGTAAGGGGCTCGTACTGGTAGTGCTTTGGCTGGGTGTTCATCGCGTCTATCGCTGTCTTGATTTGTGCCTGGACTGCGTCCGGGAGTGCGTCTACGCCCGAGAACGCCTCAAGCTTAGTCTTGATCTCGGGCCATTCCTTACGCAGTGCGCGGAAGAGTTGCAGTGGCGCCAGGGAGAGCCATTGTGCTGCGAGCTCCACTCGAGCGATATCGATCTGATCGATTTTGCCGTCGTCGCCCCGGTGCGCCGGCGAGGACTTGAGAAAACTGGTGCATTCCCGAACGCCGAGCCTTGAGAAGTCGCAGGACGGTATGGCCTTGGCCGTCAGCTTGGCCAGAAAGGAAGCATGGCGCGTGTACGACGGCTGGCCGTGATATCGACCTCCTGTACACCACACTCCAAGTCAGTGGTGATAACACGCAACAAGAAGCTCACACGGTGGCCTAAGACGATGGCACAACTGACCTGGCTCAACAGACGCTCCCATCATGTCCGCGAAACCGGGCAAACCCTCCCATTGCACAACAGTCTTCCCGTCCACGACAATAGCCCGAAGTCTCTCCATCTCGCTGACTAGCTCCACCAACTGCGGTGCGGGGTGCTGTCAGCTCAAACATTGACATCGAAAAGGATCTGTGGTGAGGGGATGCACCTACCTGGTCGTGCATCTCGGGGACTGTCGGCGATAGCGCCCCAAACGATCCCCAGAGGAACGACAAGACATCGTCGGCGGGGATCCCCTCCTTGACGGCCTCCTCGACATGCGAGGTGAACAGGACGGCCGCTTCGATGCCCAAGATCTCCCCAGCGGAGAGCTTCTCCAGTACCTCTAGTCTTGTGGTCCGTTAGCCAAGCTGCGGGTGAAAGACTCGGGTCAGCTCAAAAACCACTCAACTGCTTCGGCCGCGAGGGCCAAGGATCCGAGGCTTGCGTAAGCTTCTCCAAGCCGATGGCGTGTTGAGATTCCATCTTCACAAGTCGGTTGTTGTGTTCTATCCCGGTTTGTTTTTGGCAAAGCTTTGGGAGCATTTCTGCCTACCAGTCCACCGAGCTGAGACGGGTAGAAATCTTACGTCGACAGCAGTGGCCGTGCAGCCTCCAAACCCCTCTCAGGTTATCGAGGTAAGGCTGGAGCGGCTGTCCAATCGCTACACTGATATCATCGAGCTCCTGTTGGTTGGGACACAGCTCCAGGCTGCACCCCTCGATCCCCGCTCCATCGTCTCTAGTTGGATAACCTCGATACCGTTGGATTGTTTACCGCGTGCATGAGCATCTCGCTACACCAAACCGTGCGGAACGGCAAGCAAGATGGTATTCGTGGATGACGACCTAGGTAGGTAGAGAGGTGGGCATACATACAAGAAGCAAAAGACCCAAGATTCCACAACGTCGTGTTTGCCCGCCCGACAAGCCCAAGTTTGTGGCTAATGCAAGTGAATGTTTTGCGAAACCCAGGTTACAGGCACAATCCTAGAGACGTCGCGTCAAGAGGGGGTTTAACAGTATAAATGCTTGCACGCCACACACACACACACACACACACATACATACATACACACACACACACACACACATACATACATACACACACACACACACACACATACATACATACATACAGGAGAGTAGGATATTAAACGTTAAAAGTGCGGAGCCCTCCAGCGTGGGTTGTCAGGGATAAGCATGCGTGAGGGGTCAAGTAGGGGCTACACAGGCCACCGCACAATCGGTAGTAGAAACCAATGTATTGTCAAATTGTAGCGATACATTGATTTGGCAGGATTTTCTGTGGGAAAAAGTGTAGTTGGAGATCCCTGAAGGGCTCCGCACTTTTAACGTTTAATATCCTAGACTCCTGTACCCTCTTAAGCCAGTTTAATTCAGCAGGCACATTAGATGAGTAGGGATCGCAGAAGTTCTTTTCACGCAGTGGCTTGATAATAGAGTTACCTCATCCGAGGCCCTTTTCCAGACCATTTGTTGAATTAAACCGGCTTGAGAGGGTACACATACATAACAAACGAGCTCGACAAGCTCTGTTCCTCCCCATACTTTATGTAGACGGACGGGCCCCACACACGCGCTGCACACAAACGCCCAAAGCTCAATGGCGTCTTGACCGCGTGCCCGCCGAACGACGTAGGAAGCCGGACCCCCCTCCGCGGCGGTGTGATGCCGCGACGGGAGGCGATTGGGCAATGGCGCCGAGCCATGATGGGGCCATGCAGGTTCCAGAAAAAAAAACCCCGTCTTTTTGTTGTTGTCAGGGTACCACGTTCCTGGATGCTTGGAAAATCCCGAGGCCAACCCAACCTGATTTACTACCTCGGTACCTGCTACCTACATAGTCGCCACCTCCCCTAACCCATCACCTGCAATGCATTGGTGCCCGGGGGGATGTGTCTCGTTTGCGTGAAGCGTTGGCGTCGGGTTTGAGCAATAGATGGGCTCCGTGATGGGCCGAAGCAGGTTTGGGCGGATACTCATACCTAGCTAGTTACGTAGGTATAGGTACGTTTGTTCTCGCATGAACTCGTTGGTGTGTGTGTGTGTGTGTGTCGTCAGATCCTACACCTGCATGCCACTTCAGTCATGACCCCTCCTGTCGCGTCTTGCTCCTTTGTTTGTTTATTTGTTTACCTCGTCTCGTGCGTCGTCCAACATGTAAGAGCTTAAACCGCCTCGTGTGTTGGATTGCATGTTTCCGTTAGGGGTATCATGACACAAAAAAAAAAAACCGTCCAAACCTCCCGCGCGCCCGTAGAACGCGAGCCCGCGCACCCTTTTCTTCCCAATGCTCCCAGCTCCCCTCCACCGTGCTGCCCTGTTTTCCTCCTCCTTGGTTTGTCCATTTGTCCCAGTGAGATGGCCCGCACATGATGTGGTATGTGCTGGTTGAAATTTTTGACTCTACATTGTTTGCTCCCGCTTGTATCGACGCCAGCCACATGCAAGAAACCCGAAAAAGTAGGATAGAAAAAGGCCATGAATCCCCAAGTTCCGGTCGGCAACATCCAGATACGTGGGCAGGTATGGGACTGGGGGCTCGAAAAAGTTCACGAAACCACACTTCCGCCACGTAAATATATACCCACACACCACGAACTGTCATCCCTCCCTCGCCACCCGTCCTTCTTCTTTAGATGTTGTTTACCTAACACCGCTCCGTCATGGAGTCCAAAAGGCGCCGGTCCACAAACGCCATGACCCAAGGAGGAAGGTCCGGTTGGAAAAAAGAAGAGGGCAGCAGAAACGGCGGATCAAACCAAGCCCACGCAGCAGCATTCGGTCGATCCCCTTGCCCCTCCCCGCGTCCTTCACCGAAATTTGGTAAAGGACTTGTGCGCCAGCGGCGACATTGCCGACGGGGGGACGGCCGGGCGGCCCGCGCGGCCGTGCGAGGTCCTGGCGCAAAAGGCGCAGATGTAAACCGAGGGCATCATGCTCCGCTTCGGTATGTTGATACACCTGCCGTGGAGCCACAACTCGCACGAATCACTGACAGGGAGAGGAGGGTCACGAAATGCGGGTCAGCAATCATCCATCACTGGCAGGAGAGAACACGAACGGGGATAGGGACCAGCCGGCGGGTCCGGGGTCAAAAAAAAAGGACTCACCACTGCACCATGAAGCCGTCCCGGTGGTGGTCGACTCCGGTGTTGTCGCACACGCAGCGGATGCCGCGCCCCGTCCTGTTCGCGGTCGAAGGCGTGGGCAGGCTCACCTCGGTCAGCGTCGTCGGCGAGGTGGCCGCGCTGCTGTACTGCTGGTGTTGTTGTTGGTGCTGCTGTGGCTGCTGTTGCGGCGGGTGTGCGCGTCCAAAGCTGGTGGTGGTGTTCGTGGGGGCGCCAAACCGCTGCCTCGAGCCTCCGCTGCCCGGGACCCTGAGCCTCGGCGGCGCGCCGCCGCCGCCGTTCTGTCTGCTCTGCCTCAGCCTCTCGAGCTCGCTGGCCGCGTCCCCCGCCCCCGAGGCCAGCCGGCCACCGCCGTTGACCACCGTCTCGCCATCGCTCTCCGGGTCGTTGCTGCTGCTCCCACCGCGGCCCAGGATCGAGCTCGAGGCGCTGTGGACGCTGAGGCTCCGCTGCGAGGGTCTGTACTCGCCTCCGGTCTGGTACCGCGCGCGCTGTTGCCCCGAGACCTTGAGCGGGTCCGGGATGGCGAATGAGGTGTTGCGGCTGGGGATGATGATGGGCTCGTCGTCGGTCGAGGACGCGTCGTCGTCGTCGTGCCCACCAACTGGGCCGCCGCCGTCGTCGTCTGTAGAGTCCCACCGCGACGAGGATCTGCTGCCGGCCATTGCTTTCCGCGAACTCCGTCCTCTCCTGGCAGCCGGCGGCGGCTCATCATCCGCAACGACCGTGTCGACCCGCGCCCTTCCGTTGGCGTCGATGGTGAACTTCACAGATGCGCGGTTCATCATGACGGCCGCCGCATTTGCCGCTCCCGGCGACGACTCGGGTATGGAGGTCAAGCTCGGCAGCCGGTGGCCTTGGTTCGACTTTAGCGGCGACGCTCGGCCGTTCGGCGCCGACAACCTACCGTGCGATGACGGGCGGCTCAGTGTTCCCGTCGCAGGCTGCAGACGCTGCAGTTGGTTCTCCAAGGCCACTACCGTGTGGTGGCTCGAGGTGCTCGACGCGGATGATGGCCTGGTAATCTGATGCCTGCTGCCACCACGGTTCTCGCTGAAGCTCCGCGATAGGCCCGCCGGCCGGGGCTTGGCCGGTGAGCTGACGGCCGCCCGGTTTCCCCTCTTGCTCGAGCTCGGCTCCTTCACGCTGTTCGCCCGACGGAGCTCGCCCCGTACCGCTGGCGCCTTGGCGGAAATCCCGAGGCCCTTGGCCGAAGCAGTCGCTAAGTTCACGTTTCGGCCATGGTTCTGGTTGTCGCCTTGCTGATGTGGTGGCTGTTGGCCCGACGCCGGAGCGAGGGCCCGATGTGCCGCCACACTCGGGATCTGTTGCTGCATCTGTTGCTGCTGCTGCTGCTGCTGCATGGGGTTGAAAACGGCCTCCATGCTGGAAGAAGGTGGTGGCCGGCTGAACAGCATTCCCGGGTCCACGACCTGACCGTGAGACAAACCGAAGCTATCCTCCATCGAGGTCTGGTACATGCTTGTATCAACCATCATGGACTGTCTCATCGCATTTGCACTTGTATCCAGGGTCGGCATCATGGTCTTGGGTGCCAACGGGCGCTCTCGCTTGGCAGGGGAGCGGCGGCCGGCCTGGGGCGGTCGGCGGGCCTGTTGCTGAGGCAGCTGCTGCGTTTGGGCATGTTGTTGTTGCTGCTGTTGCTCCTGTGTTTGCTCCGGCTGCTGCTGCTGAGGAAGCAGGCCCGTCTCCTGGAACATCTGGTTTGCCCTTCCCCAGTCCATCGACCCGGCAGGCCGGTGCTGGCCCATCTGCGTGGCTGTTGCGGGGGTCTGGAACATCTCGGCGTGCTGAGCGGCCGAGAACTCGAGTTCCATTCCGCCCATGGATCCCGCCTCCGTCTCCCAGAACTGCTGCGAGTTCACAAACGAGTGTGCCGAAGCCGGCGCCGACATGGGGAAGCCAAACATCTCGCTGGGGGAGGTGACGAAGACGCCCATGTTGTGGTGCTGGTTCCCCGCGCCAGCTCCGGAGAAGTCCCCGAAGCCCTGGTCATTCTGCATCGCGCTGGTCTTGGCCTTGGGGGCCAGCTTGCGCCCTCCCTTGTTGGACGATGGCGGAGGGGTGGCGGTTTGTCCCTGGTCGTCGTGGCCGGCGACGCCTAGTCTTGCCTTCTTTGCCTTCTTTGGGGAGCGATCTCGGCCGGATGCCGAGGCCCGACGTGCCGAGTCCTTGCTGGAGTCCTCGCTGTGGGATGGGGAATGGGCGGCCTGGGCTTCGTCGTGCGTCAGGGCGAGTGCGGCGGGCGATGAGGGGAGTCGCTGTGAGGGGTCGACGGGCGGCAGAGGGAGATTCGAGAAATGCGTGGCATGTGTCGCGATCTCCTCGGCGATTCCCTCGGCCGACAGGCGCCTCTTGTTCGGGCCACCAAGAGCTGGAGACGATTGCGGCTTGTGGTGGAGGAAATTCGCTGCGAAGGGCGTGCCGGAGCCAAACTCGCCGGGAAAGAAGCCGCGGCGGGGCGAGGCTCTCAGGTTGCCGGGCGTGGCGTTGAAGAGGGAATACTCCTCGGCGAAGTGAGGAGTCCAGCCGCCGGAATCGTCAAGGCGGCCGGTGGCTGGCCTGGGGGTTTCGAATACGGAGCTCGGTTGGACGGTCGTCTTCGGGGTCTTTTGCAGAGGCGGCGAGGGAGGCGGGCGGGCGTTCGGGGCACCAAAGCTGCTACTTTGTGTCGGCGGGCGTGGTAAGTAAAATGGTACCTCTATATCTCGGCCATCTCGCCCAGCCACTGGGAGTTTGGGCGGGAGAAGCTTTGTGTGTGCAAGTATATGATCAAGGGAAACGAGAGGGCGATTGAGGGGCATCCCCGTCGTTGACGGTTCCAGTGGTCATAAATCTTGGGGTTGCAGAAAATTCCAGTCTGCAGACGGAGATTGTCCGAGGCCGGGAAGCACGGGGCATGAGGAGGGGAAGGCGGCGGAGAAAGGAGAAAAGAAGGACCGGAAAAAGGTCGAGGTCAAAATAAAAAATTTGGTAGCATACCCAGAAGCTAGTTGATCCACACTCATAGCAGTTTTTACTTTGCTCCGTCTTGTCCGGCATTCATGTGAGGGACTTTTGATATCACTACACCATTCCAGACGCGAGCGTGCAGGCAGGCGCGCCCAGAGTCCAGATATAAGAGAGCACCAAGCTTGGGGCCAGGCTTGTGCGTCTTAGGGGCGAATCGGAATCGGCTGCCAATAGGACGGCGTCGTCGGCGGGGAACAGGACGTTGACGGGTAAAGCAACAAGACTGGCTTCCACGAAAGCGAGCCGCTGTAGTATCGAGCTGGGTAGCAACGCGGGGAGAAGGGCAGAGCAAACCACGGTATAGCAGCGAGGGGTTCAGGCGGAGGGTGCGGATGTCTTGGTTGGGAGTATGCCGGGTTCGTGGTCTCATTCGCTCATTACTGAATAGGGTTTCGTGAAATAGCGTCGCTCGTACGGTAGACAAAAAGGAGGGATGGCACAAGATTAGAGGCTCTGAGAGTGAGAGGACAAGGCCCAAGGATTCGGGCTGTTTGTTAGCCCACGCTCCCAGCTGTACTGCCTTGATATTGGCCGTGTCGTATTTTCTCGCCCGTTTTCTTTTTCTGTTTCCCCCTCATCGGCCGCCACGAGAAGATGGGATGGGCCCACAGAGCCGGCCGCCAGTTGCCAGAGCAAGCGCAGGTGCAAAGCCGTGCAGGTGTTTGGGACGGGGACCACTGGGGCAGGGCGGAGGAGAAGGGAAGGCAGGGAGTCAGGTACCATTAGGCAGTCGTTGCGGTCGAGTCGAGGCTCTGTCGAGTCGCAAGGTCGTCGTGGGTCAGAGGAACCGCTGAAAATGGACTGGACGGGTCGTCGCAAAGGCAACCGGGAAAAACAGGGGCTTAAAACGGAAAGGAAGGATGGATTTTGGGACGGGATTGCATAAAAAAAGCATAAACCACAAACCAAACAGAACTAGGGTAATATTTGGCGGGAAGGGAAAATTCACAAGAAAGGGAAAGGGGGGACAAGATAGGCAAAAGAAAAAATAAGATGGCAGAAAAAAGGACAAGGGAACACAATATAGCCGCCCTGTTCGTTATGAGCAGCAGAGCTGGGGTGCAAGAGCTGTTCGGAGCGCAAATTATAAGTCCAACCCGAGGGAGAAACCTTGCTTTTTGGCGGACAACGGGGTGGGATCCGTCAGATGCTCGGGCCAGGTGGAAATGAAGCGCACACGACGAAGCGGGACCGGCTGGAAGCGGCCGTCGCCGTTGTTGGTTCAGGTAGTGCGAGGACCGTGCAAAAGGAAAATAGGAAAATGCCGCCGTCACGGACGCCACGGACGGGGTTGTGCAGCGCAAGCAATAGAGTCCAAGCGCAAGTGAGGCGCAAGACGGGGAGGGTCTGGTACCTGTGGGCGCCTGGGAGTGCCTTGGGAGTGCCTGGGAGTGTCTGGGAGTGCCTGTACTTACAGCAGTCTGTCCGTCTGATGGTTGCACCATGGAAGCGCCGGCCAGCGAGAAAGGTTGGACGCTGTCGAACGAATAGCAGGCCGCGGCGCCTCGCTCCAGACAACGACGCTCGACTCCTTCCCGCGCGGTCCACGGTGAAAGTTTACGCCAGGAGCTTCTGCATGTGCAAGTACAGAAGGGAATGCGGCCTGAATGCAAGAGAGGGGTGGTGGTCTGCCACCAAAAAAAGGGGGAGCTCAGGTGATCGACAGTGGAAGTGAAAACGAGAGGCAAGATAAAGGGAGAGAGAGACTTTCAGAATCCCATCCGCAAACCAACACCCGCCTGCTTCTCTCGGACAATCGGCATCCGTAGAGACAAGAGTTGGCCGGCGAAAGGATGGCGGGCGCAGGTACGCTATGGAGGACGGCAGGCAGCAAACCAAGGCCCGGAGCCCCAAGCGACCGACCTTTCCCCGGCCTGCGCTGCTCCCTGACAGGGGTGCTACCTCCACAGGACCCAGGCCAAGGCTGACGCCAGGCCTCCCGCCGGAGCATCGTGTACGGCGTGCAGGTACATAGCAATCCACGCGTGCCACGCTTTACCCACATTGGTCTACCCACATTGGGACACACATGTCGGGGGGACAGGCCCAGGCCGATCGAACTGCAGAAACGACAGATGACAGCAGAGTTGCGACGGACGGTGCATGCGTTCCCAGGGAATTGGAATTAGCTCGGCATTCACGTCATTCATTATTTATCTCGGTAGATCTCAGCAGATCTCAGTAGCCCTAAACTATATCCTCCATGTCGATGCTTCTGCTCTCTCTCTCTCACCTGCGGCCAGGTCTAGTCCTCACTAGACCCAGCCCAGCCACAGGTGACATGCAGTAGCTATCAGGCAGGATACAGGGTTCTTGGCGGGGACGGTCACCGCCTCTGCCGTCGCTCAAGATGACCAACACTAACCCCCTAGGGCTTGCTCTCAAACAAATCCAGCCCGACACAAAAGAGGGCGAGACATGCAAAATGGAGACCGGCGTCAGCGCTGGCGGAAACTCTGTGGATTTCAGCCATTTGGAAGTCGCCGCGGGCGAGGGAGCCAAAGCAACTGCAGCTTGCCAATGCACCTATGAGTCAGGGGAGGGCAGCAGCAGCAGTAGCAGCAGCATGCACGCGAGATTGGGTGGGCCGCTGCCGCTCTGTTAACAGTCCAGCGCCGCGATGCCTTCTCTGACCTAACAGAGACTCACTGGCCAAAGCCACGGCGCGTGATCCCGAATGCAGGTCCCGGAAGCTTGCGGGGGGTCCAGGGTTCTTTGCCTGCCTGCTTGCCTGCCTGCCTCAATGTACAGTAAGCCCGCTCGCGTTGCTTTTTCTCCCCTCTTGTGCCGGACCAGCTGCTCGAGCGGGCTGCTGCGTCTGCTTCATTTCCCGGCTCTGGCGGAGAAGGTCCCGTGTTTGTGTTGGATAGGGCTGCCAATAGGGCTGGCTGGGAGCCTCCCAACGCCCGCCCAACCACCACGGCTGATCCCTGCTGTGGTCTCCTCGTTCTGTGTTCTGTCTATCAGCAGCTAGCGGATCCCGTCTCAGATGTCTTGCTACGGCACAGCGGCTTTCTCGTCCCCGGATGTGCTGATCACCATTGCGGGTAAGCGTATTGGCTTGGCCCGCCTGTGAGCAATTTCCTGCCACACTCCCGCTCAGTCGGGGCCTTGCGCGAGCACGCGAGGTCCATTACGTGCACGGGAGAGGAAGGGACGGACATATCGAAGCTATCGGCAAGCCTCCAAGCCAAGCCAAGCCTCCAAGCCACTTTGACGCTCTCACCCCACGCAATCCCGGCCTCGGGTGCGGCCAAGAGGACAGCCACTGGCGCCATTTTTCATTTCAGTTTTTTTTTTTTTGCTTCTTATTTATACCTTCTTTTTTCGAACCCGAAAGTACTCTCCCACATTCCTGGCACCCCCAAAAATAGGCGTTACATCGTGCCACTCAGGTCGACACAAGTTACCAAACCAAACAGAGGTTTGCGACAGTGCGGTGGGTCGAGCTCAGCCAAACGCCCTCGATCCATCCTCGGTCTAGACAAGACCCAACGACCCAAACAGGAAGGAAGCTGTCGAGCAGGGATCTTAATTGCTGTGTCTGCCCAGGTCGGTGTGTTTGGTGGAGCGGAGCGTTGCAGGGGGAGCGGTGGGAGGCGACGAGACGTGCCAGAAGCTGGAAGCCAAAACACGACAGACCATTGCATCCGTCATTCGACATCCGTCATTCGACATCCGTCATTCGACATCCGTCATTCGATCGCTGTGGTTGTAGGGCAACCGACCGGGCGACAGGATTCTTTTCCCTAGGCGACAGGATCCTTTTTCCTAGGCGAAAGAAGATGGCAACATCACGCACCATCGCATCACCACCTCGTCGCCTTTGCTCTCCCTCCACCCACCGACGTCGACGAACTCATCAAGCCATCTCACACGTCCCTCCCGTCACCCACGGCACTGCCCACGTTTTGCCTTCATCCCATCGCGCAGTCTCACCTTGTCCCCCAACCCCGGAGCCTCCACGCTCGTCTCAGGGAGCCGTCCGGATTGTTGGAAGTGCCCCTCGCCACACCCAATCGACTGGCCAGGAGCTCGAGTTTGGGAACTTGCCAGCCGCGTGCCTGACTGGTCCCAGCCGCCCAATCGAAGAGGCCGTGTTGGCTTTCAAAGGGTTCAGGCCACCAGCTGAAAACCCCCGATCTTGTGCAGAAAGGCATTCCCCCTCTTTGCTGTACGCTGATCACCCCCTTATCAGGTCACCACCCCTGGCTTCAGCTCGCCACCTCCTGCCCGCCAACTCTTTTCTCCCTCTCGGCCGAACAGCGCCAGAGAGATGTCGGTGGTGGACGCAAGCCCGCCCAGTCGGCGACGGCGTGGGATCCCACGAGATTAGATTGTGTGTGTGGGGTAGGTAGGTTTGCTGCCTATCAGATGCCACACGTCCGTGGTTATCATCTTTGCCTGTGTTCCTGTTCCCTATCACCCTATCCTATCGCTGCTGTTCCTACCCACCCATCCGTCGTTTTCGTCTTGCAGTCTTTGGTGTTGTCGAACCTTTTCATCAACCGAGCTTCGCATCGGATGACGCGCCAGTCAGTCTTAAGGGAATCAAATCCCGACACCCTGTTGGTGGCAACTTGGCTTTCGTCTAGCTACTTCCTTTTTTGACTTGCTTCCTTCGTCTCATCCCCAACCGCTTGCGTGTTCCTGTGTGTGTGTGTGTGTGTGTGTGTGTGTGTGTTTTTACGCACATATCCTACATGCAAACGTGCACATGGGAAAACTCTCAGCAAATTGCCGAGCAAAGAGGCATCTACCATTGAGCCCGGGATGCCTTGCCCCTGTACGGTCCCCCGCGGGCGGCGAAACCGGTAGGGTTTTAATCTAGATGTTACTACAGAGAACAAAAAAGCCCATGATTTTGGAAGCGCCCACCAGCTCTATTTCGGGAGCAACCTGCATATGTACCTGTCTTCACCCCTCCCTCCCTTTGGCTGCCCTAGCCCTACCAAGCACCCCAGGTTCTTGGTCTGGTCCTGCAAAGGACCCTCCGAGTGACACTGGCGAGCCCAAGTGGTTTTCGTGTGCATCAGCCCTGGCTTTGGATTGGCATGCGCATGCGCACGCCACAGCAGCCACCTTCATGCACAACAACAACACAATCGCCATTCCCACCCACCACCAGGCAAGGCTCTGCCCAAGAGAGAGAGAAAGATGTGGAGGGGGAAGGGGTTCTAGCCGCCCGACCTGAAATGCCCCGGCTGCCTGCCCCACCACCCCAGGCATGTAGATCGGGCGGGCTTGGGTCCTGCGGCATTGCGAACCAAACGCGCATCACACAATGCGCGCACACGAGCGGGAGGGCCGCCGGGGGGGCGTGGGCGAAACACGGCCGAGGACCCGGCCCGGTCGATGATGATGGCCTGGAGTCGCCATCTTGCTCTTTTCCCTCTCCTCGTGCAGCCTATCCAACCCAGGCAGGCGGTAGCCATCCAGCCCTCTCCCTCGGAAGAACAAACTCTAACCACATTCTCTCCACCGTCAGCCCTCCCCGTGCGTTTGTATACATCTCTACTTATACCCTATACGACTTCCTCTGTATTGCCAGAAGGGACACATGGAGTGTTTGTCATCGGCCATGACTCGTGCAAAGTCAGAGATATTGAGGTCACTTGCTTCCCTCAAGGCAGTGCGTGCCGAGGCGCCGTCGAGGGGGAGGGGTGGCCGGTCCTCGAAGCCCGCCACCGGCTTGGGCCGCTTTGTTGGGATTCCCGTTTTTTCTGACCGAGGCGCGCGCGCAGGGCTTACAGGACGCGTCCTCTCCCATGGAGGCCTCCTTGGGCGTCGACAGGGCAGGGAACAGGCATTATAAAAGACCGAGTTTTCTGTCTCTTTGATCGGCCTGTGTATTCCCATGCCCCGACCCCGGCATTCCAACCAAGTGCTAGTGGGGAGGGTCTTGTTTCTTCCCCTTGTTTTTGTTTTTTTTTTTTTTTTGTCGCCTCGCCTTCTCTTGTTGAGACGGCTCGGCAAACAGAGATCATCCGATTCTCCGTATCCCCTCAGCCCAGCCCTGCTGACACGGCGAGGAGTCGGGGCCAGGTTGGCCTCCCTCCCGCCAGCGTGTGTTGGGTTGGCAGATGTCTTGGCGTCTTTGGTTGCCATCCAGACTTGTGCTCGGCCGGGGTTGGTGTTAAACAGTTGGAGTCAAATATAGTAATAGCCACACCAAAGGCATGTGTCACGGAGGGCATTACGACGAGGACGGATCGAGGCCTAGAGTAGAAAAATAGTGTATGAATTCGTGTTCGCTTTTCAGGCGATATGAAAAACCCCCCACCGGTGTACTACCACCATATTTGTTATTTTTTTTTTCCTTGCCTCCTTTGGGATTTACCAGAATCACATTGCACACCACCAGCCCAAAACGGAGAGGATAAATGAATAAACAGACCCAAGAGTGAGAAAAAAAAAACGGCTGGCCTACCTCAACCTTGCAGAAGGGAGGAGGACGATTTAAAGACAATGACCTAGTGGGGTAATAGCGGAAAGCAAACAAAGGAGAGAAGCCAAAGAGAAAGGAAATGTAGAAAAAAAAAAAAGGAAAAATAAACAAAGACTTTGCTGCTATTATGCAGGTTCAGCCCCCGTGTTGAGCCCCCTGTGAAGGGGGTTTGTATAGACAGCCCCGGCATCCAACTCTCCATGCTCTCCAGGTATTCCCGCCCAAAAAAACGAAAGCCTTTCGTCGTCGCATCTCCCGAGGTATAAATAAGAGGCCAAGGCACCCCCAAAAAAAAGAGGTAAGAGGCAAGTATATAAGGAAGAAGAGGAAGAAAAAGAAGAAAAGGAGGAGATGATGGAAAGGAAAACGGGTCATGACGCGTATCGATTGTAGAGATAAGAGATGAGATGGTATCCCCACAAAAGAAAGAAAATGTTTAGGGTATTGTTGTTTTCATGGTGTCGCCTGACGTATTGTGCCTACCCCTCCTCTTGGGGCACCACAGAGTAGACAGAACGACATGGGTCAGATCAGATCATGTTTGCCAGGTCGTCCAGCGCGTTGTGCAGGTTCGTGGGCCT
>NW_008804549.1:3182370-3227807 GCF_000145635.1 Gaeumannomyces tritici R3-111a-1 | reverse complement strand
GAGAGAGAGAGAGAGAGAGACACGGGCTAGTATAGCTTCTTGGAAATCTTGACCAACACCAGCCCCTTGGTCTCCATGCCCTTGGCGTTGAGCAGGCGCACGACGCGGTAGCCGACGCGGAGGCGGTCGAGGCGGACGCAGGCCCAGGCGGCGAGGGCGTCGCGGCCGAGCTCGTCGTCGCGGACCGTGACGCGCACGAAGGCGAGCTCCTCGACCACGCCTGGCACAGCCGCGAAGCAGAGCGGCTCGCCGGCAAAGTCCGGGTCCACGCCGCGCTGCGTCTTGGTCTTGAGCTTGTACTCGCCCTCCTTCTCCCTCGTCTCCACCGCCGGCCCAGCCGAGGGGTCGTCCCCGGGCCCGGCCCCGTGCCGCTCGCCCGGCTCCTCGACGTGCAGCTCCACCTTGACGTAGGGCCGGAACGACTTGGGGTTGTCGTCGCCCGGCGGCAGCGGCAGGTCCTGGGCCGCGAGGACCTCGACCGTCAGGTCCAGCGTGCGGTGGGCCACGGCCGTGGCTTGCGTCTCGCCCTTGGTCGCGTCGTCTGCGCCTGGCGTTTTGGCGCCCCTGTAGCCTGTCGTGGTGGCACCGTCAGCATGACCGCAAACCCGTGCTTTCTCTTCTGCGGCCCCTCCGCGCAAGAGTTCTGACACAAAGACTAGGCGCAAACCAACCTTCGGGCTTGAGCACATATCCCTTCGTGCCCGCAAACATGCCTTCGTTCAAATGAATCCCCTCATCCCAACTTTGCCAGTTGAGCGCGACGACTTGGATCCCTTTTCTCCAGAACACTACTGGGTCCAGGTTGGAGGACTTAATTCGCAAGCCCGAGGGGTAAGCCCTCATCAGGAAGTGCTTGTTGTGGTCAAACAGGGCCTTGGGCGACTTTTCGTGGACTTCTAGGACACTCTTTTCCGAAAGCGAAAATATGTGTGTCGGCATTGCTGCCTCGGGCTGCGTGAGGCTTTTGAAAGAAACACCGCGGGTAAAGACCCCAAGCTGGCTCAAGGCCTGGATGATCTTGGATTTCTTCTTCGGCTTCTGGTCTGATGCTGCCGTGGCAGGCGGCACGACTTCGTCTTTACCCACGGTCTCGTCCACGGGGGACACAGAGACTTTGGCTTCCAGGCCCGGAGGTGCGTATTTCACTTTGATCAGGATTTTATTCCGCAGGGCCTCGAGAGCAGGCAGGGCTGTGGCATCCTCCTCTGGCTGTGGTAGCAGATACTGCATGGTCTCACTTCAGCGGACGGTCCCCGAAGTATTAAAATCCGATAGAAGCCGTAGGGAGTCTTACGTACCCCTTTGAAGGCTTGCTGCATGATATCCACCATGCACTGCTGCTGCTGCGGTCTACAATGCACCTCGAGACTCACAATCAGGGGCAGGTCCGAGGCAGTGAAGGCGTTGTCCCTGACGGCGTAGCAAACATCGCGAAATGAGACATCGTTGGTTAGAGTATAGCCGTGGTACACTCTGGGTTCAGCAGCCCCGACCGGGGTCGGGCTCTTTTGCAGCACGGCTTTGGGTTCCTGGCCCGCCTCAGTGCCACCACCCCCTGAAGCGGAGTTCGAGTGGGTAGATGCTGGCGATAGTGAGGAGGATGGCTGTTGTTTGGGCTCGGTCTTGCTCTCGACGAAGTGACCGAGCCGCCTGCCCAGCGACGTATCCTTGAAGCGGGTAGTCAGGGTCCTGGGCAACTTCTCCTTGACCTTGTTAACTCGCTCCTTGCGTTTGGCATACTTATCCGAGTCGCTAGCGCTACTAATGCTCGAAGTGTCTGCATCGGACTCGTCGCCGTCCCAAACGTCAATCTCGATGCACCGGCAGCCGCGAAGGAGCACGTCCTTGTAAGCGTCAGTGCTGGACAGAGAATAAAGCTGGTTGCCGGTCAGGTAGGTGTTGTGGCTAGAACTGATAAAGTAGCTGGCGAGAGGCCAAGAAAGATCCTGGTCTTTGGCGCTGCCGATGAAGCTGGACGCCGGTGATGCTATGTATGCGAGGAAGCCACTGACGTCGAGGTCCTTGCGGCCGGCCAAGGGGCTGTCGGACTCGGCGTCGCCTTGGACATGGCGTAGGAAGGTTGCGACCTGCTCCTCAGACCAGGTCTGACTATCCTTGTGTTGGTGTGCCTTGTAGATCCTGGTCAGATGGGTGACGAGGGCGGCATTGAGGGCCGGAACGGAGTGAGCCTCGCCGCTGACACCGCCTCCAGCCCGGTGGGTGACCTGGTGAGCGGCCTGCTGGGTTTCGGGAGCCTGAGCCATGTGGGCAGGCAGGCGAGGCTTGGTGCGACGCTACACACAGCGCATGCGAGCTGCCTAGGGCGTAGGGTGTGTCGATGTCGTGTATCGAGGCAGATGCGCAGGGGATGCCAGTTGGTGGTGGCGGCCGTCTCGGGCAGGGGGGGTGATGGGGTCGGCCTCCTCTCGGTGCTGTACGAAACGGCCGGGTCTTGGGGGTGGG
Source organism: Gaeumannomyces tritici R3-111a-1 (assembly GCF_000145635.1). Lineage (NCBI taxonomy): Eukaryota > Fungi > Ascomycota > Sordariomycetes > Magnaporthales > Magnaporthaceae > Gaeumannomyces > Gaeumannomyces tritici. The sequence continues at coordinate 3,225,344 of NW_008804549.1, read as the reverse complement.
GTGGTGGTGTTGGTGTGGTGCTGGCTACGGCAGGCTTCATTCACGGTGGCGCACCGGTCAGAGGAAAGGGTGACGGGGCGGGCGGGCTCTAGGTGGCTACGGCTGATGGACGGACTAGGTGTCGCTGCTGGGTGATGTGGACATGAAGCTATCTTGAATGGGGTTGACGTCGGGCGAGTATCAGATTGATAGCCCACGCCATGGGCTGGATCCATAGATTGGAGCGTCACCCCGCCCCCGCCTGATAGGCTCTGGTTGGGCCGCTGTGGTGGAACCGGAGGGGCATCCGAGCTTGCGAGCACGGGAAGGAACTTGCTGTTGGGACGGGCCTGCCCAGAGCCTGCCCAGACCAGGAAGAAGCAAAAACCTGGGCCGACAGCTCCAAGCTCCAGCTGATTGCTGAGGAAATCAACTTGGCGATGGATGGGATGGGATTCCGCTGGCGACGTCCGTCAAGCACACGCTAGGTCATGCTGATTCGGCTAGCCCGTTGATCATCCCTATCTTTTTCTTGGTTTGCTTTTTCCTTCTCGCTTCCCGGATCGGTGCTGTAAGCTGTTGCCCTCCTGCCATCCTCTCCGTCATCCAAAGCCGGCATCGCTTTTGGGCCAACGGCCTATCAAGACAGGGCGGACCTCCCTTTGGAGCAGATGCAGTAGCGTCGCCCGCCCGCAGCTGCCTGAGCCAGATTGGCCCGAGACTTGGCCGACCCCCTGTGGGGCTGCTCAGGCGTGTTGCGTGCCCAGCGCCATACCTGAACAAGCTCTAGTTCTCTCGCTATCTCGCCCGCAACGAGCTGTTGTTCTTCGCTTTCTTTACTTTTTTATCGCTTCTTTCGGACGAGTCCGCCCGAGTGGCGGGCCCTTGCGAGTGTGTGATACCGGGGTCCCGATGGCCAGCTGAGAATGCTACCTTGGGGAGATGTCGTGGCCGGCCAGGAGAGGCTCGTCTCCCGCGCTGCTTTCCGAGCGAGAAGACGTGAGCTTGACCGCCGCGGGTGCCAGAGACTGGAAAGCGAAGAATCCGTTGGAGATCTCGATCGACGAGGAGGCCCTGGCCAGCCTTCTTTTTTCGCTCTCGTCTTTTTTGGACCACCACCGTCATCGGGACCCGCCGTTCCCCACGCGATGTTACCTTGAGAGCGCTGAGGTCGCTGCCGATGGTCCGGCCTGGCGGTTTTGGCTGCCAGGGGGGCAACAATTGCCGCGCCCAACCCCTACACTTGGCCAGCAAGGCGATCACTCCTCCTAGCGTCGTCTTAGCCCGTAACCCCCCTCCTTTCCTCCTCGCCCGTTCTCGCCTCACTCGCTGTAGCGCCTCTCTGATATGGCCTCCTCGGGTTGTGCAACCAGGCAGACGCCCCGATCGGCCGATTGAGGCTTTTTGTTTGTTCTCTCTCTGCAGTCTTCCCTCGTCCGTCTCAGCCAACGTGGCGTGGCTGTGTGGGGCGCGCCATGCAAAATACAGAAGGCGGGAGCAGAAAAGTCTGTCTGCACGCTCGCCAAAGCAGGTTTCTTGTCTTTCCCCAAGATCCTGTTGGCCCGGCAAGGCAGCCACGGCAGCCACAGCAGCCAGGCCCTTCAGGCGGCCAGCATGGCGAGCTCCAACCCCATATCCAGATTCGGTCATGTTATTGGCCAGCTAGACGCACAGGGCAAGGAACTGGGATATCCCAAGCAAGGAGCTAAGTAAACAGCTCGCGTCAGTTGTAAATCTCCATCCTATCACACACCCCGCCCAACACGAGCCCACACCAGCGCCTAGCCGTCCGGCACTGCTTGGCTTTGGATCCCGTCATTTCGTCATTTTTCTATCTCTTCCTGTAAGTACCGCATCCCTCGTGCCTTCACACCACTCGCCTCCCCATTTTTCTACGTTTGAGAGAGGGAGGGCAGAACCAGAGGGGCGCACTAGACCAGCCCCATTGTATAGGTCCCAGGGATCACAAACCTTAGTGCGGTGGATGCAAGATACATTTTCTTCCTTAGAAAACCAAGCCAAACTGATGTACCACCAGGATCCACTGCACCAAGGTTTGTGATACCTGGGACCTGTACATGCTAGTAGAACGACGCTACGGGAAACAGAATGCGGAGCGGGCTTCTTTTGCATGTTGCATGTTGCTCAACCGAGCCCGTCACCCCTCCTGCTCTTGTCCGTCCCTAGCCCGGATACAAACTCAGCTACACTCATGCTTCTGTCCGCCGTGTTCCTGGAAATGAACAACTGCGCTGCTTGTGCGAGCGTTACCACTTGTCTTCCTTTTTCCTTTTCCCCCGACAGCCCAAGTCCAGGCCGTGGTCTGTGGTGACGCAGGTTGGAAGGCCATGGAATCATCCCGTGTTGCCGGTTTTCCCGGACAACGCGGTTCGGTAGACGGCCCATAAATATAGATTGATATTACTCTTTCGAATGTCACCAGGCCCGTGCCCAAAGTTTTCTGGTTTCCCACCTCATCGACGACATCATCGCCATGGGTCCAGCTCCTGCGGCTGCTGCATGGAGCCTAGCGATCCAGGGCAAGCCCCTGGCTTCCGGCACAACGACTGGTCGGCTGCCCGTCTGCATGCCGTGGCTGGGCCCAGTCTGGGGGACAGGGGGGACCGTTGAAAGAGGGGACCGGCCTGCTTTGCTCCCCGCCAATCACGACATGGTGGTGCCCCTGGGCTGGGCGAGCACGGCTGGCAGCGACCTTTACTCACGCCTTTTCGGGCTCGAGTGTAAGTGGTCGCCCAGCACACATGCCACTCCTCCGGTGTTACCTCTCTCGCCTTCTTTTCATTTTTTCTTCTTCTGTCGATGCTCGTACCGACAAGCTTGCGTTTGGGCAACTTGCTGGGCTCCACCGCCTCTCTCGCCGTAAATTGAAGCCAGCATGCATCCGTCGTCGTGGTCGCCCCGAAGCCCTCGGGGCTTGCTTGCTACGTATGCCGACCTCCTCGTATTCGACTGCATGGTGAGGTGCCTAGATGCTCGGTGCTGCAAGGATAGGGGAAGTGCGTGAAGCTGCAGAAGCTTGCAGCAGCAAGCTGCCAACCTCCAGCCACACCGCGCTCTTCTCCACGCCCCGTCCTGGTACATCAGCCAGTGAGACTGGGCGATCCGTCGATGGCCTGACTTTCCGCTCCTCGCTCGCGCTGCCTGCCGGGTCCCGAGTGGTGGCTTGAAGGCCGTGACTGCAGGGCGGGCCTTTGAGCTGCATCCCCCATCACCACCACCCCCTCGGCAGCACTAGTGTGTGTGTGTGCCACCCTTGCCCAACCTCCCCCCTCCAAGCCTGCTTTTTTTTGCTGCCAAGCCGATCAGCGCCAACCCGGCCGAGGGAGGGCAGGCCAGAGCTTGTTGGTCTCGGCTGTGCGTCTCGTGCGATGTGACCGGAGTAGGGCATGGGATGGGACAGCATGAGATGGGTTCTACGAGGGGAGGAGAGCAACGCTAGCTGGCCTCGGTGCTACGCTGCCGGCAGCGTGGAAGATGTCATCGAAACCACCCCGCCCCGTTGTTTTCTCTATGCCTAGGACGTCCGAGTGGGCTGCCCATATCGGCGAGCCGGGAGGACGGACGAGCTGGTCGATATAAACCGGCCCCGTCGCCCTTCCTCTCGTGCTCGATTCCCTGGTTCTCTCCATCCCACCGCGGCCTCCTCACTTGTCCATCAGCCTCCACCCTCCCCGGCTCGACCCAAGTAGCTCGTTCGCTAAGGTTACTTGACCCTTCGTTTTAGAGGTCATCCCACTTTCGCTCTACACACCCTCGCTGTTGTCACGATGAAGGCCGCGTTCGCTTTCCTGGGTCTGGCAGCTTCGGTCCTCGCGACCGGCGGTCAAGACTGGGACAAGGGCAAGACAGTTACGAAAACGACTGTGATAGATGTCGTCTACACAACGACGTGCCCTGTCACCGAGACTATTCACAAGCCGGGTAAAGTTGAGACGACGACATTCACAACCACGTCCGTGGTGTGGACCAAGGTGCCGACGGTCATCTACACAACTTTGTACGGCGCGGACAAGACGGAGACGGCCAAGGAAGTCGTCCACGTTACCCACACCAAATTTTTGCCCACTACGGAGACCAAGGTTCTGGATGGACAGACGAGAACCATTACCTATACCAAGACGCAACTTGTCGAAGAGGTTGTCCCCACGACGATCAAAGTTTGTAAGTACCAGAACTGTTGTCCAGCGAACAAGATGGACCGAGACTGAATATATGTTGGGATATAGACACCACCCAAGAAACTACGAAGTATGTGAAGACAGAAGTCCATGAAACCGTGACCTGCCCTGTCACAACGTACACGACAGTTATCGAAGGGGAAACCAAGACGGTGGTCAAGACGAACACTATCACGGTCAAAGTAACCGATGCGATCACGGTGACTGAGCTGCGTCCTGTCACGCGGACTGCGAATGTCGACCAGACCGTGAAAGTGACGGTACCCGGAGGGGTCACAACCATAAATTCGCCCACCGTCGTCGTCACGATGAGTGGAACACAGACTCAGACGATCCCGGGCCCCCCGGGCACAGTCGTAACCCCGACCACTCTCACCACGTCGAGGCCCGCCGCGCCCCCGGCCACCAGCGCGCCGGCCACCACCTCCCCGGTCCCGGCCGCCGGCGCCCGCATCGACAATGCGCCCGCCCTCGCCCTCCTGGCCGGGCTCCTTGGCGCTGTTGCCCTCCTCTGAGTACGCCCTCGAGAAGACATTTTACCACTCACTTTGCTCTCTTTTTTCCCCCTACACTCGAACGACTTCCACGAAACAAGGACATGTAATGTTAATTAAGCGGCTATCTTTTCTGTTTTTTGAGCATTAATTTAAAAAAAGACAAATAATGAAGTGATATCACATCGTTCGTATCTGTGGGAATGTTTGTCTATGCCGTAGATAGGTCTCCGGCACAACGCGCGACATATAATATCCAGTCTGATATCTACGTTCGTGCGGGCTGTGGTCATGTAGCTATGGTCACTTTACTTTCGGCGTGACCTCCTTAGGTCTCCCTCGGCCAGTACCCATATACCCTGCCTGCGCGTTGCAGTCTGCTATGTGGCACGCCACTGCATGCAACAAGACCCAACAACTTCGTATTTGTTTTTTCGGCGCCTTGTCGCCTGGGTGTGGCAAATGCTAGTGGGCAAATAAAGTGCATTTACCCAGACTTTGCTTTGGCTTACCGGGCATGGACGGAGCTCCCCTCGCCGTCGAGACCCACGCCTCCGCAGGTCAAAGCGGCGAGCCGGCATGGGGCCCCCCATCGGACCCGGACCAGCCTAGTCCTATCGGCTGACAACTCTTCAGTAGCGGCACTTTCCGGCCTTAAGATAAGGATCCCCAAACACCATACCCACCCTGTCTTAGGACCACCGAGGAGCGCGCGCCCCATACATGCATCTCTCCAATTTCGCGGTCGACATCCGTCGGGATGGATGCAAGGATCAAGGACCAGGACAAGGGGGCCTCACAAAAAAGCCAGTCGACGGCAATCTAAAGATGGTGCGCTTGATCCCTGTGTGGCCCGTCGCCCTAGCCCAGTTCTCTGTGACGGGCGCTAGGAACCGCTTGCAAGAACTACTGTGTCGGTTGGTCTGTAGGGGCATGGGAGGGAGCAGTCTGGGCGGACATTGCGACATCATTGACACGGCCCTGGTGCCGGCAGCCGAGAGATCACTGCCGCTTGTGGTGTGCTGAAACCCACCTTTTCGGCAGTTATATGTGGCCATTGTTCCAGGGGAGAGGGAAATACCTACCTTAGTGCAGTAAACATGGAATACCTAGCCGCATGCGTCGCGTGTATATATGTCACGAAGGAGGTAACAGTCCGCACTCATGGACCCATCTCGCCGACATGATAGAAATGAACCTCTCTGCGGGACCACGCAGGCACGTGAGGCCATGTGTTCGTACCTACCGGCCTGCATGCCAGGCGAGATACTGTGCCTACCTGCCCAATCTTGCATCCCCAGAGCCAGTTCCCATGCAACCTCAAAGCAGCGCCGTCCCTAGGGATGTTCCCTATGCTCGGTGCCGATCTGGCGCGTTGCCCGAGCCATGTTCCTGCATGGGTGGGTAGTATTTACCACCACCACCCTCCACCTTGCTTTGCTTTTTTTGTGTCTCCTTATTAGATACAAAGGCACGACACGTCCGACGTCGGCTTCCCGTTCCCCCCTCCTTTGCTCGAGATGGCGTCCCACCCGGGAATGGCGACCTACGCCTTCAACGACACGAGCCTGTCCCAGCCGGAAAGGGACTATCTCAGGAGCCTCCACGACTTCGCCCTGACCCAGAACCTCGCCGAGGACAAGCAGAACTATGTCCGCGCCGTTAGCATCGCCTTCACCGTCTTCGCCGCCGCCGTGGTCGGCCTGCGGTTCTGGGCCCGCCACCTCCAGGCCGCCAAGCTGCTCATCGACGACTTCATGATGCTCGCCGCCCTGGTCATGTTGTTTGGGAACATGACAATAAACCTGGTGGTAAAGTAAAAGTCCGAATCGTACGGGGGGACACGATGTATGGACTATTTGCCTTCTAACGCTCTTGGCCGTATGCTAGCTGGTTGATCACGGCATTGGTCTTCACTCGGGTCGTCTGCCCTACGAGGAGATCGAGTTCTTGAACAGGGTATGCGGCGTTCTGCCTCATTGCACTACACAAACAGACCCCCATACTAACAGAGGCGACGCGCGCAGACCATGATAGGAGCTGAGATCCTCTACGTGACGACGGTGAACCAGTACAAGATCGCCCTCCTCTTCCTCTACCTCCGAATATTCCCCATGGCGTCGGTCAGGAAGGGGGCCCTCTGGTGCGGCGGGTTGACGTGCGGCTGGACCTTTGCCTGCATCATCGCGGCGTGCCTCCAGTGCGTGCCGCTCAGCCGCGTCTGGAACCCGTGGCACGAGGGGGTCTGCATCAACCTGTTCCTCACGCAGCTCGCCATCTCGATCCCCAGCATCCTGGTCGACATTGCCATCCTGTGCCTGCCCATCCCGCACGTGCTCAAGCTGCAGCTGGCGCCCTGGCAGCGCTTCCTGGTCATGTTCGTCTTCCTTCTCGGCAGCTACGTCGTCTTTTCCAGCTGCTACCGCTTCCGCGTGTTCTTGTCGTATTCGACAGACGACGTTCCTTGTGAGTTTTCGAGCTTTTGCTTCCCACTGGCCCGCGAGGGAGTTGATGCGAGCCGAGCTTGCTGCTGACCATGGGCTGCTCTTGGTCGTCGTAGGGACTATCGCCGATGGGCTGGCCTGGAACATTGTCGAGCTGAGCAGCGGAATAGTGTCTGCTTGCTTCCCAACTCTTGTAAGTCACCGGGTCTCCAAGACCGGAACAGCGTCACAAGGGCTAACACGCAATGCACGATAGGGACCAATAGTACGCTCTGCCATCAGGGCCGTCAGCAGCGTAGCCTCGGTCTCGGGGCTGTACGCCAAGTCCAAGGGGACGTACTCGGGCGGGCCGGTTACCAACGAGACCCCGAACCATCCCGGCGGGCCCAAGAGCTGGGCCAAGCTGGAGGAGGAACACGCGAGAGGGGAGAACAATCACCCCGCGCGGGGCGGCAGGGTAGGGCTGGTTACAATAGGGTCCAAGCCCGTCGCCAGAGGCCGCCCTAGCTGCGATAGTGACTCGGACGACATTGAGCTGGGAAGATACATGGGCTCGAGTCACAATGTGGCGGTCTCGAGGCCGCCGCCGGCCATGGATATCGAGCAGGGTCGCCGCGGGGCGGGAAGGGAAGGACACTGGTAGCCGATATTGTTGCTGGGCGTCGGCACCGGAAATCTGTATAAAGCAATATTTAGCAGCTAGTTTCAAGAGTTGGTGCTTTTAAATTAATCTTTTACCTTTTTTCCAATTTTACTCAATCTTTGGGACCTCCTGTAAGTAAGACTGCCGTCTTTTTTGTAGTGGGCGTAACTCGCCTGTATTAATTATCATTTCTATCACGGCTAGTGAAAGGGCCATTCCACTGCACCAACAATCCTATAGTGGGAATCTGCAACGCATGGAGAGAATAGCAATGAGTGAAGGATTTAGCCCAACCCGACGGCTTCGATCAGCTCACAGGAGGCAGCGCGCCCCACAAGCGAACGGCTACAAGGTGCCGCTCCAAACACCGTGCCACGCGAAGCTAATTTGAGCTTGCCCAGTGGGCTTGTCCCGGTCCAACCAACAGCGGCGGTACCTGCTTTACGTCTCCTGATGACGTCGTTGCCAAGATCAGCACCCCCAAGGAATCCAAACAGAGACAGGACGAACACGCAACAAGCCCCGAAGCCCATGACAAGCACGGCCAAGCTCAAGTCCCAGCCCTGAAATGAAGTCATCACGCCCGAATTGGTTTCAAACGGCAGGAAAACGGGCCCGGTAGCTCGGTCTGGCCCGCCTTGGTGTGGGTTCTTAACTCGTCCTCCTCGTCAACTCCAGCTCCTCCACACCAGTTCTAGCTTTCTCCACGCCCTTCTCCCCACGCGCGCCTGGAGCATCGCGCCCGAGAACGCCAGTCGGCATCGCAAAAGCACAGCACGGCACCTAGATAGCATCCTTAGCCATAAGCAAGGATGCCTCTCTCGCACTTGACCATCCTGGCCGCCCTGGCGTCCCTCGCCGCAGCCTCGCCCGCCCCGCTGCCCCGGGCAGAGGCCGCACCGCTCGTCACGCCCGCGCCGACGCTGGAAGGCCAGCCGACTCGCACGCTGGAGAGGCGGGTCGATGTCTGGGGCGCCTTCGCGTCCGGAGTCAACTCGGTCATGTCCGGGCTCGGGAGCTCGATCCCCTCCTACGTGGCCTCTGGCGTGCCCAACTTTTTCCAGGGTTAGCGATGCTGCTGTTTTGATTACGCAGCTTTACGAGACCAGACTAACGGTAGGCGTCGAATTTAGACTTCCCGACTGGCGACAAGGTGCAGAGCTCGCTAGGCATTGACGACGACCAGGTGAGTTGTTGCAGTCCTCGGCGTATTCCGACTTCCATGGCCACGACCTCCTGACAATATGTGCTAGGTGCGGGCCCTTCCGACGCAAGTTCTCAACATACCTCCTTACGCAAACTGGAGCAACAACGCCTGGAATATTCGCTTCCGTGGAAATGTGAGTTTGGAGTCTATTGCGTCCCCTCATGTCCTGGCTGTCGCATACTAACCCTTCCCCTGAAAGGTCTACAAACAACCAAATACAAGCGTCGAAAAGCTCAACAAGCTGGCAAACGTCTTTCTTATCGGCACAGACATCAAGGATCTCCCGCCTCAGGAACAGGACCAAGCCCGAAATATCACGGCGTCGATATTCATCCTCCAGCAGGGTGACCAGAACGTCACAATGATCATGAATGCTACCGGTGGTACGCAGAACATGAACCTTCCGACGCGTACCACGGCCCAGGGCGACTTCGATGAGTTTGTGCCGATGATCCAACTCAACGGCCTGCAACGAGGAGACATGGCCCAGAACAACGTCCAGAGGCTGAACGTCTATGCGAACGGCTCAACACTTGGCAACGCGACTGCCTACCTTGTACCGCCACGAGGATACTCGATAATCAGCGACATAGACGATATATTACGGGCGAGTAGAGCCCAAATCTCCTGTCGCGCGAAGACATGGTATGCCTTGATATATACAGAGAGACTAACAGATGAAAACGCGGTGCAGGTCACCAAAATCTATAAGCCCAAAGAGGGCCTTCTCAAGTCGGTGATGCGTACAAGTGGCGACGAGTAAAGAAAGAGAGGCATGGAAACTAACGCAATGATACAATATTTAGCTCGTTCGCTCGCGCATTCGTGCCTTGGCAAAACATGCCGGCCATATACGCCAACTGGGCCCAAAACATCCCCGGAGCTCACTTCCACTACCTCACGACGACGCCGGAACAGGCCACGCGCATCTACATGGACTACATCTACAAGACATACCCAGCGGGGAGCTTCGACACACGTCCTTTGAACTTCAGCGACGTTAGCGCGACGCTCTCGATCCGCAAGCACCTGCTCGACCGCATCTTCGAGACATTCCCGGAGCGCCGGTTCGTCCTCGTCGCCGACACGTCGAATTCGGATATTATGAAGGCCTACCCGCAGATGGTGAAGGACTTCCCCGGCCAGGTGGCCTGCATCCTCCTACGCAACACGAGCGCCACCGACCCGGACATGCTGTTCCCCTATAATACTGCGGGGTTCAAGGATGTAAATCAAAGCAACTACATGTTCTTCCGCACGACCGACGACCTGGTGGGGCTCGATCTTGGCCGCGGCGACTGCTACAACTCGTCTGTCCCCCGAAACCTCACGTTTGGCTACCAGGCCGAGCTCCTCAAGCGGGGAGCCGCGGGGCGCCTGGGGTTGCCTCGGGGGATGCCGGTGGTGATTGCGGCAATGGTGGTCATCTTCCTCCTTTTCTAGGTCATGATGATGAGAAGATGATTTTGCTTATGGCGATGTATTTTACGTGGGGGCTGGCTGGAGCGGTCGGTGCTACTGCCGTGCTTGCTGTCTCTATGCAAGGCGCATTCCTGGATTCACTCTGGCTGTCCCTTTGGGAGGGCGAAATATGACTTTTGAACATATGAAATACGAGAACATGTTTACTTTTGTATTTATTTACCGTATCAAGCCCGAGCCCGCGGTCTGAGCATGCGAAAGCAGTAGTAGGTCGAGGAAGTGGCTGTTTCGACACTGTCGATTTCAGACCCCGCCGTCCTATATACTCGCGCTCGGTTTATAAACATAGTGCCCTTTGACGATAGTCCATACTGTTAAAGATTCTCCGTTGGATGAAATCAAGTCCCTGGCTAACCCTGGAGAATGACAGCCAGTAGATGAAAATCAGGTCAGGTGCTCGTCCCAGCCAGGATGTCTTCAACCCTCTTCACCTTTTCTGAGGCAGTCTGTTGCTTATCGGTCCTACGTGGTGGCGTGTGTTAGTAAAAGAATAAGAAGGGGGAAGGAGAATACAAGAAGAATGAAAGGAATAGGAAGAAGAAAAAAAAAAGGAAAAGGAGAAGAAGGCGGCGAGGTCACGCCAACTAGCCAACCAACCTTGTTCCGACGCGGAGCGAGCTTTGCACGCGCTGGCAACCTCCCCGGTGCACAACGGCGTGGGCCTGGCCGATGACCTTCATGACCTCGTCCCAGCTCCCTTCTGCAGACGCGGAAAACGGACGAGGGTTCGGGCTACAGTCAGCAGGTGGTTTGCGATGCAGAGCAGAGGCTAGGTGGGGGGTGGAGGGACATGGGGTATAGGGAGGCAGGTAAGGTGTAGTAGGCAAGTAGGTTACGGACCGACGGTAGTTCCCGCAGAGTGCATCGTGTACTTGATGCCCGAGGCCTTGAGGAGCCTCTGCACCTCTGCCACCTCGTTCGCGACGCTTACGCCGACTCCCACAGGGATCAAGCAAAAGTCGGCGTAGCACGCGGCGGGGGTCTCGATGGAGCTCGTGTCCATGCTGGGCTGCTTCTTCTTCCTGGTTGCGAATGCGCGGTGCGGCGCAGGGCCGGCCAGGGGCGGGAATAGGAGCCTGGTGACAGTCGCGCGTGGTCTCGCCGGTGAAGAGAAGAGTCGGTAGGTAAGGGATGACATTTGATGTCTAGTCGGGGGAGCGCGGGAGATTCCGTGTGAGATGTTTAAAGGTTGGTGTTGAAGGCTGTAACTGCCTTCCAATTGCCAAAGAGGGGTGCTAAACGTGGGGCACGCGGGTCTCTCCTCTCAGCATGTTTGTTCCTTGGGTGGATTTCGTCGTCATTAATCTGCGATTCTTGCAACTTTGTACCTCTTTTTTGACCAACTATATTCATCCTCGCTGCATTCTGGATAACAGCAGTATTAGACGGCCAACGAGTAATCAATTGCTCGTGGTCCGGTTTGAGTCCTTCAAGTTTTCTCTATCCCATAAACCATAAAAGAACTTCCCAAGAAGGCAACCAACTCCATTTTTATAATCCCAAAACATCAATATCCAGACACGCTCATTTGTCTCGACATGAGATAAAAAGAAATAACAACAGCTCCCACAGCCCCCCTTTTGCTTGCCTTGCCCGCAATTCACACAGGAGGCATGTCGAGGCTCCCCCGCCTCGAGCTGCAGGGGCTGACGTCGCCGTCGAGCGAGCAGCGGCTGCTGCCAAACGTGAGGGTGTAGTTGGCAAACACCTGCTGGTAGGCCAGGTTCTCCTCCGTCAGCGGCCGCTCCGACGGGTGCGGCCTGAACCGCCTGCTGCTGCTGCTGCTGCTGCTCTTTGGCGCCTTTGGCCTGGCGGGGAGAGTGAATGTGATTTTGGCCCGCGGCGATTGTTGCTGGTACTGTCGCTGTTGTTGCGACTGCTGCTGCTGCTGCTGCTGCTGCTGCTGCTGGTGGTGGTGTTCGTCGCTGCTAGTGCCGCCGGCCTCGGTGCTAGCGTTTGAGCTGCTACCCGTGGTGGTCCTCGACGGCGACCAGTTGAATCCCGTGATGGTGCCCCATACGCCCGGCGACGTCGGGGCGGACACGGGCGAGGACACGGGCGATGACGAGGGTGATGTGTATGTGGTGGACGTGGCTGCCGCCGAGCGCATGCGGTTCCAGCGGTCCCGGATGGCCATTATGAAGGTGGAAGTTGGGAATATCTGGTAGGTGACAGTTTGTATGGTAGGGACCTCAAAAGTGTCTCGTATTTGTATATATAGTGGTATGTATATGCGGATCGAGTTGGTGAGACTGGTTGGAGTCCTGGGCAAAACGTTATCACCGGATAGGGGTCGTTGCTGCCGTTTAGTGTATTATACAAGATGCATCATACCGAACAAACAAATCCTTCGACTCCCCAGATCTTCTACTTTTCGGCCGACATCCATCTATACTAATACTAAAAACCCCAGAGGCTGATTTCACATCCGGGCAAACACGCCAGAGATCGGCGCTACTCCCCCTTTCCCCCCCTTCCCCACACCACCACCCCAAAATGGCAAGTTCTCGCCTCCCGCCTAGTTCTGGGCCTTGGGCTAAGCCCGAGCAGGTGGTGAGAGCGAGAAGCGCGTGTGGCCACCACACCACCACCACCACAACCCCGAGCTTTCCCGCTCAATTCCGGGCCCAGCTTCTCTCGGCAGGTGGGACGGGCTAGCGGGATAAAAGGGGGGGCGAAAAATAAAAAAGAAGGAAAGAAGGAATTACTGGGGCTTCGGTAGCAGCGGCGCCTCGCCATTGGTTGACTCTGGGGAAATAAGTAGGGTGGGAAAGAGTTCAGCCCTTGGGAGGAGCTTCCTCTGCCCCGGCGGCGCCGAGAGGGAAGTGGGAAAAAAACCACACCCCACCGCTGGCCGCCCGCCCCGCGCCCTCGCCTTTTCTTGGCTAGCTTGGATCGCCCGCTCTGGCCGGCTCTTTCGGCCGGTCTGCGCCTCCTTCACGTCGCAGCCAAAAGTCACCACACAGAGGACATGTTCGTTGATGCCATGTGGGGAGAGCTAGGAAGAAACCCTGACGCCTTTGGGCAAGATCCACGATGCTCTAGGGTGGTCGTTTACCAAGCCCCATAACTTGATGGATCACTGCCGACGGATCGGGGAGCTGCAGGCCTATACTAGCCCCGAGTCTATCAAGCGAGAGGGCTTGAAGTAAAATAGCCTAGGAGATTTTGGGAAACCCGATCTCTCTACGATATTGCTGCTAAACACACCAACGTCAAGCCCGCCCCTTCATCAACGCGAACGAACGAACCAAAACCAGAATCTAGGTCGACCCGAGGCACCACGTATACTCCTTCCAGCCTTCGGCCCGAGTTTAGGGCTTACGTGTGCTTTGTCGAATCAAATCGCAGAGAAACCACAGTCAGCTGCCAGCTTCATGGCCGAGGCATGCTAACCGGTCCGTCTTCACCGAGAGACGCACTCTCCGCCAAACACGCCCGCGCTGCCGCAGCCAAGGCCCCCAACGATGTTGATGACCCACGTCAGGGCCGCCGCCTCCCAGTCGACATCCTCCTCCGGGAGCAAATCGCCCTCCGCTGCGGTTGCAACCTCCTCGGCGCTCGGCTTGTAAGCAGAGTCGCCATTGGCCTCCTCCGGAGCCCGGTCCTCCTGCTTGATCTTGCGTGGCCGGCCGCGGCGACGGGGCGCAGGCGTCGGCGGCTCCTCGGCCTTGTCGTCGTCGTCGTCCGCGACCTTTGCAACGACGGAATGGGCAGTCTCGGCGACGTCGTCGGCCATGGACTTGGCGCCGAGGCCGGGAGCCGCGGCGAGGGGCCACGCCGCGCTGATGATCTGCCGCGAGTCCATGGCCCGCACCGCGGCCCAGAGGCCCAAGGCAAGCGCCGACAGGAGCACGTCGCGGCCGGCGGCGGCCACGACGGGGTGGTCGGCCGTCGAGCCGAGCACCTTGGCCACGGCCGTCGAGGCGCGTTCCCACTCGGAGCGCCTGGCCGTGTCGAGCGGCATCCTGATGCTGTGCCGGTGGTAGTGCGAGTCGGGCGCGTTGTACGCCAGGGCGTAGCCGGCGCCGAGGGCGTACATGACGAACGTGGCGAGCGAGAATGTCCGGAACGTCTTGGTGTGTGTGTCGTGCGCGCCGTGTGGGGGCGAGTACACGGCTCCCCATGACAGGGGCGCTACCGTCGGTATGGCGAGCAGCGCCAAGCTCGTGATGCGCAGGACAATGCTTCCCGAGGTCTCGGGCAGCAGCGCCATCACGGCGCATCCCAGGTATAGTACCGACGTGGAGGCAACCGGGCTGGGAAACCAGTTGCTGGGCTTTGATGGGAACACGCGGCCCAGCACCTGCGCCAGCCGGCCACGCCCCTCAGCGCCCGAACCTAGAGGGAGCGGCGTCGGCGTGAGTAGCAAGGCGACGTAGAACAGGTTCTGGGCGAAGGACAGGCTGGCCATCTGCGCCAGGCAGAAGTAAGCCCAGGTGTAAGGGATGCGGCGACGGCGGCCCTCGATAGAGAGCAAGAGGGTCCATGTCGTCATGCCGAGGTCAAGCTGCCGGCCCCAGAAGAGCCGGCGGGCCTTCTCGGACACGATCTCGCGGGCGTCGCGGTAAATCGGGGTGTCGCTGAGCCACCGAGTCACGTTTCCGCTCAGGTAAGGGAATCTAGGGGGTGTGTAAAAGGCAGGAAAACGCCGCCATGTTAGAGGTGACATGAAGATGAGAGGGATGGCCGGGAGGGGCACGCAGAAACACAGTAGACCTACCTGCCGTCCGACTCGAAACCGCGCTCGTCGGCCCAGACGCGATACGACAGCGCGGCATAGTCGGCAGCCGACTTGGTCGCCACGACCAGACTCAGGGCCGCCAGCGCGGCGAAGACGGGGACCAGCCGGGCGCGGCTGGCCTGGCGCGCGCGGGCGCCCTGCGACGGCGTCAGGTCCCAGTATGAGCAGTACAGGCCGCGACAGACGACCGCGGTCAACGCCATGACCGCAATGCCGTGGGTGGCTACGACCGCGACGGGGAGGTATCTGCGCAAATGGGGGGGTGTTCCATATTCTCGGTCAGCGCTCGTCGCGGGAATGACCTTCAGTGTTGATGCCTCCTGCGCCCACAACATGACGTAACGACTCGGAGTGAGGCTGGTGCAAGGGAGTTCTCACCTAGGCTCATGGTCGACGGCCACGGGCGCCATGTTGCAATATGTTCAGGATGCCGGCTCGCCGAATTGTCTTTTTGGTTGTCGAAATTCCATGTGGTGAAAGCTGCCCAATGGCTCACTGTTGATGGTGCGGGTCGGAAGTGGCAAGTTTAGCTAGAGGGGAGCTGGGATTGCTGATGTTGGCAGCTGGCAGCTGCTTGGAGCTCAAGCTGTTGTCTCAGATGAGCACCAGCTCGCCATTGGTGCATCAACCAGGTCCAAACGGACAAAGATTGAAGGGAAAAAGCAGAGGAAATGAAGAACAAAACCAATAGGAATGAATGAAAATGAAAAAGAGGAAAGAAAAAACGGCCTGGCGGACAAGGTAGCCTCAGGGCCACATCACCAGCGCCGAAGCAGCTTTCACAGATTCACATGTAAATACATGATTCGCTTTCATTTTTGCTAGCCTACTCGCCTTTATCCCTCCCCTCGAATCTGACAAGACCAACCAGCCCTTTCCCCTCCTTGGGCAAGAGCCAACCCATAGTGGCGGGATCCCATGGCCGGCATGCTACCTACACATATTAGACGACTCTTATTTATACAATCAAAACCGATGAAATCCAGCCCATAATTTCCATCTGGACGCTCATTGCTCCCAATGCCTTTGTGCCAGGGCCATATAAGCGAGATCCAGTTATTAACCCCCTCAGCAGACACGCAGCCCACAGACCTCGACGCACTTGGACTCGACCTTGGCCCGGCGCGAAAAGTATAGTGGCGTGAAGGCCCTGACGAAGGCCACGTCGCTGTTGCTCCAAACGTCCAGGCCCATCCGGGTGAGCGCGTCACTATCGATGCTCACAGACCCGTTAAGGCCATCGTCCCTGTCATCCATGTTGTTGTCAGTGCCCTCGCTGCGGCGCAGGAGCCCTGTGTCCTCCGTCTCCGAGTCGCCCGCCGAGGCCATGGTCAGGTCCTCCTCCCGGTCGTCTTCGTCGTCGTCGTCGTCGTCGTCCTCTCCGCTCTCCACCATGTCTGCCACCACGGCGATGATCTGGGTGGTCAGTCGTCGGAAGTAGGCAATCGTGGCGAGCTCGACTCTGGCACGCTCTTCGTCGCTGCTCGCCGCCTCGCCTTCCTCCGATTGCGGCATAGCCTCTCCGGTGTCGGTGGCGCCGCTGGCTGCCCGGCCACCCGGGGTTCGGTGCGCGGGCAGTGACATGACCGAGTCTGCTATACCTAGCCCCTGACTACCGGCTCCGGCCTTGGCTAGGGGTGAAGTGCCCACTCCGCTTCCGCGGCGCTGACGGGGAGAAAACGAGGTGGGCGCGGCCAGGTCCGTGAGAAGCGCGGCATCAGTCGCCGCCTCTTCGGCCTCCTCAGATCGTCGTTGCTCACCAGCGCTGGCCCACCACATGAACCCGCTGTACGCAAGCGCCGCCCATGTTGTCGGCTCTACGACTTTCTCGGACGCATCGGCAAGGAGCGCATCACTGTCGCCGAGGTGCTGGCAGACGGCCGCGGCCGACCATCCCGACGACGTGCCAGGCCTGCGCGGGGTCGCGGGCCGCGCGCCACTCTCCGAGGTTGTTCCCGCCGCCTCGGGCCTCGGGCTGTCTGAGAAAGTGCCCTCAGGCTTGGGGGCGAGTCGCGCCAGGCCGGCGCCGAGGTTTCGGAAGCGGCGCAGGTCGCGCTGCGTGGCGCGGACCTGAACGCCACCCGGAAGCTCGACTGTCGGCCAGACGCGCTCCTTGGCCGGGGAGTTCGGCGGCGGCATGGTGATGAGTACATCCCACAGGTCGTTCTTCATGGCGAGGATGCTGTCCGTAGTGCAGGCTACCCATCCACTGCCGGCCGCGCCCACGTCGTCGGCGCCGATGAGGGGGGTCGTGGAGCTGGGGCGGCGCTTCCTGGCTGCTGCTGCCGCGGCCGTCGCCGCTTGGTCCTCGATCAGGAACGGGATATCGTGCACGCCGATGGTGAAGAGGGGGCGCAGGCGCTGCGAAGGAGCTGTCGGACCGAGCATATCAAAGAGTGAGAGTGGTATGTTGGACAGAACGGATATGTCGTAAACTGTGTAGATAGTAGATATGGTTAGTTTGCCTACTCGGGTGTGGCGTCCACTGTCGGGAGCAGCCCGAGCTTGCCGCATATAGAACTGACCATAGTCGCAGGCTTGATGAACCGGCGCGTGGGTCGATATCAAAATGCGCTGCCTCAGCAGGGCGGCGCGGTGTATAGGAAAGATCAAAGGGCCAAAGGTGTTGAGCAGGGCGGTTAGGCTCCAAGCCGGATGGAATGGTGATAGTCTATGGCCTGGTGCTATCAGCGCGTTACCATCAGAGGCAGACCGTTTCCTAGAGTGGCCCTTGCCCGCGACGGTTGCGAAGTTGACCCAGGGTGAGCTGAGCGGGGAGTCCCGCAGAGGCTCCATGTTGGCGGCCGCATCGGGCGCCTTGTTCGCCGTCCAGTATCGCTCCAGCATGCTCGTGTCCTTTGGGTCGATAGCCAGTTTCCTAGACAATCAGCATAATCAGCATGTGTTCGCGCATTGTCCTTCCGCGGGCCATTCCAAGTCGTCTCGTGTAACGTACTCGGCCATCTCCCGGAGTTCCTCCGCATGCCTCCACGAGCGGCCGAGGCGGCCATAGCTGAGAGGGACAAGAACTCCAACGGCAATCATGCGGGCGTGGCGGGCGCCCTCCTCCTCGGTGGGCGCATTGACGAATGCGCTCAGGCCGGCATAGCCTCCCTCGTGGATGAAGTAGATCAGGTCCTCGGACACCGTGTGTAGCCCTGAAGGCAGGCTCTTGTACTCGACCACGCCCTCCAGCTCCAGCCCGGCGATGGCCTGCTTCCAGGTAACGGTGTAGCCAGCCTTGACGTCGAACTCGATTAGGAACAGGGCCGAAACGGGTGGCAGGTCTGGCAGGACGTTCAAGGCCGGGGGGTTGCCAGCCAGCGCAGGTCGCATTGGCATTTTGGGCGTCTCGTCGTGACCGCCGTGGCGTTCGTCGTGCGTGGGAGGATCGAGGTATGCAGGTTGAGGGATGAGTGATGAGGGTTTCGGCGGCGACACGGTGCAAAAGGTAGCGCTGTGCCCTTCAGACCATCTTTGGCTGATGGCGGATGGAAAGAGTCAACCAGCCGTATTATTATCCCGTGCTGCGATTGAGCTGGATGTGAGAAGCGAGCGGGTATTGGCCTAATGAGGGGTCTGACGCGAGGTATGGAAAGCAATCTGGAGACAACCAAGACGGCAGAGGGCAGAGCCAGGTGTGCTAGGTACAGCTGCTAGTGGCGCGGCGTCGGCGACTAAATCCAAGAGGCGGACAAGCGCGAAGTCCAGCGTGTGTCGTGGGCCGTTGAATCAAATTGCCTAGCGGTTGTTCAGGGGGGCAAGGGCAATGCAACGATGGGCAGAGCGCGCGCCCAAGATTCAGCGAGTGAGCAGCCACAAAAGCGTAGAGCAAGACTCTGACCGAGTGATTCGTCCAAAACGCGACGGTGGCTTCCGGCCAGTGGGAACACACAGGCTCATTGATCTTGTGTTCGTCAACTACTCGAGTTCACTGTCGTGCAAGCTTGTGTCCCCTGTACCAAGCACCGAGACGATGAATCGGCTGCTGGTCCGACATGTCCCTTGTTCACCCACTGGGAACCACATAGGGTGAGCCATGTACTCGGTACGGCCTGCGAGTCGGCCATCTTCATGCTTGCGCGATGGGTACGTTTGATGCACGCATCACTATGAACCTAGCCAGGTAGGTACCTACATATCCTGTAGTCTATTTCATCTCAACCTATCAACCCTAGCACCCCAGCTATAAATGGCCTCCCACCTTCGCTGTTGCCTCGGTCCAGCGAGATGTGTCAAAGCCCAGACTCCACCTACACCTTGCACCGCGAAACCTAGAACGGCAGGGGGTGTTTCACGGCGGGACAATGTGGGGGAGTGGCAGAATAGCTTTCACCGCCAAAAATTTTGGCGGCTTCTCCAATTCCGCGATGCGCAACTCCGACATTGAAGCCCGCGCCTTGCAGGGTCAGTTGCGCCGACCCAGGACGTTCTAAGACTCTGCCGACGGAACAGCGACGCCCACCATGTCGCGCAAGCAACTGTAACAATACCCCTTAGCTCTTCACTTCAACAGTCTAATAGTAGACTCTTACTGACCTTGCTGGCCACGTTTCCAAACCAACAGAGATTCGCGGGTCTCGGCCCTCATCAAAAATGGCATCCAGGAGCGTAAACGAAGCTTCTTTGTCGTCGTCGGTGACCATGCCAAGGAGGCCATTGTCTACCTGCATCACATCATGGCCAGCTCAGATGTGCGACACAACAAGTCGGTTGTCTGGGCTTACAAAAAGCAGCTCCTCGGCTTCACCAGTCATCGCAAGAAACGAGAGGCCAAGATCAAGAAGGAGATCAAGCGCGGCACCCGCGAGGTGAACCAGGAGGGCGCCTTTGAGCTTTTCGTCTCGCTCCAAAACATCCGATATGTCTACTACAAAGAGACGGAGAAGATCCTAGGAAACACATATGGCATGTGTATCCTGCAGGACTTCGAGAGCGTGACGCCCAACATCCTCGCGCGCACCATCGAGACGGTCGAGGGCGGGGGCTTGGTGGTTCTGCTTCTGAAGGGTATGAGCAGCCTGAAGCAGCTTTACACATTGACCATGGACGTCCACTCCCGCTACCGCACCGAGGCCTACGACGACGTTGTGGCTCGATTCAACGAGCGCTTTATCCTGTCTCTAGGCAGTTGCGAGTCCTGTCTGGTGGTCGACGATGAGCTCAACGTGCTCCCAATCTCGGGCGCCAACAAAGTGAAGCCGCTGCCACCCCCGGACCGCGACGAGGAGGAAAACAAGACGCCTGCGCGGAAGGAGCTGGACGGGATCAAGGATTCTCTCCGGGATTCACGGCCTGTCGGGGCGCTTGTTCAACTGGCCAAGACCAACGACCAAGCCAAGGCCCTCCTCACCTTTGTGGACGCCATTGCCGAAAAGACATTGCGCAACACGGTCACTTTGACCGCGGCGCGTGGTCGCGGCAAGTCCGCAGCCATGGGTGTCGCAATTGCCGCCGCCGTTGCTTACGGCTACAGCAACATCTTCATCACATCGCCATCCCCCGAGAATTTGAAGACACTCTTCGAGTTTATATTCAAGGGGCTAGACGCCCTCGACTACAAGGACCACGCCGATTACTCCATCATGCAATCCACAAACCCGGACTTCAACAAGGCTATCGTTCGCGTAAACATCCACAGGGACCATCGCCAGACCATCCAGTACATCCGCCCCCAAGACGCGCACGTTTTGGGGCAAGCTGAGCTGGTCGTCATCGACGAGGCTGCTGCGATCCCCCTACTCCTGGTTCGGAAGCTGATGGGCCCCTACCTCGTCTTCATGGCCTCCACTATCAACGGATATGAGGGAACGGGAAGATCGCTGTCCCTGAAGCTGATCAAGCAGCTGAGGGAGCAATCTCGGGCTGGCGCGGCTGAGAAGGGTGCTGATGTTGAGATCGCCCGATCCAGCGGGAAGGCCGACAAGAATACCGGCTTGTCTGGCGGCCGTTCTCTCAAGGAAATCACGCTTTCGGAACCCATCCGTTACGGCCAGGGAGACGAAGTCGAGAAGTGGCTAAATACTCTTCTTTGCCTGGATGCCACTCTGCCACGGTCCAAGCTTAACACGCAGGGCTGCCCGGTAAGCCAGGTTTTATTGAGCGGAGGGTCTGGTAGCCCTTCGAGTCACGAACTAACCCAAGAACTGACAGGACCCCTCGAAATGCGAGCTCCTCCAAGTGAACCGCGATACGCTTTTCTCCTTCCATCCAGTTTCTGAGAGGTTCCTCCAGCAAATGGTGGCTCTCTACGTCGCAAGTCACTACAAGAACACACCCGATGATCTGCAGCTGATGAGCGACGCGCCGGCCCACAAACTCTTTGTTCTCACGCCGCCCCCAACCGAGGGAGCGCTGCCCGAACCTCTCTGCGTGATCCAGGTCGCCCTCGAGGGCAAGATTAGTAGGCAGAGCATCCTCAATAGCCTTAGCAGGGGCCAACGCGCGGCCGGCGATCTGATCCCCTGGCTCGTCAGCCAGCAGTTCCAGGACGAGGAGTTTGCTTCTCTCTCGGGCGCCCGCGTTGTCCGCATAGCGACGAACCCAGACTACGTCTCGATGGGATACGGAACGAGGGCGCTCGAGCTGCTTGTCGACTTCTTTGAGGGCAAGTTCCTCAGCCTCTCGGAAGACGTCGAGGACTTTGTCGAGAAGTCCATGCCAAGAGTCACGGATTCTGAGCTGTCAAAGCTGGCCGAGGGTAGCCTTCTGGAGGACAACATCAAGGTGCGCGACATGAGCGAAATGCCGCCCCTGTTCGCCTACCTGAACCAATGCCGTCCACCCAGTCTGGATTACGTCGGCGTCAGCTACGGACTTACCCAGCCGCTGCACAAGTTTTGGAAGCGCGCGTCGTTTGCTCCGGTCTACTTGGTAAGTCACGGCAGCTTTTCGGAATGTCTCAACTCCTTCCTCGCCGATTCCTAGACCTGAATGCTCACTATTCGACAGAGACAAACCGCCAACGATCTCACGGGCGAGCACACTTGTGTCATGCTTAGGCCACTCAAATCGACCGAGGACCAAAGCTGGCTGGGCGCTTTCGCCAGCGATTTCCACCGCCGCTTCCTCTCGCTCCTCTCGTACCAGTTCCGGGAATTTCCATCGGTGCTGTCGCTGAGCATAGACGAGTCGGCAAACAGCGGAGCGCTCCTCGATGCATCAACGCAGCCGAGCCCGCTCACCAAGGCAGAGCTTGACAGGATCCTGACTCCGTTTGACCACAAGAGGCTGGAGTCGTATGCCAAGAACCTGCTGGATTACCATGTCATCCTGGATCTCATGCCGGCCCTGGCTACCATGTACTTCACCGGCGGCCTCAAATCCAGCATCAAGCTGACGGGGGTCCAGCAAGCCATCCTCCTGGCCATCGGACTGCAGCGCAAGGACATCGATGCCGTCTCGGCGGAGCTGTCGCTGCCGTCGTCGCAGCTGTTGGCCATGTTCATCAAGATTCTGCGCAAAATCACGACGCACTTCGAAACCTTGGTCACACAAGCCGTTGACGCCGAGATGCCCAAGCCGGCATCGATTGGCGTCAGTCGAGAGAACGCGATGGGCGCCCACGACGACGAGATGGTGGACCAGAAATACGTGCCGCTGGACAAGGGGCTGGGGGAGGAGCTGGAGGAGGGAGGCGACGAGGCGCTCCGAGAGTACCGTGCCAAGCAGAAGGAGCTCATCGACTCGCTGCCTCTTGACCAGTAAGTGGATACTCCAAGAGCTATGATATGTCGCGGTCCGTACATCAAAGACACCATCATTTGCTGACATGGCTTCTTGTAGGTACGAGATCGAGGGAGACGCGACGGCATGGGAGGCGGCGGAAAAGACGGTGGCCAAGTCCAGCGCCAAGAACGGAGAGTCGTCCGGGGTCATGGTTAGCGTCAAGTCCAGCAAGGCGAAGCGGAAAGCCGGCCAGCAGACGGCGGCCGAGGTGTACGAGGAGGCGTTTAGTGAGAAGAAGCACAAGAAGGCCAAGAAGGACAAGAAGGACAAGAGGCAATGATTTCCTTGTCTTGTTGTTCTCTTTTGCCGCTCATGTTTTTGTCACTTTGTGCAACGAAAGTTTGTTCTGGCGTTAAAAGGGATACCTGGTGTACAGGCAGAATACCTCGAGTTGATACGGAATTTTCCCATTGTAAATCATTTGCTGTCTGCCACGGGCCTCTATATGACTGGTGCATATTGGTGTAGGCGCATGTAGAGCAAAAAGAGAAAAGTGAAAACCCAACCCGGCCCTAGATTACACCCTTTTATACCGGCCTGTACAAGCAAGCCCCGATGTCATCAGAATACCTCCCGACCCACCCGAACCTTTTAGGCAAGACAGATAAAAAGTCGAGACAAAATCATTTCTGTTTTCCAACCCTTCATAAACTGTTTGTGACTTCAACAAATGCCTTCCACTGCTTCCAGGCCTCGCCACTCTTGACGGCCCAGCGCGCCCTCCTGACGCCCTCCTTCCAGCGCTCGCCGCCGGGGCCGCGCTCGGTGACGACGTAGCCGTCGTCGCCGGGGCCCATGCTGCTCTTGTCGGCCTCGCAGATGCCGCTGGCGACGAAGAGGGCGGCCGTGTTCATGAGCACGAAGCACAGGATGGGGTCGTCGTCGGCGAGCTCGCCCTGTAGGATACGCTCGAGGATGGCGGCGTTCTCGGCCGGCTCCTTGTTGCCGGCCACGGCGCTCAGCGGGTGGGCGGGCAGGCCAAAGTCCTCGGGGCTGACGGTGAAGTAGTCGGTGGCCACGTCGGCGGCGGGCCCGGGGTCCCGGCGCAGGCGCCAGACGTGGGTGGGGCCGGCGCAGCTGACCTCGTCGAGCTCCTCGGCGCCGCAGACGATGAGGGCCCGGTCGGCGCCGGCCATGCGGAGGGACTCGGCGAAGACGGGGCCCAGCTCGCGGCGGGCGACGCCGAGCACGCGGGCCTCGATGAAGGGCCTCGGGGAGTCGGCGGGCCCGGCATCTATGGGGTTCGCCAGGGGCCCGACGAGGTTGAAGAGGGTGCGCCAGGGGAGCTGCTTGCGTATCGGGGCGACGTAGCGCATGCCCGGGTGGAAGACGGGGGCGAAGAGGAAGGCGTAGTTGGTGGCCTCGTAGACGCGCGCGACCGTGGACGGCGCCACGGCCGAGATGGCTGGCGGGGCCGGCTGCATGTTGGCCAGCAGGTCGGCCGAGCCCGACTTGGAGGTGCTGGCGCGGTTGCCGTGCTTGGCGATCAGGAGCAGGGACGAGGCGATGATGCTGGACGTGGTGCTGATGTTGAACGTGTTGTGCGCGTCGCCGCCGGTGCCCACGATGTCGCACTATGCGCGCGCGCGCGCCGGCAACGTCAGCTGTCAGGGGGTTCACTTATGGATGCGCTTTACATCCCACGACAGCCCGGGGAGAGGACAATGCTTACCATGCCGCCCTTGTACGCACCCTGGGCCAGCCCCTTGCGCGCAATGACGGCTCTCAGCTGCTCCAGGTCGATCCTGGGCGCGGCGGCGCGCATGACAGCGGCCGTCTTGGCCATGACGTCGGCGTGGCGATCGAGCCCGGTGAAGTGCAGGCACATGAGGAGGGAGGCGGCCTGGGTGTCGGAGACCTGGTTTGTGAAGAAGTGGGCGATGGCGTCGGCGATCTCCTGGGCCGTCACGGGGTTGTCCCTGTCCTTGGGTGTCGGCCACATGCGCGACAGCAGCGGCTTGATGTCGATCTTAGGGAGCTCCTCGCTGCCAGCCGTGGCAACGGCGGCGATGGGGGCCGTTGTGGCCATTGCTGATATAATTGGGCTTGAAGCAGCTGTGTTCGGGGTGAGGGTATACCCAGATATCCGTCTCTAGACTCCCAAGTTGTAGGGATGCGCCAACCCAAGAGATGGATGTAAGGAGGTCTTTGCTCTCCCTAAGGCACGTCACTCTCTCCAAACTCAATGGCAAGTCAATGGCGGGGTTCCAGGAGAGCTCAGGGTGTGCCCGCGTGGAGTCATTCTACAGCTCCGCGCCAGGGTCTATGACTCGCAGCCGCAATCGTCGAAGCTTACCTGTGCCTGTCACGTGGAGGCGAGTTCCTGCCAACAGCCTCCCAACCAAAAGCCCAGCAGCCTCGGCCCAACCCAGCGGAGGGGCGGAGCTCGTGGTCGGCCACGCCATCCAATCGTGTTGGGGGTTGTGGCCCCTGGAGCCCACTGTCATCCCACCCCGATCCCGACCCATCGCAGAAAATGTGTGCCGCCAAAGCAAAAAAAAGGAGTGAACTGGCGGTGCGTGATCGCTGGAGAAGTCGTGGGGTGAGACACTTGACGCTGGGTCGGTTGCATGACCTCAGTCGCCACACGATTCGCTTCTTCCCCAGAGTCCATCTCGACGGTTTTCTGAAACTCTGTCACCTCGTGGCTGTCCGCTCCTTTTCAGTCTTACCCAACCCCTGGCTCGTGAACATTGTGCCTGCCGCCTGCCACCAATCACCCTTGGCCACCACCTCTCCTCCGCTGAGCCTGCTGGAAGCACGCTAAGGCGTATCACGCACAAACTCTACGTCCAGTAGACTCGGCGGCCCGAAGAAAGCAACAGAGACTGGAGCAAAGGAACAAGAGAGAGCAGATATAACTAAGCCCTCGACGTTGTGTCAGCTCACCTGCTGCCCCTCCCCAACAAAAACAAGAAGCACGACACCTTACCTTCCACGACCTCCCGCGCCCGTCGCCACGCACGCAGTAGCGCCAACCCCAGGCCGCTCGAGACTCTTGCGACTCGTCCTGTACCTCGGGCGAGCTATCCATCTTTCGAACCTCTAACGCAACGGCGCTTCGAAAAACGAGGCGCGACTACGACGCCCCGCCGCCACGCGCGACCTCCTGAAGATACTCTTAACTCCACAAGACCAACGGGAGCTTGAGCTTGTTGCGACGAGGGGCTGGTGGGCTGCAAGGTCCCTATAAAGGAACAAGAACCAGGTCGCACCCGAGACCGTGCCGTCGCAAGACGGGCTGCGCCAACCAAGCCATGCTGGCATACCTCTACTACTTCGCCGCCGGCTACACGGGACTGGTGGTGGCGCTTTACATGATGTCTTTCGTCATTTCCAAGGCCTCCTTCGTGGCGCGCATTCTGGCCTCGTACATGGCGCTGCTCATAGCCGCCTCGTTCGGCGTCTTCGCCTCGATCGCGCTCCGGCTGGTCGGCAAGGCGCAACAGTCGCAGTGGGTCGTCGCGCGCTTCTTCAAGTACCTCATGATGCCGGCCACGGGAATCACGTTCGAGGTTGTCGATCCGGAGGGCCATCTGCGCGACGGCAAGACCAGGCCCGCCGTCCTGATCGGCAACCACCAGACGGAGTTGGACGTGCTGATGCTCGGCTGCCTCTTCCCGCAGTACTGCAGCGTCACGGCCAAGGCGAGTCTGCGCCGCGTGCCCTTCCTGGGCTGGTTCATGAGCCTGAGCGACAGCATCTTCATCGACCGCAAGAACTCCAAGGACGCCCGCGAGGCCATGAAGGGGGCCGCCGACGAGATCCGCAGCCGCCGCCAAAACGTCTACATGTTCCCCGAGGGCACCCGCAGCTACACCCGCGAGCCCACGCTGCTGCCCTTCAAGAAGGGTGCGTTCCACCTCGCTGTTCAGGCACAGGTTCCCATCGTGCCCTGCGTCGTCGCAAACTACAGCCACGTGCTTTGGATCAAGGGTCTCCACTTCTCGGCCGGCAAGATTCCCGTCAAGGGTAAGTTGTGGGCTTGCCTTGTTCGCAGCTGATATGCGTTTCCTCCCCCGCATTGTGAATTTTGCTGACATGTGATTATTTACCTCGTCCAAAGTGCTCGACCCCATCCCGACCACTGGACTTACCACCGCCGACGTGGACGAGCTCTGCAAGACCACGTACGATGTTATGCTCAAGGAGCTGATCATCCTCACCGCGCAAGCCCGCGGGGAGCCCATCACGGTCCCGTCCAACATCGACTCGACGGGCGTCATCATGGCCTCTGGCGTCGACACCAAGGCATCATCATGACAGCCTCGATGAAAGGACCTCTCTGCTTCGGTCCAGCTACCCAATTCCTGAAACTCTTGTACAAAGCTACTGGTCGAAGCCATTTTGCGAGTGGAGAACCGCATTGCGGTAAACACAAGCTTGAATTTCCACTACATTTTTTCCTCCCTGGTTTTTTTGCATACGGTGGACTGCTGCGTTTTTAACATTGAAAGACCAGTTTGGCCTATTTAGGCTACCTACCTAGAATGCATAAACATATAAGTTAGAGTAGGAGGGTTTGAGCCACCGGAGGTTTGAGCTACCCGCCGGTAAAAGTAGGGTTTTACTGATTAAACCCCGTTCTTTTCCTTTAAATAGCCTCGTACCTGGTGCATTTTACAGTTTTTTTTTAATATTTTCACTCCAACCGTTTAAAACCTACTACCCGTGTCACGGTACGCGTCAGACACCCAGGGAAGAACCTGAGGCCGCACTCCTAGCGCGCCAACGTCACGCCTACAAAACCACAGCAGAGCGCCAGGAGCGCTCTGTCCAGATAGCTTCCTCCTCGTGCAACAACAAAGCCTTTTCCCAATACCTAGGTATGCACCGTGGCAACCCGCAAATTCCAGCTACGGAGTTGGTTGTATCGCGCTTATCCTAAATAAGCAGAAAAGTGGGCCCACGGGCCCACGCGTCATGAGGGTGGCTTAAACCTCCGGTGGCTCAAACCCTCCTACTTAACTTACTGAGGGTACGTGGCTTGTATGCACAAGCTTTTGGCATGGGTTTTCATTTTTCCTTGGTTGCAACCCTCGCACCACCCCCGTTCCTGCAGTCTTTTCTTCTTCCTTTTGCCCTCTAGACTAGCTAGACGGGGCGGTGCGGAAGATATTTGATACCCACTCTATAGATGCATTTAAATGGCGCATCTGGAAGTCTGGCTTTGGGGGCTTACTGGGAAGTCGAAAGGCGTCTGTTTGCGTTCTATCACCCCGCCTTTGCCTTGCACACTGCATCCAGCTCTGTTTGCACTTGACCTTTCTGACCCCAAAGCTGCAGTGCAGCCAACCACTCCAAAGAGCAGGCAAAGAAGCAGACGGACGGAGAGTTTCGGCCTTGATCGAGCACGCCAGGAAGCCGCGCACGACAAAGACACCCGGCGTCGATCTTTGACGGGCCGCTACATGACTCCTGTCGTCCCCGGGCCGTTGACCTCAGACCTTGGCATACATTGCACTGCATTCGTATACTGTGTAGGCAGTATTTTTGGTTGAAATCCCACAGATTCTTATTACGACCGCAGGTGCGGCTTCGGGAGAGTCTCCCAGCAACAACAAGATCCCCGAGACGCCCAGCCTCCTACCTTCCCACGCACACAGTAAGTAGTCCATGGTGGGTGGGACGAAGGCGGCAGGGGTGCTACTGAGATCACATGCTCCAAGCTGAAAGAAGTGCCGTGCATCGTGCGTCCTTTCTCATGCCCCCAGGGTGGTATAGGCAGGTAGCACGCATGGTGAACGACACCGATGTATCGTCGAGTTGCAGGACGTCGTTGAAACGGTGCCTGTCGAGACATTCCTTACACGTGCGACGGGAAGGGGGCCCATCCGGCATGCTTTGACAATGCCATTCTCCCCGGCCCAGCCAGGGGAGGGCATCCTGACGGAAGGGGGGTACCGGCCTGGATCGGGGAAGCGAGCCTTGCCCGCTGGGGGACCATGGTCTTCTTCTCAAGCCGGAATGCATGTCGTTGCAACTTATCCAGCACGGCCAGGTCTCGCCCGTTTTGTTTTTTTGGTCCGGGGTGGGAGCGACCGGTCCGGCCCATGTCGGGGAATATTTCTGCCCACCCTTTTCTGTTTCTGTCTGAACGGGTGGCTCCCCCTCCCCTCCCCTGTCTTGTGCACGGGGCAGTTGTGGTGACTCATCAAAGCGCGACACCACTTGACGACCTGGGGAGCTGACGCATCGGCTGACTCTCGACCTGGTATTGACGTTTCGGCCCGGTAGTATCGCCGACGAAGGCCGCCGGCGTCGTCCATGTCGCCGCGTTGACAGGGGCCCGGTTCCTGGGTCCCCGCGTCCCTTTTTTTTTTTTTTCGCTCACTCTCGCTCTCCTCCTTCCTCTCCCTCCTTCCCCTCCCCCACATCTCAGGTCTCGACCATTGACCGGCTGTCCGTTCACTCGGGCGCCGCGTAGATAGTGCCGCCAATATGCCCCCCCCCTAGCTTCATGCTCTAATAGCGGTCGACGCCCACAAAAAGGGCTCCGCAATGCGCTCCGCCCTTGCTCAAAGGTAATCGACGGCCCCTAACCTAGTAAGCCAGGCAGGTCGGCCCCGGCCCTCTTGTTTTCGTTGCTTTTTTTTTCTTTGGTCGCCCGGACGGCCGTAAGGTTCGCTTGTCTCCGCCGCCCTTGCCGGGTTGATAATTCTTTACCCGCAACCATACCCAGCCGTCCAGGTCTTGGCCGTAACGCTGTCGGAGTGCGGATGTAGGGGAGGAAGGAAGGGACGGGAAAGGGAGGGGATCCAAAAAAGCGAAAGCCAAGGCCGCCCGTCAGCAGCGTTCTCCCCTCCTGGCTTGTGCGTGCATG
Source organism: Gaeumannomyces tritici R3-111a-1 (assembly GCF_000145635.1). Taxonomy (NCBI): domain Eukaryota; kingdom Fungi; phylum Ascomycota; class Sordariomycetes; order Magnaporthales; family Magnaporthaceae; genus Gaeumannomyces; species Gaeumannomyces tritici. The sequence goes on along the minus strand of NW_008804549.1, from coordinate 3,195,601 downwards.
CGCGAATCTGACGATGAGACGGCCCCATAATCGCAGTTACGGTAGGAGGGTCACATTGGAAACGCAAGTCGTGCGTAACTGGGAGCTGGGAAAAAAAAAACAGCAAAAGTCTGGTACCACACATGCAGTAAAAACCGCCTGCAGCAGGATAAACCAATAAAGCCGCAAAGATGCTCCATGGCGTAACCAAATATGCCGGGCAGGATGCACGCACGCACGCAAAAAAGGCCTAGTGGATGGGGAACGTCGATGCTGCAGATATACAAAACTAGGCTTTACCATAAAGGGCATCTTTGCTGTATTTCAAAAAGGGGCCTTCCCTGGCTAGGCCCCCCCTCAAGTAGCTGTTAGTCAGTGGACTCGGTAGCGCAATGACCCAATTTCTGGCTCCGCACCCCCGCGACAAATTAAGTGATACATGATACACCGAATGGTAGAAAATCGGGTCTTAGGCTGCCAGATTCGTTTGATTAAATCCGTCCACAACTGCAAGCAACTCCTCGATCGTTTGCAAATATAAGCAGTTTTTTTTTTTTTTTTAAACATTGGAATTGACGGAGTTGGGGAGGACCTGAAGTAATTTTCGTTTTGGTGTATCAATTGATTTGTCTTGGGGGTGCTCCGTAGAAAACGGCCAGGCCCATACATCCCCCTCCTCCGGCAGTTCCGCTTAGCCTCGAAGGACTGCGGAGCGGGCCGGGCCCCCTGTCGATGCGACACGGATCTGATGGCGCGTGCGGGGTTTTGGATGGTGTAGGAATGGGGTACCATCTGCGAAGGAAAGAAAGAGGAAAAACCCACCTCCCAACAGGAGGGGTTAAACCTGGAGATCACAGGGGCGGCGAAAAGGGGGTCACGTGCTAGCATAAAGTTACCGCCATTGTTGAAGTTGGTAAAAGAAGGAAAGAACGAGAAATTCTTGAAATTTCGTAACATCCCCCCAAGTCACCACGACCCCTGCGATCTCCGGTTTCAACCCCTTTGTTACCTCCCCTGTTACTGGGTTTTTCCTTTTTCTTTCCCTCGCAGATGGTATAGCTCGGTGTAGGTGGGAAGGGAGTCAACATCGGACTTGGCCGCGGACACCGAGGAATGGCCCGAGATGGGGGGGTTTCCCGACCTCGGTGGAGGCTGACAAGTGGCTGACTGACTGGCTGGCAAGCTGGCAGGCAACCGGGGAGGCTAGTGGACGGTCTGGCAGGGAGTCTGGCAGGCAAGCGGACAGCCTGGCGGGCCGGCAAGCCGACTGGCTGGAAGCCTATAAACATTCGGTCGTTGCCCTCCAGAAACAAGTCCAGAATCCCAAGATATCCAGTCCAACCAAGCCGAAGCCTCTTCATCACTCAGCGAGCCATCTCTGCTTCAACCCCCCCTTCCTAATTTTCTCTTTCAACAAGAAGTGAAAAAACCTCGCCTTTCAGAGCTAGTCCCTTCCATCCCTTTTTTTCACAATGTCGACCACCACCGTCACAACACAGACCAACGGCGCCGGCGCCGTGGCGGCCAAGGCCTCGCCCCGCGACGTGTGGGAGAAGCGCATCTCGGAGCTCATCGACCAGGCGCAGCAGCACAAGGAGCCGTACGACGCCGAGTTCGGCAAGTTCACCATCAACATCCACCCCACCGTCTACTCGCCAAAGTACTTCCCCGAGACGTGGTGGTACGCGCAGAACATGCCCGCCATCGTCAGCAAGGGCAGCTGGCTCGAGGTTGGCGTCGGGTCCGGGCTCAACACAGTGGCCGTGGCCGCCGCCGGCTCGGCCGTCTGGGGCGTCGACATTAACCCCAACGCCGTGGCCACGACGCGCAAGAACCTGGCCACCAACGGGCTCGAGGGCACCGTGGTCGAGAGCGACGTCTTCAACGGGCTCGCGGCCGCGGGCGCGCCCCGCTTCGACTTCATCTTCTGGAACCACCCGTGGCAGTACGACGCCACGGTGCCGGACCAGCTCAAGTCGGAGAAGACGTTCGACGGCGAGTACAAGCTGCTGCGCCGCTTCGTCGCCGAGGCCGAGCGCCACCTGACCGAGAGGGGCGTCGTGCTGCTGGGCACCAGCGCCTACGCCAACCGCGACGCCATCTACCAGATCGCGTCCGACTCGGGCTACGCCCACCGCGAGCTCCTGGCCGGCACCGAGCCCATCGGCAGCGGCGTCGTCGAGGAGTACTACATTATCGAGCTGAAGAAGAAGAAGAACTGATCCGGCCGGAAACCCCCTCCTTCTATGGCTATCAGCAGTGCTGTGCCGAAGGACGTTGGTGGCCCGTGGTTGACTGTATCCCACCCTGCCCACACCAGACATGGCTGGACTGCTTGATGAAGTAACGAAACAAATGAGGGAGAAACTGGGTTCGAAAAAAAAACCCCGAACTGGCGTTGTTTATTGTTTTTTTTTTGTTTTTCTCGTGGAAAAGTCCCGAATCCGGTATAGATCGAGGACCCCGAGTCAAAGAGAGCGTGTAAAAAGTCGTTTTGCGATGTCAATCGATTGGCCAATAAGGCTCCTCCAGCTTCTCCAATACCCTTTGCCCACGCTGCCGGTAACGAAACTGAATTCGCGCCCACATCTCACATTAGCCTGCCTACAATCCGCCTATGTCTGGTGCCATTCTGCCATCCAAAAGAAAGCAAACGCTTGATTCATTCACCCGCCACCAAGCGAGCGCCGCTCCCCTGTTTCAGAATGGTCGAGACGCGTTGGCGGCTATGACAAACGAGAATAAACAACCCGAGTCAGCCGAGGCCGCAGGGAAAGAAGAGCCAGAGGCGGCTTCATGCTCCGTAGATCACTAAATGCCAACGTGGCCACTTACTTTGATCCCCAAAATAGGACGTTTTATCGCCGTCAAGGCGGGTGATCGGCAGACAGTTTGGGTCAAGCATTGATGCCCGGTTTGGGGAGTGAGGGGATCATTCCCAGGTCACACATGCTGATCTCAGCCGAGCAAGGTCGTTACTCCCAGCGTCTAAAACATGCATGGAGAGGGCGTCTTTTGCTGTACGACATCTCGAGGGTTGTTGCTGGCTGCCTGACCCGTTCTTTCTCTAAGTCAGTGCACCCCATGTCGGCCCACCCCCCATGATCGCCCATCTTGTCAGCTCCGATCAACACCAACCCTACTGCATTTAACTGCAAATTTCTACTTTTATTTAAGCAACCTCGATGCAAAACAAAGCTAATTCCTAATTAGAATTTTCCGGGCTTTTAAACGCTGTATCCATTTCTTCCTTAGCTGCACCCTTCGCCTTTGCAACGCGGCGGATATCCACAAAAGTTTAATTGGAATCCGGGGCTACCCTTTTCCTTTTGCAAAGTTGTTGTGCTTCCAATTGGGCCTTTAATTGCTTGATTTTTTAATGGGCTGTAACGAGGTTATATTTATGCATGTTATAGCTTTTTTAAAACTTTTTAAAAAAAGTTAAATTGTAAAGCTTGTAAAAATCCAGGCCTTTATAAAGCTAATTTGGGTAGCTAACTTTTTCGATTGCTTGGAAATTTTTTATAAAATTTGGGATATTTGAATAAGCATTTTTAAACGCTATTTGGCTTTATTATCCTTTGCAAATTGTTAAATTCCAGCCCGCCGGCTGTTTTAGCTAAAATTGTTAAGCATAAAGCGGTTTATAAAAGGTTTAGTTATATTGCAAAGCTAAAGCCCGGCTGCCCGTTACCCCTTTTTAATTTTATAAAGGGTAAGTGCTTGTAATCGTGCGTAAGCATAAATTTTTAAAAATTAACGTTTTTTTACTATTGTTGGATAAGTAAATAAAGTTTGGAACCTTATTTTTTGGCGGTAAAATTATTTAAAAGGGTTAAAAATTAATAAATCGAATGGTTAAAAAACGTGCACAGTGTAAAAAGGTAAATAAAGTAAAAAAACGTTGTTTTGTAAGCAAAAAAACATAAAATTTTTGGTTACGTGCAATTCGTGCCCATTTAAAATTAAAAAACGGGGCTTAAGGGTAAAGGGTTGGGCGCGTGGGAAAAACACTTTTTGCAGCCACTTAACGGCCGTGCAATTTGTTATCCACCCGCTATTTGTAGCGGTAAATTCCTAGCTTTTAAATTGGCTCAAATCTGTAAAAAAAACCATTGCTTTTGCACGCTTTTTCCTTTAAAAATGATAAAGGGAAATAGCGTTACCTTAGCGGCTAAAATGCATTCGATAAACGAGGTTTACGTGCAAAACCCAGGCTTTTTCCGCTGTAAAGGCCGGGTGCCTGCAAGGCTTAAAACAAGCCCGTTGCCGGTCTTACCCTTTTGCAAGCCGCTTTTGTCGGCGTTGTACGTATTTTCCGGCTTAATACCAGCCATTTCGGGTATTTGCAAGCGCTGCTACTATTCCTTTATAATTGCAGTAATAACCTTTTGCAAACGTACAAACTTTATACGCCGTAATTTTCCGGTTCGGATTTCCGGATATTGGTTTAAAAAAGCATAAATCCAGTGCTTTCCGAAAGGCTAGGAATTACCCCCGTACCGGAAGATTTTTTTTGCAAAAAACCGGATTTCCGCGTGCGTTGGTGGAAGGCTTAAAAAGTTTTGTAATAAAATCCAGTTAGCTAAACGCTTTTTTTGCTTAAGGGCTATCCGTTGATACTGCTTTTGTAATTGCCGGATAGGTAAGGCGCTTTTTAAACGGCCTTAAAGGGTCGCCCTTGGTACCCCCCAAAGTCGAGCGGCCCTCGCAATTGGGACCTTGGCCTGCACCGCTGCAAGGGCTTGTTCGACGTTTTCTTCTGTGTAAGGTAAAGCGCTTTGGCGATACTGGAATAGGAAAGTGGCATGTCGATTTCTGGCTACCACGGGCGCAGATTGTGCGTGGGCGGTCCAGGTTTATCCATCGGGGTGGGCCGTGCATTCACGTGCTTAGGCTCCACCTCATACACTCCCCCGTAAACCTAACCGCCACTTCCGCCGGCGCCAACTAACAAAAGTAAGGCTATTTTACATGTAAAAAAAAGGTATCGTTATTTCGATTTTTGGTGTTGTAATTACTTCCCCGTTAATTCCACGCGTTTCCGTTTTCCTTTTTTTGTTAAATCCAAACAAAACCCAGCTAAGCAATGAACTTTGCCTGTTTGTTGGCTAGCAATCCATTTGTTAAGCCGTTGGCTTTTATATTGGCCGTTTTTACTAAACGGAGCTCGAAAAGGCGACGGTGGACCGCGTTAATTACCCATTTGTAACGTAAGTTTATTATTTAAATCCTGGCGGAATTTAAAGGGTTAAAAACGGTTGTTTGTGCGTTTGCGCTGTTAATGTGCATTACCAACGCGTTATTTTGCTTATTATTTATTTTGTTAAGGATTCCGCTAATTCAAATTAATGCTTGGCTTATCGGTAAAAGGTTTACGAACTCCGCTTCCATCGTAAAAACCGGTACAAAAGTTTGTTTTTCGACATCCAATACACTGGTCCGCCGGCAAGCATTACTATTACGCTTTTCGTTAAGGCTTTTGTGCAAAAGCAATTAGCAAACGAGGCGTTTCCGTATGCTTTTAAGCTTATGTTGTGCCGGCTATACGTGCAGCCCCCTAATTTAATTGCGAAATTTTGGGTGTTTACGATATACCGTTAAACGTATTTTAAAATTACGAAATGCTTTTTTCCCGAAGCTAATTAGTTTTTTTGGAAACGCTTAATGGTATACGTAATGTTAGCGCGTGTAACGCTAATAAAATATTTAAAGCTTGCAATTTTTAATTAATATCGTATAATTTTGGTAGCTTTAACCGGCTTTTAAATAACCGGAAAATTGTAATTAAATAGCCACGGTGTTGGAACTTACCAAGTGGGCGCACGCACGGGATCCATGGGATCCCCATGCACAAATCCACGATTTGTGCATAAGGCCACCAAAGCTCCTTTATCCCTTATATAAAAAGGTCGGATCCGCCCTTCTTTTTCAGCAAAATTCTTTCCTTTTTAAACCGGAATACAATACTTTAATTTAACTTACCTTTTAATAATCATTAAAGTTTAATTTTATGCCGTTTGGAAATCCGCAAGCAAAGAACTTTACCCCCAAATCCTTTTTACATTAATTAATATTGCGAAAAGCAATACAAAAAAGCTAAAAAAAAGGGTCCTTCATTTAATTATATTAAGTTAAAAATTTAAAAGCAAAAAATTATCGGTTTAACGCTCGATAGCGCATTTTTTATTTGTTTTTGGCCATAAAAATTAAAAAAGCATTAAAAAAAGCGCTGTGCAATCTTTTAAGCTAACATTTTAATCCGGCATTAAATAATTAAAACGGATTGCTTTAAATAATACCGCTTACTATCCTTTTTACCATTTTATTATAAAAAAGAAAATCCTCCGCTTAAGCAATTTTTAATACGCAAAATTAAAGCTCGATAAGTACAAAACCAATTTACGAAAAACAAGCACTTTATGCAAAAAAAATTATTAACGCTTTAAATTTACTTTTAAATTTATTATCGATTTTCCATTTCCTTTTTTTTAACCACCTTAATTATAAAATTGCTAAATAACCAACGGGCGCTTTAGCAATTGCCAAAAATATATGGATTATTAAATGGATGTACAATAACCGGAAAAAATCAAATTTTAACGATACATTAAACGATTTTAAAATTTTTTTAACAAATAATCGGAAACGGATTTTAACGCGGTAAATTTAACGATCCAACGATTTTTGCAAAATTATTTCCGAAAGCAAAAGCTTTGCTTTTTTACCTTTAACCCAAAAATATTAAACGAAAAGCTAACGAATATTTTTATTTAATTACAAATTTTAAATGCAAAGCTAAACTTTACGTTAAGCTTAACGTTATAATTATCTAAAGTTAAAAGCAAAAAGCTTATAAAATTACCATTTTTAAAGCTTATGCTTCCCCGGCAATTACCGCTTAAAACGTTTTTTTAACCAATTAATATAACGCAAAAAGCGGTAAAAAAAACGTACAATTACCGAAAGCACAATTTAAAGCGCAAGCAAATTAAAAAACAAGTTTTTTAATAATTTTTACAAAAGCGTTAAGCAAAATAAAGTTACTTTTCCGCCTAAACCTTTAAATTACGTGATTTTATATTTAACCAAAGCGGTAATATATTTTTATAAAAAATCGCAAAAGCACAATCCCATTACAGCCATTTTAATTTATACGATTATGATAAAAATACTTACTACAAAACGGAAAATAAAAATACAAATTTTTTGTAATTAACGTTTTATAGCGCAAACGCGCATAGGAAAAACAAAAACCAAAAGCATGGAATGCGGTACCACCCCTTTTATTTCCGTTATTATTTAAACCGCCTTTTCGAAAACCGTTACTAAGCCTTTTTAGCTATAACCAACCATCGTTACATAATTAACCCTTTTACAATTTACCCGCATCCCGTTACTTTTATACCAAAATGCATAATTATCGTTAAATTTTTTTACGGGAAATAACCAATGCATTAATTAACGCAAACATTATACGCATTTTTAAAATTATTTGGAATAATATATATTTGTATACGGGAAAACCGTATAACATTATCGATAACAAACTTTTTTACTTTACAATTTACGCTTAAATGTTCGGTATCAGTTATTTATAATTTTACGCGCTATACCTTTATATTTTAAAAAGCAAAGCAAATAAATATTGCGTTAATTATATCGGCCCAATATTTATTTTCCAAACCATTTATTTTGCATTTAAAACCCATTTTGAAATAAAAATCGTACAAGCGTAATATTAAACAAATTAAACAACAATTTATTTTAATACCGTTCGTTTAAAGCTTGCAAATACGGGCAAAACAAATATCGAAATTTTGCAAAAACTTTTCGATAAATTGCAACAATGTTACCAAACGCTAAGTTTAAACTTTAGCAATAAATAATAATTTGTAGCAAATATAACAAAAGCAATTTAAAAAATTTCCAAATTTAAAATAGCTTTATTTAACCATTTTAACATTTTCGAAAGTTTTTTTAATGTATTTTGCAATGTTACGAAAATTAAAAATAATAACAAAATTCCAGCATAATATTATACAAAACGGAAGTACAAAAGCAAAAATCGACAAAATTAATAAAAAACATGTTACGACCAACAACCACCTTCACCCAGGAAGGAGGGGTGGCACGGTACGGAACCCCCCCATAAAGGGTAAGGGGTTACGTAACCACCTGGGATTAATGGATTAAGGAAGCAAGAAAGGTAAGCCATTGATCCAAAAAAAGCTTAAAATGGCTTACGGAATTGGCCTTGTAAGCTAACTAATCCACGACCCTAAAGGAGTAATTATTAAGGTATAAAAAGGAAAGGGTTTTTTATTGTTTTAAGTAATTTTTAATTAAGGCTTTGGCATTAATTAAATTTTAATTAGTTTCCAAGCAACTTTTAAAGCAAGCATTTAAACCGCACCCAAATTATTTTGTAAATCCTTTTAATTTGTTAAGTTACGTGCTACTGTTCAATATTCTTTTAATGCTTTACTTTAAAAGCAAAAGCTTAATTATAACATTTTAATTAATCCTGTTTAGCACCCGGACCGGTACCGAGCAATAGCGATAGCGGCTTAAGCAGCCCAAATTCCCGTTCCCAATAACAACGAAAAGGAAGTGCTTAATACTTTTACTTACGGAAAGGTTGTATATAATTTAAACGAAAAAAACCAAATAATTTAAGCGTTGCTTGCAATATTTCAAACCGTAACCCAATTACAAATTTAAATTAATACCTTTTGTATAGCTACAAAAGCGTACAAATTCTTTACGCTTAACCGTTACGATAAAAAGGACGGGGCTTTTAAAACCTTTTTAACGAAATGCCAAAGCTTTTTTGCCTTTTATTATAACCAATTTAATACGAAGCAATAAAAGGTTGCTTACGCAACCATTCGTTTTAAAAGCAAAATTAAAAAGTGGTTCGAACCCGTATGGGTAAATTTTTTTAAAAGCTACAACAAAAGTAAAAAAAAACTAAAGTTATTTTTGCTAGCTTTGCCCGGTTCGAAAAAAAATTATTAACGTATTTAGCCAAATTAACGAACAACGAATTGCCAAAAAAAAATATTTTAATTTCGATAAAAAAGCGCAACGTTAAAGTACGTTTCCGATTTCCAACGCTTTATTAATAAGCTTAATTGGACCGACCAAACCAAAATAACCCATTTGTACAATGGGTTTTAAAATAACGTAAAAAACGAAGTTTTAAAAGTTAATTAACCCGAATCCTTTGCCAAATACGTTGTTATCGTAATTAAAACCAGCGATAAATTGTACGAGCGCCGCTTAAAAAAGAAAGGCCAAAGGACCAAGCTTGTAATATAAAGCAACCAACCGCAACGGCGGTTTAACCGCAACAAATTTATAGCTTATGGTTGTTATTTTGGCCCCATGGATTTTAGCGCTAGCGTTACGCATTAAAAGCAAAGGAAACGCAAATTCCAAACCCTTAAAAACGGCAAATGCTTTTAATATAAATAACTTGGGCACATTAAAAAAAACTGCCTTTAAAAAAAAAGCAAAAAAAAGTATTTTGGGGCAACAAATTTAAAATAATAGCGGTAACCAAAAAAGGAACGATAAGCTTAAAGGATAACGATGATTTTGGCCCGGCGTTTTTTTGGATTGCATGCATTAACAACCATTGCGCTGCTTACCATTTTAATAAAAATGCAACAAAGTGGTTTTTTCGCAAGCGTTTGGCTATAACCAAATGAAAGAACCTTATAGCACCCCGCAGCAATAACCCAGCCGATTTCGATAACGAAAACAACTAGGTTTAAATCGATAAAAACTTTTGGAAAAACCCCAAATTACAAAACGAAATACCTTAAAAGCAGCTTTTGCGTGCTGCCGAACAAAAGGGAATTTCGAATGCTTTTGTTAAAAAACGAAACTTTAAAAACGAAGCAATTTAACAAAAGCACAGCCCAAAGCTTTGGGCCAAACCCAATTCAATTCCCGATTTTAAGCCAAAAAGCAGCGAAAAAAGGAATAAACCAATTATAAAAAATATTGTAAAAATCCTCCAAAACCCGGATTTCGCTATCCCCAAGCCAATTAAAGCTTGGGTAACAAGCAAAAGTTTTTATAAACGAATAATGTTTAAAAGCAACGAATTCGAAAAAAAAAGCAACGAAAAAAGGTTAAATAGCTTTTACCGCTACGCCAAAAACGCTTACGTTTTATAAAAATACACGCGGGCGGCGTACCAAAAACGGTACCAACAAAAGTATAAATTAAAACGCAATTAAAGCGTTAATTTGCAAGATTTTTAAACGCAAATCGAGCGTTAGCTAAAAAAAAACAAATTGGACTATTGTTAGGGGTTAATCGGTGCAGAGGCGGGTAGTTACCGGGTTACGGGCCGGATGCGGTGTTTCCTTTATTAAGCCTCCGTAAATTTCTTACCAAAAGTGCTATCGCTAACAAAAATTGTTCTTTTTTTAACCTCCCCTTCCTTCGTGCCCTTTCGGGCACCCGGGGTCGGTTTTTTAAATTTTTCGCGCTTTAAACGCTTTCGTGCAATTTAAACTTTACCCTATCTTTTAGCTTTGCCATTATGCTTTGGCCGCAATACCGGTAATTTGCCGGCATATCCCCGGGGGGTTCGTGCCCGGCTAATTGCTAGCGCCCCTTTTTTTTTTTTACCGGGCGGTTTCGCCCGTGCATTTAACGCTTTTCGTTTTTTGCCGGGCGGTTTCGCCCGTGCTTTTAACATATTGCCCTTTCCCGATACGGCTTATTCCAAACCGTTTGTACCGCGCGTGCAACTTTGTAAGTAACCGGTAGCTTACGGTATCCCGCTAAACCGCCTTAATGCCCGGCAACGCTTAGGGAAACCAGCTATAAAGTTTTATAGCATTTGGAAAAATGGGTTCGTACCGGTATATAAAAGGCTTTTTTTCCCGTTCGAAATTACGAACCTTTTTTTTTTTTTTGTACATTTAATAACCATTTTAATAATTTTAACGATTGTAACCGTAAATAATTGGTATTTGGCCGTTTTTTTTAAACATTTGGACCTAACCGGTAGCTGCAAATGTTATCCTTCGTACCCGATTACGTAAAAAAGGTAATATTTTTTTGGGTATCCGCTTTGGGTTTTTTGGTCCTAACCGGCCCGCTGGCCCTTTTTAGCAACCTTTTGGTATTTTTTTTAATTATCGTGGTTTAATCGAATTTGGATTCGGTTTCGCCAAAGCTTTTAATCCTTTAAATTTTTAACGATCGCTTTGCCGGTAACCTTTTGGTAAGCTTTTTAAATATCGCGGGTTTATCGGGCCTTTTTGCGCTTGCAATTTTTTAAAATTCCCGCAAACGTTTTGCCGGTAACCCCCCAGCGGGTTTTAACCGCCGCGGCAAAAAAACTTTTGCCGAAAAAAAGCGTAAAGCGCGCAACGAACGCTACCGCAACGTTTTCGATTTTAATAAATTTGCTTCCAAAACGAACATTGCTTTTTTTTCGCTTTATATAAGTATCCGTAACGCGCTTCCGTTGCAAAAGGTTATTAATTTCCAATAAAGCAATAATTAGAACCTTATTTATTTATTCCTTTTTAAAAATAATTATACGGAGCGTACGGTATTTTATAGCCATTATTTTAGTTGTTAAGCATATTAAAATTATGCCGTTAACCCCTGTATACCGATATGTTCCGATAATTGTACGGGGTCCTCCAAATATATTTATTGCAAAAACGTAATCGGTAATAAAGCTTGCGTTAAGCTTTTTAAATGGTTTTGGGAAATGGCCCAAAACCTTTACAAAATTTTAAATACCGTTTACAAACGGTTGCTTAAAGCAATACCAAAGCTTTTTAAAAAGTTTACCAAAGCCCAATTTCGCGCCCGCAAGGCTATCCAAAAAGCCAAATCCTTTTATACCATATCGGCCGAACAATTTGCGCGCTACGAACGTTAAACCGTTATTTAAAAGCGCATTTAGCGCAAAATTGCTAGCGTTGCAATATTAAAAGCTACCCAAAACATTTTCCAATAGCTTTACGCTATCGCCGTTTAAACGAAAAGGCAGGCTTAAGCTTTAGCTAGCATCGGTAATTTTTTTAACGAAATAAAAGCGTTTTTTAAGCGTTTCGAAAAAAGTATGGTTATTTTTTTAGTAATATTGCCGCTAGCTTTGCTACGATTGCGGCGTATTTAAATATTTAAGCTTACAGCCGCGCGGTTCCCCGTAAAGGTGCAGCGTTTGTATTGGCGCCGGGAGGTGCCGCCTTCGGCGCTAACAATTTTAGCGGCAACGATTATAGCGCTAACGATTTTGGCGGCAATAACTGTGGCGCTAGCGAAAAGGACGTAATTTCCGAAAGTTTTGGTTCTTTTGGATACGGCATTTAATCGATTTTTTTTATATATTTTCCTAATTAATTATTGGTATCCCTTTTTCGAAAAGTGGTTAATTTTAAATTTTTTTCGTTAATTTGTTATAGCTAAAATTACAATTTCCTTTCGTTATGCTGCTTTTGCAACATTGCAAAATTTTAATGTTTTTAATTACTAACTAGGTTTTAATGCTTTAATAAATAATTTTAAAATGCTTTTTTTTCGCCCCCCAATGGGTTTAAATACCGCCGATATGCATTTACCGTTATTCGAACGCTTAAGCCCGTTCGCCGTATTATTCGGAAGTTTTCCCATTTCCTTTTTGGGCAAGCAATGGTATTTTTTATTATAACGTACGTTTAAAATGCGGTAATTGCTTTAGCGTATTGCGTTAAGCATGCCCTTTACGGGCTTTTCGAAATATGCTATACTTTGCATGTCCTTTGGAATTTAAATATATCGTACCATTAATTTAAAGCGTTTCCCGTACTATACCGTTTTTACCTAATTTTTTGTTTATAAAGCACGATATTTTACGGTTATTACAAACCGTTTACGGGTTTTTTTACGTTTTTCCCCGGTAACCAGCCGGTTTGGCACGTTAAAACATTTTTTGGACCATTCCTTTGGCTTTTATTATTCTTTTTTTGTAATACCCCCGTCCTTTCCAGGTATTTACCCGCTAAAGTTCGGTATTTTCCTTATTTTGTAAGCTTGCTTCCAATAAATTTGTTTTATACGTTTAAACAATTTTTTTCGTAATATCCCTTTTTAAAATTTACGAATTTTTTAATTTATCGTAATTTATCCATTTAATTAAATATTTTCGTTTTCGCAAAAGCTTTTTATATTTTAGCAAAGCCTTTATTTTGAAGCGATTTTTTTTCGATTTTGGTTTTTATTTTTGGTT
>NW_008804549.1:3167410-3175594 GCF_000145635.1 Gaeumannomyces tritici R3-111a-1 | reverse complement strand
CTGCCAGCGCCCCCCTTTTTCCTTTTTTGCCGGGCGGTTTCGCCCGTGCATTTAACGCTTCCCGCTTTTTGCCGGGCGGTTTCGCCCGTGCTTTTAACAACTATAACCAATTTATTATGGTTAAAACCGACGGTTTAGCATACGCGTATATAATAGCGTTGGGTTAAACTAATTACAAAACGTTCCGTTAAAGCGGGTTTGCGGTGCGAAAGCAAAAAAAAGGTTTGCACCCGGTACGTTTAAAAACCGTAATCGAACAATTCCAAAAAAGCGAAAAAGCTTGGAATAAGGTTAAAATTTAACGGTACTTTTAAAACATTAATTTATTAAATAAAAACGGCACCTTTTACGAAATTACATTAACCAAAAATAATTTTAAGCGCCCGATTAATTGGTTTGGTAACGACCATTTAATTACGTACCGGGGGTATACCCAATTGCAAACGTATAGCCAAAAATGGGCTAAAAGGTTGCGAAATAGCACCAAAAAAAGAAATTATAACAGCTTTATGCTTAATTATTAAAAGCATTTATAATTGTTTTAAGGGAAATGCTTCGTTACGGATTATACAATACATTTAATCCAAAAGTTCCAAAATAACTTTTTTTTTGTTAACAAACCAACGAATTAATTACCAAGCTTAAATTGGCATAGCAATTACCCAAATAATTTGTTACTAAAAGGTACGGAAAGTTGGCAATGTTTTAATTCGATTTTTAATAACCCATATTTTGCATTGCCAGGATTTTGGAATGGTAAAAGTGCAAAAAATTAAAATGCAAAGTTTATATTATGCAAAAAGCCAAAGTATGGCAAATAAAATACAAGCTTCCATATATTTTAATACGGTACGATAAGGATATAAAAAGTTTGTATAAACCTTTCCGCAACCCCAACAACTTAAAGTACATGGGGGTACGCAAAAAATGGGAAATAAGGCCATTTAAGCTTTAAACGGAGCATTTCGAAATAAAAAATTAAAAAATCCATTTATACCAAAGCTATAAAAAGGATAACCATTTGCAATAAAAACTTTAATAACAACGACTGGCCCAAATAAGCAACATTTCCACATACGGGTGCGATAAAACCTTTATTGCTTAAAAACTTTAATTAATTGCAGCGCTTAAAGCAATTACGTATTATTACTAATAATGTTACGATACGGTATTTTTGTACGCAAAAAAAACAAATTATACCTTTTCGAAATTATAAAAAGGTGTTAAATTACAAGGTCCAAGTTGGGGCTTTGCAGCACGATTACAGCAATTTATAAGGTCACGTTTACAAGGGTCGGGCTTGTTAAGCACTATAACATAATGCTAACAAGCCCACGTTAATTGTTAGAAATAAGTGCTATTCCAGGGAGAGGGTGCCAACTCAGTGCCTTTCTTTATATACCTACCAACGTTAATTTTAAGGGTTTTCCCCTTTAAAGGGTTGCGGTGCCGCGCGCGATTTTCCGCAATATTATTTTGTATGGGGATTGCAAAAAATCGACCCACGGCCACCAAAATAATCTTTGCGTTCGGCTTCCAGATTTAACTTATGTTAATTAACGTGGGGAAGTGCAGGGTAAGTGCAGGGTAGCACCTTACATAACTTGTTAATTTTAACACTCCCTTTTTTTTGCTGCTTCCGTACAAATTAAAGGAAATTTAATTACAAAAGGAATCGAAAAAGTATATAAGGAAATTAAAGGAATAGTGTTTTTTTTTGGTGCGTTAACTTGCATTACCATTAACTTTTAACATAAAAGAAAAAACTTTAAGCTTTAGGCTGTAAGCTTATAAGCTTTAAAAAAGCCTTATGTTTTGGAGGAGTTAATGGTTTTGTTAGGCCATTAACAGGCATATTTTTAGTATTTACATACTTTATTGTTATTATGCCAGCAATTACTTTTTCCTTTACAATATGGAATTTTAATAACGTATGCTTAGTTCGTAAATGCAGGGTAAGGTTATATGCATTGCTAATAAAGCCTGTATTATTACCGAAAATAGCTATAAAACCTTTTATAAAATATTGTAACTTTTTAAATAAATACCTTAACCATTTTACCTTTCAAAAGGTTTTTGCTAAGCCGTCGGTTTTTGCTTTAACAATGCTGTAAGCTATAATGCTAGCTTTTTTACACTTCCAATTAATAGAATTTCCGGCTAGGGTAAAAATAAACCCATTTGTTGATTTTAAAGTATCCTTATCCCTAGCAAAATCGCTATTATTAAAACCAGCTAATGTTAATAAGCTTTTTGCTACTTTAGCTTTTACAGGGTTTATTAGCATTAGCCCCCCTAGCTTACCATACTGGATGGTTAAGTTTTGGGTATTACTTAAATATTTAAGTAAGTTTTTTGCAGCGTTAATGTAGGTGTTGGTGGGCTTTGTTAAGTAGCGTAAAATCCATTGAACAAAGAAATCGATATCCGGGCGGGTTAATAGCATTAAGTACATAACGGTCCTTATAATCCTTTGTAAAAATTTTACTTTAATTAAGGTTACAAAGGATCCGCCAATATCGTTTAGTACACCCGGTTGTAAAGGGATACCAATAGTTTAAAAACTTTGCAAACCGAAAGTAACAAGCATTTTTTCGATATATTGGCTTTGGTGGATACAAAAAAGCCGTTTAAGCCTATCCCTTTCGATTTAAACGCTTAAAAAATAGCTTGCAAGCCCGCGATTTTTTAACGCATACACTTTATGTAAACTTTGTTTTAAAGTATTAATATACTTAATACTAAGCCCAATAATTAAATAATCGTTTACGAAAGTAATTATAAAATGCTTTATTTTAGCATTAAAATAAACCGCTAAATTAAAAATAAAAGCAAAAAACCCTTTATCGTTAAGGAATTTTTTTAGCTTATTTTGCCATTTACAAAGCTTTTGTTTTAAACCGTACAGCGCTTTTTGTAATAAAATTACCTGGTTTTTAGCAAAGTTATAGCCGAATTGCTTAGCTACCTTTTTTATTTTAGCAAACGCAAAAGCTACCCACTTACTAAACCCTTTTGGAATAGT
This sequence comes from Gaeumannomyces tritici R3-111a-1, assembly GCF_000145635.1. NCBI lineage: Eukaryota > Fungi > Ascomycota > Sordariomycetes > Magnaporthales > Magnaporthaceae > Gaeumannomyces > Gaeumannomyces tritici. Next base: position 3,172,569 of record NW_008804549.1, on the reverse strand, counting down.
TAGGTAAATTTTTACGTTAAAGTTATTGTTTAAAAATGCTTTAATAAAATCGATTTGTTCGACTTCCCAATTTTTTGCTGCAGCAAAGGCTAAAAGTATACGCTACGTAAGCGGTATATTAGTAAAAGCAAAGGTTTTTACAAAATTTAAGCCCTTTACTTGCATAAAACCTTTAGCTACCAACCTAGCTTTGTACTTTATAAGGGTATTGTTTTTGTTTTTTTTAAGCTTAAAAACCGGTCGACAAATAATTAATCTTTTCCTTTTAAGTATTTTAGCTTTAAGTAAAAATTTAAAGGTTTTTGCACGTAATAATTGTTTAAACTTTGCACTTAAAGCAACTAACCAGTTTTTATTATGGGGGCTTTTTAAAGCTTCCTTATAGGAATTGGGCTCGCTATTTTTAATAAGCTTTTTTTTTTACAGCTTGCTTTGCTTTGTAGCAAATGTATTAAACGTATTAATTAATATCCATTTGGTTTGGATTTAAAGGTTGCCCATTTAAATTTATAGGCATTTTATCCATTAAGGGTACCGGTATTTTAAGCGTCGGTGGCGCTACAATGCTACTAAGGCCCTTTAGCGGCCTTACAGTAGCTTGTACAAGCTTTAAAAGCTTGTTTTGCTGGGTAAGTATCGAAGCTTTTAAAGGTTTCGTAAGCTATGGAATTAGCAAAAAATCGTTTTCCACTTTGCTTTTAAAGTTATTGGGAGCATTATTAATTAGCGAATTAGCGTTGGTTTTAATAAATTGTATTAATGGTACCCTTTTTAAAAGTTTTTCCCTTTTTGGAACCAGATTTTTTATTGGTACTTTTTTTAATAGCTTAATTGTAAAGGTTTTATATACGACCTTACGTGCAAGTGCATATACGAATATAATAGTTTTACTTAAGGCTTTTAAAAGCTTAATGAATTTTGTTTTAATTGCAAGCTTTTTCGATTTAGCCTTTTATTCCATAAAAATTATAACCTTTGCTTGGGTATTTATAATTTTATAATGGCCAACATTAAGCTTGTAAGAAAATCCGGGTTTTATTTTGTCGTAAAACTTTTAATACGGGCTTAATTTTTTATTAATAACCGCCGTAGCGTTTATTAATTTAACCATAATTGGTAAAATATAGCATTATAAATAAAACGGCAAGCTTGCCGCATTAATTGTAACTTTTAATTTATTTAAAATTACCTTTACAGTACGTTTGGATAGCCTATTTTGGCCGTAATTATAAAAGTTTAACGTATTAAATGCCGTGCCTTTGCGTTTAAGCCATTGCTTTAGCGCCGTATTAACCTTTTTACTTTTATCGAAAAACAATTTGTTAAAGTACCGCCCGTAGCTTGCCTTTAGCCTTTTAAAAAAAGCTTTTATAGTAGCATACATTACATGGCCATGCTTGTTAAGTAATTAAAAAGTTTATTTATATTTTAATTTACAATTTACAAGCATAAAAATTACGGGTTTTTTATTGTATGGTATAAGGGATAAAATAATTATATCCCTTTTTATCGAATTTAAAACGTTATCCGGTAAAGGTAACGGGCCTTTTTTGGTTTTTTACACCGTTGTAATTTTGGCGCATACCACGCATTGCAACCCCTTTACTTTATCGAAATTGGGGAAACCGGTAGTAATTTTAGCAATTTTTTTTAACAAAGCTAAGCCAATATGCCCTAATCGGCGGTGCCAAAGCAACGCTTTTAAGGCCAAATCTTTACTATACCCTTTTATTATATCCCCTTTTAAGCTTACCCAGCCGTTAATTAACTTTTGGAAGCTTTTAAAGGCTATATTAATAAAAGGGGCCGCTTGTACCTTACTTACAGCAAAAGGCTTTAGCAACGGATTTCTTGCTTGGGAAGCCTTTTTTTTTAGTAAAGCAATATCCTTTGGAATAAGCTCTTTAAAGAACTTGTTTAGTAACTTGCCGAGCTTACGGGGCTTAACTATACGGGAGTCTTTAGGGCTTTTTGCACTAAACTTAAGCTTTTTACCCTTTTTTTAAGGCTTTTTGCTATCCAAAACCTTATTTTTTTTAAGGTCGAAATTATAGCGAAAATATTTTTCCGGGTTTTTAAAAAAGATATTAAGTAAATTAACCGTTAGTTTTGGGGTTACTTTTGCTGCGGCTTAATTAAAATTGTGGCTATAATGGGAATAACGGATATTAAGCAATTTATGCCTTTTTACGTTAAGGAAAAACCCATTTTTTGTAAGATCCAAAACGCTTTAGCACTTGCGATTCGAATTATATAAGCTTTGTTTAATAAAAACGCCGTTTAAAAAGTAATGTCGAAAACCGTTAATAATATTAATATCGAATTTGGAAATAAATAACATTTCTTTTAGCGTTATTTGTTCGAAATTATTAACGTTATTTAAGCGTTTTATTGTAAGCTAAATAGTGCTAACGCCTTTGGGGATTACAAAGCCGCCATTTATTTTTATTACTATATTATTGCGCTTAATAAATGTAATAAAATATTTTTTAAAGTTAAAAATGTAATTAGTGCTACTTGTATCGTATAGTACAAAGGGTTTTAGCGTTTTAGCTTTTCCTTTAACATGTTTACAGTTTGCGCATTTTTAGCCAGTAAATTTTAAGGAATTAATTTTTCGGTATTAAATTTGCTAGTAACGGAATCTTTATTAAAGTTATTTAAATAATTCGTATTTATAGTACCGTTAATAACGTTACCTTTTAATGCAGCCCTTAAAAAAAGGTTGTAATTTAAGGATACAAATGCTATCCCGTTTTTATCAATGGATTTATTACTGTTTTTACTTTTTTTACCGGATTTATTAAATCCAAAAAAAGCTTTAAAACTTTTTTGCTTTTTTTTAAGCTTTTGGTTTTTCCCGTTAGCGGTTTTTTTTTCCTTTTTGCCTTTGCTTTTAGCACTAATTCCTTTAATATTTTTGCCTTTTTTAGCTTTAGCTTTATAACTTGCAGCTTATTTGTGTGCTGTAAATATTGGGTTATAGGTTTTAGCTATTAAATTAGCTATTAAATACTGTAAGTTAAGGCTTTCGATTGGTTGCTTTAAAGCAATAGCGCTACGAATAATGCTTCGAAATCGTTTAGCCCAGTAAGGAAAGGAGCCCTTTATAGCCTTTAAATATTAATTTTTAATGTTAGTAGCTTTAAAAAACACGTAACTATTACGGAGCTTAACTAGCAAAGCGTTAAAGTAAAAATTAAATTCGCTAATACTGCTTTTAAATTTAGCGTAATTTAGTAAATGGAATTTTTTGTAAAGGGTATCCTTTTTAATTTTAAATGCAAAAGAATAGCTTTCCTTTAAGGCTATAAAAGCTAAGCCAGGCTTTATTTCCCAAATTACAGTATGTAAAACCTTTTTGTTGCAATTGTCCTTTAAAAAAAGCAATAAATTTGCTTAATCCTTTTTTAAAATTTTATTCGCTAATTTGGGGTTATTTATAAAACCTTTAACCCTTATTGCAATAAATTGCAAATTTAGCGTGTATTTCCACTTTGCGTAATTGCTAAAACCTTTAAGTTTAAATGTTTTAAGGAAAAAGTGCACCTTACGAAACAATTCCTTTATTACTGGATTTGTATAAAACAAAATATTATTCCAGTTAGTAAGGGTTCGTAAAGGTGGTATTATTAAAGTTGGCTTAAAGGAATTATTACCGTAATTTATTGGCGTAATTGGGCCTTACAAATTAATTAAAGGTTTTGTAACAATAAATGCTTTAATTGCTTAACCACCAACTGGAATAAATGTAACCCCCAAAGCTTTTGTTTGTTTCTTTTAAGCACTTTGCTTTAACGTTGCTACTTTATTAAATAATTGTAATATTAAATCCTTTTGGTGCTTTAACGTTGCTATTAACTATTTCAATACATTTTGCATGTTTGCGTTCCCCCCCAACGTAACCCCCGAATCGCTAGGATTATTATCCATTTTCCTTATTTATACCTATAAATTTGCTAGCTTATAAGGGTTTATACAAAAGTAACGAATCCTTATATTGGAATTTAACAACTTTTACAAATTAATTTTGGGTAACCAGCTTTTAATTTTACCCCCCAATACCAACCCTTTCGTGCATTAATAAAAACCCCGTAATGCAGCTATTTAACGTTTTTACAAGTACTAAGTATTAATATTAATTTGGCCGGCAAGCACTTAAGCGCTATCCCGCCTTTTTAATGGTCGCTTAGTAAGCTTTTTAAATACGTTACAAATTGTTTTAACCGAAATGTATTTTTTATTAAGCTATATAACAATTTGCGCAATAGTACCCGGTTTAAATTAAGGTATTTTGTAGTTAATATTTACTAAAATAACAAGTAAGTTTTAGCAATGCAAACCCTTTTTTCCAAGCTATAAAGCAACGGCTTACAAGCTTTTATAAAAGAATTAAACATTATAAAGTAATGCAAACCCTTTTTTTTGCTTGCAACGCGGGTTTTTACAAAAAAACTAAACATTATAGGGTAATGCAAACCCTTCCTTTTGCTTGCAACGCGCTTAACTATAAGCTTTTCTACAAAGGAATTGGATACCTTTATCCCCTAACAAGTTATTTATAAAGTTCCCAAATAGCGTACTTATAAAGCGCTCGCTTAACGCATTAATAACCTTTAAAGTGCTATTTTAATAAAATTGCACAGCGTACTTATAAAGCGCTCGCTTAACGCCGCAATTTGTGGTATTAGCGCTTTATAGCGCTTATTAACAAGCCCAAAAAGCTGCTAGCAATTAAGCTTAATTAGTAACTTACAGCGCTTTCGATCGCTATAATTAATTAATTAATTTAGGGGCTTATAGCGCTTTCGGTCGCTGTGCTTAATTAATTAATTGGGTTTCGATAAGCCTTCGATTGCTTAAAACCATTGGTTTTCCCGGGCTTATAACCTGTTAAATTACAAGGTCCAAATTAAAGCTTTGCAATACGATTACAGCAATTTATAAGGTTACGTTTACAAGGGTCGGGCTTGTTAAACATTATAATATAGTGCTAACAAGCCCACGTTGGTTGTTAAAAATAAGTGCTATTTTAGGGAAAGGGTGCTAACTTAATGCCTTTTTTATATACTTACCAACGTTAATCTTAAAGGTTTTCCCCTTTAAAGGGTTGCGGTGCCGCGCGCGATTTTCCGCAATATTATTTTGTATGGGGATTG
>NW_008804549.1:3158271-3167373 GCF_000145635.1 Gaeumannomyces tritici R3-111a-1 | reverse complement strand
TAGCGCTTATTAACAAGCCCAAAAAGCTGCTAGCAATTAAGCTTAATTAGTAACTTACAGCGCTTTCGATCGCTATAATTAATTAATTAATTTAGGGGCTTATAGCGCTTTCGGTCGCTGTGCTTAATTAATTAATTGGGTTTCGATAAGCCTTCGATTGCTTAAAACCATTGGTTTTCCCGGGCTTATAACCTGTTAAATTACAAGGTCCAAATTAAAGCTTTGCAATACGATTACAGCAATTTATAAGGTTACGTTTACAAGGGTCGGGCTTGTTAAACATTATAATATAGTGCTAACAAGCCCACGTTGGTTGTTAAAAATAAGTGCTATTTTAGGGAAAGGGTGCTAACTTAATGCCTTTTTTTATATACTTACCAACGTTAATCTTAAAGGTTTTCCCCTTTAAAGGGTTGCGGTGCCGCGCGCGATTTTCCGCAATATTATTTTGTATGGGGATTGCAAAAAATCGACCCACGGCCACCAAAACGATTTCCGCGTTCGGCCTCTAAATTTAACTTATGTTAATTAACGTGGGGAAGTGCAAAGTAGGTGCAGGGTAGGTGCAGGGTAGGTGCAGGGTAGCACCTTACATGATTTGTCAATTTCAACAAAAGGAAATTTATTAAATACAATAATAAATAAATCGATATTAAAACCAATTACTTTAATTTTCGATACTAAAGCAAATTTTTTTAAATAACGCTAAACGCGTTAAAAATACGAAACGAAAATGTAGTTTTCGGAATTCCGTAACTGCAAAAGCATAATTTAAAAATTAATTGGAAAAAATACAACCTTTAATAAAAGCTTTTATTAGCAATTAAAAAAGCCCAATAATTACGGGCTGCAAACAATGTAAAAATAAAACCGAAAAAGGTATTTTAACGAAAACAAAGCAAAGCAATAACCTTTAAACCTTATTACAAAAAACCATAACGACGCTTTATAATAAATTTAAACAAAAATTACAATAATTAGTTAACGTATTTCCGAAATACTATAAGTACTGGAAGTTATTCCAAAAAAACCTAAAAACGGTACTTCCAAAATACGGGCCGTTTAACCATAAAATTAAACTTAAGCTAAATGCGCAATTTAAATACCAAAAACTGTATTAACTTAACCCCAAACAATAAAAGGGGTTAAAAAATAATTACAAAAAGATTTAAAAAAAAGGGTAATTAAACCCTTAACATTTTTAATAGGATACGAAATCCTATTTGTGCTTAAAAAAAACGGAAAAAAACGAATGTGCATCGATTATTAATTATTAAACGAAATTACAATAAAAAATCGATATTTTTTGCTTTTTATTAACGAATTACGCAACAAATTCGGCAAAGCTAAATATTTTACGGCTTTGGATTTTCGAAAAGCATATGAATTGCTTTGGATTAAAAAAAGGCAAAAATGGATAACCGCTTTCCGAATACGGTTTGGCGTGTACGAATTGTTAGTGATAACTTTCGGATTTACCAACGCGCTAGCTACGTTTTAACAAATAATCGATTACGTATTTTGAAAGCATTTCGATATTTTCGTTTTAGCGTATTTAAACGATATTTTAATATATTTAAAAACGTTGGAAAAATACAAGCAATATATGCACTAAGTATTGCAAAAGCTATAAAACGTAAAGCTTTTAATTAATCCGGATAAATGCGTATGGTACGCTTAAAAAATGGGTTTTTTCGGGTTCGTTATTACGTTAAGGAAAGTTAGGATGGACCTAGCTAAAGTATAGGAAATGGCCGATTGGCTAGCGCTTACTAACGTACGGGAAGTACGGGCGTTTTTAAGGTTTTTTAACTTTTACCAACGGTTTATGCAAAGGTTTAATAATAGCGTTACGTTACTTACAAACCTTACTAAAAATAATATTTAATTTTATTGGGGGGCACAAAAACAAATTGCTTTCGAACAATTTAAAAGCGCTATTTTACGGAAACCAATATTGGTTATTCCGAACCCCAACAAACCATTCGAAATTAAAACCAACGCGTTGGGTTACGCAATTGGAAAATAATTAAATTAACGAAATAAAAAAAAAAGCTGCACCTTTGCGCGTTTTTTTTACAAAAATTTAAAAAATTTAAATTAAATTACCAAATTTATAATAAAAAACTTTTTGCTATTATTAAAGCTTTAGAAAAATGGAAAGTATATTTATATAAAGCAAATTACCAAGTAACGGTATATACCGACCACAAAAATTTGGCACATTTTATTACAAGCCAAAACTTTAACAAGCGTTAAATCCGTTGGAACCAGTATTTTTAAAATTACGATTTCCAAATCCTGTACCAAAAAGGATCGGAAAACGAAAGGGCAAACGCTTTAAGCAAAAGGAGTAACCATAAAGTCGTTATTTTAAAAGAAACCAAAACTCTTTTGGCCTTTGGGCCAAAAAAGGCGTTGGTTTTAGCGCAACGGGCAATAGCTTCGATAATTAAAAAGCAAAATTAAACCTTAAAAAGGATTTTGGAAATCCATAGGCTATTAGCTTATAGCTACTTAAGGGTTACCAAAACGTGGAAAAAGTTCCGGCAATATTACGGGTTTACCGGAATTTAAGCAATAATGTTAAAAGCAATAAAAAATTGCCAAGTATGCGTTAAAGATAAGCCCAGCAAGCACTTTTTTTATAAACTATTTTAACCATTGCCAGCGCTTAAAAAAGCATGGCAAAAAGTTATTATGGATTTTGTCGTTAAATTGCTTAAATTTAAAAAGCTTTTAACAAAAATACAGTATAACAACGTATTGGTAGTAATAAATAAGTTTACGAAATATGCTTTGTACTTATTTTATAAAAAAAGCAACAATGCGCTAACTTTAACTTACGCTTTTTTTCGGCACGTAATAACGAACTACGAAATGCTACAAAAATTAATTACGAACCGAAACAAGCTATTTACAAGCAAATTTTGGAAAACGCTTACGGCGCTTTTCGGAGCAAAATACGCTTTGTTAATAACGTACCACCCCCAAACGGACGGACAAACGGAACGAACCAATAAAACGATAAAGCAATATTTGCGCCATTATATTACTTACAAGCAAAACAATTGGGTTTAGTTGTTACTAGTTGCCCAATTCGCTTACAATAGCTTTGTGCATAAAAGCACAAGAAAAACGCCGTTTTACGCTAATTATGGGTATACCTTTACGGCGTACAACGAGCTTAAGGCCGAATTTAAAGCCTTAGCAACGGAAATCCAAATAATATAGCTTATTAAATTGCACCAAACCTTTTAGGACAAATTGGAAAACCTGCGCTACCGAATAACAAAGCAAACCAATAAAAAAAGGATTAAAGGATTAACTTTTAAAAAAAGGGATAACGCTTACCTTTTTGCGCGTTAATATTAAAATAAAAAGGCTAAGCAATAAGCTGGATAGGAAAAGATAAGGACCTTTTCGGGTTATTTGTATTATTTTTTTAATTAATTACGAATTTTAATTGCTATTAACTATGCGCATCCACCCGGTTTTTTACGTTTTTTTGCTAAAACCAGCGCTTTCGGGCTTTAAAAGCATTAAATTAATAAAAATTAACCTTAACCAAAAGTAAAAGGTTAAAGCCATTTTTAACGAGCGAACGCGTTACCGCAAAAAGCAATACTTCGTTAAATGGAAAGGCTAAAGGGATAAGCATAACACGTAAAAAAATACAATAAATTTTGGGAATTACCAAAAGGCTTTGTAAAAATACCATTTAAAAAAAAGTTAGCAATAGCTTTAAAGCTTGTAAAAAGCCCCAAATTTAAAAAAATTTAAAAGGTAAAAAAAAAAATCCAATAGCATATTTAAAGGATAAGCTAGCAAGCTTAAGCAAAAAAAGCAAAACCTTTTTTTGTTAGGAGCACGGGCGAAACCGCCCGGTAAAAAGCGGGGAGCGTTAAATGCACGGGCGAAACCGGCCGGCAAAAAAGGAAAAAGGGGGCGCTGGCAGCCAGCCGGGCACGGACCCCCCGGGGATATGCCGGCGAGTTACCGGTATCGCGGCCAAAGCATAATGGCGAAATTAAAAAATAGGGTAAAGCTTAAATTGTACGAAAGCGTTTGGAGCGCGAAAGATTTAAAAAACCAACCCCGGGTGCCTAAAAAGGCATAAAAAAAAAAAGTTAAAAAGGAACAATTTTTATTAACGATAGCATTTTTAGTAAGAAATTTACGGAGGTTTAATAAAAAAAATACCGTATCCGGCCCGTAACCCGGTAATTACCCGCTTTTGTACCAATTAACCTTTAATATATTATTCCTTTTTTTACATTTTTTTTATTTAAAGAATAGGCCCGGGTAATTACCGGAAAGGATCGAACAAGTTTGAAAAGGGTATTTGCAACCTCGTACCGCTTACAATAACGCCCAACGCTACGTCGAATACGTTGGAAAAGGCCGTTGGGCTACCGGAACAAAATATTAAAAAAGCCCCGCAAATTTCCAACAATTTCGAAAACCTTTCCGTAAAAAAATTGCAAAAAATAAATAACGCGCTAGAAATTTAAAGCAAACGCGCCCGTTTAATTTAAAAAATCCAAAATAAAAGGTCGAAATATGCGCATAAAGGCTTAAACGAAAATAAAAAAAATACTTTTAAGCAACGGAAAGGTTTTACGTAAAGCAAAATTACTTTTAAACCTTTTATGCTTAAAAAATTGGCAATTTGGCAAAATATCGCCCATTACATTAATAATTATAAATTTATTTTTAAAAGCAAAAGGGAACGTTACGGTAAGGACCGTGTAAAGGTTTAAATAACTTTTAGCATTTTTAACCATCGTTAACGGGCACAATGGATAAAATACAAGCAAATGCATTACTTAAATACCGGGGTATTGCTTATTTAAGCCGATTTTTTGCATTAATTTTAAGCAAAGTCGAAAAACCCTAATTCGCAAATGTAATTAATAATTAAAAAGCTTGCGGGGGATACCGTTATTAAATAAAAGGATTACGAATTGTTCGAAGCGTTCCGGATTTGTTAGGATTTGGTAAAAAACAATTTTTTCGAATTAGCACCCGAATAAATAAGGATAATATTGCTTTTTAACCGGTTTTGCCCCGAAATTTAAAAACGGGTAACATTTAAAAGCTTTTTTTACATTATAAAAAAATTATAAACCAAAGCTTTTAAAGCAAAAATGATATTAGGACCGTACAAAGGAACCCCGGGGGATATAAGTATTTTAGCCCCCAAAAAGCCGGTTACTTGCTTTAAATGCGGGCAATTAGGCCATATCGTTATAACATGCAAAATACGAACGGATAACCCGGAAAGTTCGTTGGCTTTAGCAACCATACAAAGGGCAAAAGGGAAAAGGCCCAAAGTACGGTGTTACGGGTATGGGGAGCTAGGCCATATCCGGCCGGCGTGCTTTAAAAAAAGCAAAATATTGCTATTTAATTCGATACCGTTATTTAGCCGTTTAAGCACCGGGGTTTAAAAATGCGCCCCGGCGGTTAAAACGCGTTAAAAAATCGAAATGTATTTACGGATTAACGGTCGCCGGGTAAAGTTAAAAGCGCTGGTTAATAATAAAAACAACGTTAATTTGTTGTACAACCGTTTTTTGGTAAAAGCAAAAAAGATACCAATGCTAAACGGGGGTTATTTAGCATGGTTCGATACCAAAAAACGCATGCCCACGCTAAAGGTAAAAAAATATAAAATTTGGGTAACGAATAGTTAGGGAATAACCCAAAAATTAATGGTATTTTACGTAATAATGCCCCGGGCCGGGTATAATATTACGTTAAGCATGCTTTAACTTTAGCAAAAGGATATTAAAATTCGGTTTAAAAATATAAAGTAAAGGTTTCCGGTAATTATTAAAAAGGTTAAAATAATTTTGTTGGAAATAGCTAAAAAGCTAATTTAATTGGGACAAGCAATAGCCGTACTAACGGTTGCACGCCCGGAAACCCCGGAAAACCCCGGGAAAAGGCTAAAAGTTTTCCCGGAATAGGTTAAGGAAATAATTGCAAAATATGCGTAGCTTTATAAATCGAACCTTTTGCTAAAACATACAAGTTGGAATTACGCAATTAAATTGGAGGAAAAAACGATGCCGCTTTACGAAAGCATTTATTTTTTATCCAAAAAGGAATTAAAAACCTTTTGGGGATATTTCGACGAGGTTATAACGAAAGGTTGGATTCGGCATTTAACCAACCCCGCCGGCGCCGGAATTTTATTCGTTTTAAAAAAGGACGGGAAGCTTTGCTTTTATATTAATTATCGGGATTTTAACAAGGTTACCAGGAAAAACCGGTTAACATTTTTGCTAATTTACGAAATATTTAACCGGGTATTTAAAAGTTTGTATTTTATTAAGCTGGATTTAAAAAACGTTTATTACAAAATACGGATTCGATAAAAAAACGAATGGAAAATTGCTTTTCGTTGCAAATATAAACATTACGAATATTTAGTAATGCCTTTCGGTTTGGCCAACGCCTTAATAACGTTCCAAAATTTTATTAATATAACGTTTGGAAAATTAATTAATAGCAATTGCATTATATATTTAAATAATATTTTTATTTTTTTGAAAATATAAAAAAAGCACCGCGAAATAATAAAAACGGTGCTAAAACGATTCGAACGGTTTAAACTTTACGTTAACCCGGCCAAATGCAAATTCGAAACGGATAATATCGATTTTTTAAGGTTTAAAATAACCAAATTCGGGGTCGAAATTTTGCCGGATAAGGTTATTGCAATTTTAAAATGGAGGATACCAAAAAGCGTTAAAAATATCCAAATATTTTTAAGCTTTACGGGGTATTATTGGAAATTCGTAAAAGGTTACGCAAAAATTACTATGCTTTTAACGAATTTTTTTAGCAAAAATACCGTATTTTATTTGGGGAATATTGCAAAAAAGGCTTTTTGCAAATTAAAATTGCTATTTACGAAAATTCCGGTATTGGTACATTTTAACCTTTCGAAGCCGTTGTACGTACGGACCAACGCTTTGGCTTTTGCGATAAAAGCAATGCTATTGCAATTGCAAAACGGCCGGTAGCACCCGGTAATTTACATATCGAAAAAGCTGCAACAAAAAAAGCTGCGCTATGCAATTTTTAATTTAAAATTGCTAGCAATCGTAAAAGCTTTCGAAAAGTAACGGCATTATTTGGTTTATTTATAAAAAATTGTTAAAATAATTACTAACCATTTAAATTATATTTATATTTTAATAAAAAAAAAGTAACAAAACGCTAAGCAAAGTAATTTAAAAATTTAGCAAAGTACGATTTTACGATTAAATAAAAGCCAAAATACCAAAACCCCGCGAATGGTTTGTTAAAACGTTTTTAAAATATACCAATAAACGGAAAGGCCAATATAGCAAAAAAAAAATTCCGAAACGATTTATTAACCAAATTCCGAAAAATAACTTACGTAAAAACGACCATTATTAAAAAAAATACCAAAACGATATTAAAACGCATTTTTAAAGCATAAACAAAAAACGATTTCGTTTAAAACGGCAATTAAAAAAATAAGCTTAACGTTTAAAAAATTAACAACGGTTTGTTTAAATACAAAAAGAAAATTTAAGTTTTAAATTTAGCATTGTTTAAACGGATAATGCTTTAAGAATAATACAATAACCTAACGGAAGGTTACAAAAGCATAGCTAAAATTTTAAAAAAGCTTAAACGGTAGTTTAAATGGCCGGGTATGGCTAAAAACGTACGCAAATACGTACGAACGTATTAAATATGCCAGCAAATAAAGCCAAAAATACAAGCACTTTACGGGTTATTAGCATTTTTGCCCGTGCCAAACCGCCCGAAACAAAAATTATCGATGGATTTTATCGGAAAGTTTTTAACGTTGGTAAATAAAGCCGGCAAAAAGCGCGATGCAATATTGGTAATGGTTAATCGGTTTATTAAATATAATTTTTTTATTTTAACGTTTACGAAATTAACCAATAAAAAATTAGAAAACCTTTTATTTGCATACGTTTAAAGGCTATTAAAAATGCTTAAAAAGATTGTATCGAACCGGAACAAATTATTTACAAACGGGTTTTGGATAACCTTTGCCAAATATTTAAAAGTTGTAAAAAAGCTATTAATAGCATATTACTTTTAAACCGACGGGCAAACGGAACGAACAAATTAAGCAATAAAGCATTACTTTTGGTACTTTTGTTGCAAAAAGCAAAACGATTAGGCGTTGCTATTGCATTTAGCAGCGTAAGTGCATAATACGAACGTGCATTTAAGGTTGCAAAAAACCCCGGCGTTTTTATTAATAAAGTTTTACTTACGAAAGCTTTATAACTTTTAAATAATTAAAAAAAAACCTTCGGTAACGGTTAAGGTTAGGGCGGGGGCTTTGGAGGCAATTAAAAAGCAAGCCAAAAAATTGTTAAAAAAAGCGAATAATATGTACAAAAAGTATTATAATAAAGGCAGGACCCCGGTGCCTTTCGGGGTAAGCAATTGGGTATTATTAAATACGGCGAATATTAAAATAAAAAGGCCGTCGAAAAAGCTATCGAACAAATGGTTAAAACCTTTCCAAATCCTAAAAATGGTTGGGTTAGCCGGTTTAGCGTTTCGGTTAAAGCTTTCGGTAAATTACCGAATATATAACGTATTTCCGGCAAATTTGTTGCGGGCGTTTAAAAAAAGGCCCGGCAAAAAACCAAAAATAAAAACCAAAAATCGAAAAAAAAAAATTAGCTTTAAGGTAAAGGCTTTGCTAAAATACAAAGGGCTTTTGCGGAAACGAAAATATTTAGTTAAATGGATAGGTTATAACGAATTAAAAAATTTGTAAATTTTAAAAAGGGATATTACGAAAGAAATTGTTTAAGCGTATAAAGCAAACCTATTGGAAGCGAGTTTATAAAATAAAGAAAATACTAAATTTTAGCGGGTAAATACCTGAAAAGGACGGGGGTATTACAGGAAAGGAGTAACAAAGGCCAAAAAAATGGCCCCAAAAAAATAGTTTTAACGTACCGAACCGGTTAGCTACCGGGAAAAAACGTAAAAAAACCAATAAAATAGGTTTATAATAACCGTAAAATAATCGTGCTTTATAAATAAAAAGTTAAGTAAAAACGG
>NW_008804549.1:3122275-3157845 GCF_000145635.1 Gaeumannomyces tritici R3-111a-1 | reverse complement strand
CGCGGTTGTAAATTTGGGTATCCAAATGCGCCGCAATTATAGCAAAGCTAGCGGCAATGTTACCAAAAAAAGCAACCATACCTTTTTTAAACGCTTAAAAAACGCTTTTATTTTATTAAAAAAATTATTAATGTTAGCCAAAGCTTAAGCTTGCTTTTTCGTTTAAACGGCAATAGCGTAAAATTATTGGAAAATGTTTTAAGTAATTTTTAATATTGTAACGTTAGCAATTTTGCGCTAAATGCGCTTTTAAATAACGGTTTAACGTTTGTAACGCGCAAATTGTTCGGCCAATATAGTATAAAAAAATTTGGCTTTTTAAATAGTTTTGCGGGCGCGAAATTGGGCTTTAATAAGCTTTTTAAAAAGTTTCGGTATCGTTTTGGGCAACCGTTTGTAAACGGTATTTAAAATTTTGTAAAAGTTTTGGGCCATTTTTTAAAACCATTCGAAAAGTTTAACGCAAGTTTTATTATTAATTACGTTTTTGCAATAAATACATTTGGAAAACCCCGTACAGTTATTAAAGCATATTGGTATACGGGGGTTAACGGCATAATTTTAATATGCTTAATAACCAAAATAACGGTTATAAAATACCGTACGTTCCGTATAATTATTTTTAAAAAAGGTAAATAAATAAGGTTTTAATTATTGTTTTATTAAAAATCGATAACTTTTTGCAACGGGAACGCGTTGCGGATATTTATGTAAAGCGAAAAAAAGGCAATATCCGTTTTAAAGGCAGGTTTATTGGAATTAAAAGCGTTGCGGCGGCGTTCGTTGCGCGCTTTACGTTTTTTTTTAACGAAGGTTTTTTTGCCGCAGCGGTTAAAGCCCGCCGGGGGGTTACCGGCAAAACGTTTGCGGGAGTTTTAAAAGGTTGCAAGCGCAAAAGGGCCCGATAAACCCGCAATATTTAAAAGGCTTACCGGAAGGTTACCGGTAAAGCGATCGTTAAGGATTTAAAGGATTGGAAATTCCGGCGAAACCGAATTTAAATTTAATTAAACCACGATAATTAGGGAAAATACCGGGGGGTCGCTAGGAAAGGCCAACGGGCCGGTTGGGATTAAAAAACCCAAAGCAAATACCCGAAGGAATACCATTTTTTTTACGTAATTGGGTACGAAAAATAACATTTGCAGCTACCGGTTAAGTCCAAATATCCAAAGGAAACGGCCAAATACCAACTATTTACGGTTACAATCGTTAAAGTTATTAAAATAATTATTAAATGCATAAAAAGGAAAAAAAAGGGTTTGTAATTTCGAACGGGAAAAAAAACTTTTTATATGCCGGTACGGATTTATTTTTCCGAATGTTACAAAGCTTTATAACCGGTTTTTTTAAGCATTGCCGGGCATTAAGGCGGTTTGGCGGGATACCGTAAATTACCGGCTACTTACGGGGTTGCACGCGCGGCATAAACGGCTTGGGACAAACCGTATCGGAAAGGAGCAATATGTTAAAAGCACGGGCAAAACCGCCCGGTAAAAAGCGGGAAGCGTTAAATGTACGGGCGAAACCGCCCGGTAAAAAAAAAGGAAAAGGGCGTTAGCAACCAGCCGGGCACGGACCCCCCGGGGATATGCTAGTAAGTTATCGGTATTGCGGCCAAAGCATAATGGCGAAGTTAAAAAATAAAGTAAAGTTTAAATTGCACGAAAGCGCTTGGAACGCGAAAGATTTAAAAAACCGACCCCGGGTGCCCAAAAGGGCACGAAAGAAAGGGAAATTAAAAAAAAAACAATTTTTGTTGGCGATAGCACTTTTGGTAAAAAATTTACGGAGGTTTAACAAAAGAAACACCGCATCCGGCCCGTAACCCGGTAACCACCCGCCTCTGTACCGATTAACCCCTAACATTTTCGTTAATTAAAAGTTAAGCGAAAAAAATGCAAGGTTGCACCGGGAATCGAACTTAAATTTTCCCGTTACAAAAACAAGTGCGCTATTATTGCGCTATATAACTTATAAAAATTATTAAAGGAACTACAATTTACCGGATTAAAAAAGCGCAAGCAATTTAAAATCGATACCAAACCTTAAGCTTTTGGAATTAACAAAAAAAAAAAATAAAACGTTCGACCCAAAGCCATTTTCCTTTAAAGAAAATTTTGGATCGAACATTCCAGGTCGCACCGGAAATCGAACCCAAAACTTCCCGTTACAAAAGCAAGCGCGCTACCATTGCGCCATACAACCAGAAAAGGTTGTTAAAGGAATTACAACTTACCAAATTAAAAAAGGGCCAGCGGGTTAAAATTAGGATTAACCTTTAACGCTGCCCAATTAAAAAATAAAGGAAGGAAATTAGGTTAAAACCAGGAAGCGGAACCAATTACCGCCAAAGCAACGGTTTGCCCAGCTTTTTTTTGCTTAACGCGCTTTAATTTTTTTACGCTATTAATGCCGCAACGAATAGCGCGCATTATTTTTTTAAACCATAAATCCTTTTAAATGCGCAAACGCTAAACCCGATCGTTTTTAATACGCATTAATTTTTTGGCTTAACGGTAAAATTGCTTAGCAATAGCAAGCTTAACGTTTAGTTTAAAATGCTGCTTAGCAATTTTGCGCAATTGGTTAAAAAAAACCCTTAAAACGTTGCACCAAGCACGCTTTAAACGGACGCATTTAGCATAACGAAAGGAATCCTTTAAAAATATTTAACAAAAAGGAAAACCAACGGCTTTACAAATAAAATAAAAAGGCATTAAAATCGAAAAATTAAGGACGGCAAATAGCAAAGCGTACCGTTGGATAATTTTCCGAACCGAACGTTTTTAAATTCGCCCGAACATTTTGTTAAAAAAAAGGAACGGTTAAATAGTAAGGAAAAAAAGTACTTACGATTAACAAAAGGGTAAAAAGGACAATAATACGTGGCCAAAAGGGCTTGGCCATTAAAGGAAGGACTTAATGTTACGACCAATAACCACTTTTACCCAAAAAAAGGGTAGCACGGCACGGAACCCCTTTATAAAAGGTAAGGGGTTACGTAACCATTTGGGATTAATGGATTAAGGAAGCAAAAAAGGTAAGCTATTAATCCAAAGGAAGTTTAGGATGGCTTACGGAATCGGCTTTGTAAATTAACTAATCCACAACCCCAAGGAAATAATTATTAAGGTATAAAAAAGAAAGGGTTTTTTATTGTCCTAGGTAATTTTTAATTAAAGCTTTGGCATTAGTTAAATTTTAGTTAGCTTTTAAGCAACCTTTGGAGCAAGCATTCAAACCGCACCCAAATTACCTTGTAAATCCCTTTAATTTGTTAAATTACGTGCTACTGTTCGATACTCCTTTGGTGCCTTACTTTAAGAGCAAAGGCTTAACTGTAACAAAACAGGATGGAAGCAAAAACGAACGTACAATTTGCATGCTAAACGAAATTATTAAATTTGCAAAAAGCTTAATTGCTAATTAACGAATTATTTAAAAAAAAGCAAAAAAGGTACAAAAAGCGCTAGCGCTAAAAGCAAAAAAACAAAAGCAAACTTTTAATAAGTTACCGGAAATTTTTTTAATTACGAACCCAAATAAATTAAAAAGCGAAAGCGCATTAAAAAGAACGACAAAAAGCCAATCGATAATTACGACCACGAAAGCAACCAAAAAAACCAATAACAACAATTTATTTTATATAAAATATAGCATCGTACTTTATAAATAAATTATAAAAATACCGTTTGTTTGCAAAAAACGCTTAAAAAACATAAAAAGTTAAAATTTAAATTTCCATTTATAAAATGCTAATTTATAACAATATTAAAAACGATATTTAATGGCACGGCATTTTGCCAAACACCGGCGTGGTAACCAATTTAACAACCGGAATTAACCAAATTCGAACATCGCAATAGCATATAAAAAAGCTCGAAATTAATTACAAAGCATCCAAATATTTTATAATTTTTGGAGCAAAAAATACCGAATTTAGCATTGGTGCAATTATTATACCAACCTTTATTAGCAACATTACGTTTTACGTTTTTAACAACCTAATACCACTTTTATTATTACTAAAAAATATAAACGCATTAAAAGTATACTTTAACAATACGCGCAACAAATTCGTAAAATACAATAAAACGCGCGTGCAAATTATTAAACGTTTTGGTTATTTATGGTTTTTTTTAATACTTCGACGTACGTTATAAACGAAATTTCGATAGCCGCCGAAAGAAAAATTACAATTTTTTGTTTTTAACAAAAACCGAGCTATAGCGCGTATACAAGCGATTTAATTACCTTTCCGTTAAATAATTGCACAAAACCTTTTAACGAACAAGCTATAATACAAATTGCAACGCGTTAAAAATAATTAATAAAGCATGCTATAAATGCTAAATTAAAAGCAATGCATTACAACAATTTAAATTTACGCTAAAAAACAATAAAAACTTTAATTACGAAATTATCGTTAACGTATTTTACTTAAGCATTAAGCCGGTTTTTTATGTAATTAACAAAAGCATAAAACTTAATGCTGCAACGATTTTAAAAAACCTATTGGCAAAAAAGCTTAGGAAACTTTAAAACGTTGCTAAATAACCGTTTATTTAAAGCCCCCAAACGTAATTACCCATAACGCAAGCACCCATTTTTCAAAAAATAGCTTTTAAACGAAAGCAAAGCTTTTTGGAATTATTTGCAAGCAAATTTTTATTAAAGCCCATTATTCCGTTAAAAAAATTAAACGAACGTATATTATATTACAAAAAGCGTATTTAATTATAAAGGCCGAATGCTTTAACGTTGCGCTAAAATTATTATTTTAAAAAACTGTAAAAGCAATAAATAATACCGCGAAATTGAACGGATTAGTTTTAACGCTATTCGTTTTTAAAATTATGCTACGGATAAACCATAAATTGCTACCGTTACTAACTATAACCAAACGCGCGCAAATAATTAAAAAAGCTATAGCAAAGCTTTAAAAAACCGTTGCTAAAAAAAAGGTTATAAATGTTGTTAATACCCGAAATGGCCCAAATATTAATACCGTTAAACCAAGCTTTTTCGCTTTAAAACCAAAATTTTTAATATTTTAAAAAAAAAGGATAAATAAGCTTGCACAAAATAGCAACGGTAACAAATAACAACGTTACGATTAAAATTGTTAACGGTTTAGTAACGTTTAAAAGCATTTTTGTTAAATTTTATTATTAAACCGAAAAACGGCCAAACAACGAGCCAAAATAGCAACAAATCGAAATTTCGAAACCATTTGTTTATTTTAAACCGGAATAGCTAAAACGACACGAATAATTACCAAAAAATAAAATAACGGCATAATTACGAGCGTAACCAAATCCGTTAACGCTAAACGCAAAAAGCAATAAGCTTTTAAAACCAAAGGAACGATTGGAAATTAAATTGCATAATAAAACGTACTTATTACCCCAAAAAGCAAAGGCTATGCGTTTATTAATTAAATACAAAGCGAAAGGTTTAATTAAAGCTTTAAACCCTCCATTTTAAAAAGCCAATTAAAACGAAATAACGTTTTTATTTAACGCCAAAATAATTATAGCAATTTGTAAAAGCCAATTTCCAAATACCAAAATTTTTAAAGCACAATTTGTTAAAAAAATAAAAGGAACTTTTAAAGCTTTTTACGAAAAAACGAAATGCGTAATTTAAAGCATTAATAACAATAAAAAAAACGATTTTAACGCAAGCTTTTACAATTATGCGTTGTAATTAACGGTTAATTTTTGCGCTTGCATTAAACTTTTAAAACCGAAGCATTTTATTAATAACCCGGAATATTATTTAAGCGTATACCCAAAGCGCAACCAAATTCGAAAAAATCGGTTTGTTGCGCTTACTTAAAAAATTACAATTACGTTTTTTTTGGCATTTTGTTTCGAATCGTTAAGCTTTTATACGGTTTAACGAAATTAAAATTGCATTGGTACGTTACATATTAAAAGCATTACAAAAAGCGGTTAAATTGCAAATCGTTATGTTACATTCCGTATTTTTTTATTACAAAGCGCAATACAAGCTTTAAAATAGTAAAAATGCAAATAAACGATACGCTAAACTTTAAAAATTAAAAATTTATAAATTTCGGAAAAAAAAACGCTTTAAAAAGCAAAATTTAAAGCAAAACCATGCTCGATGCTTACGGAAAAAAAATAAAGCGATTTTAACAGTAAAAAAATTATTATTAAAAAGGGCCGAATTAAATTAAAGCAAAAAACCAAAGCAAAAAATTAAAGCTTGTAAACGTTAATTTAAAAAGTTATAAGCAATAATTCGTATTTTAAAAGGCTCGTAAAGCGTATATTAATTCCATATATTAACCCAAAGTAACTTTCAATTAAGCTTTAGCCGTACAAAAAACAAACCCGATACAAAAAAATATTAATAAGTTTAACAAAAAAATCGGTTAATAAATTAAAAACGTTAATAAAAGCTTAAATAACGTTTGTATCGAGCTCGAAAACGCAAACCTTTACATTTTCGTAAATAATAATAATATGTTTTTGCAAATCGGGTTTATTTTTATTTTAAGCAATAAAAAATCGAACGAATATTAAACGAGTTTTTAATTGCGCAATAACATTTTGCATTCAACTTTTGTTAAATGCAAAAGGTTATACGGAATGTGCTAGCCAGCAAAATTTACGGCATAATTTTTTGGTTCGATTTTGGCTACGTAATAAAAAAAGCGTGCTTAACGATTTTTTAAAGGTTAAATTTCGTACGATTTAAATTTATTTTGTATATTAATAGCTTTTTGCTTTATTAATGCTTTATCCAATTAAGCATAATAGCAAAAAAAGCTAATAATTAATTTAATGGCATTTTAAAATTTTTATAAAAATAAAAAAATGGATAAAATTTGTTGGATTGCAAAATTAAACAATCCGGCAAATGCTATAATAAAAAAACAGCCAAATTGGGCATTAAAAAAGCTGGTAAGCACTAATACAACTTCGATACGGATTAAAAATTAGGTTAACCGCACAAAAAACATAAAAAAAAAGTTTGGAAATAAAAACCAACATTTGGTTTGTTAAGGTTTTTACGGTAATGGTTATATAAAAGGCTTTAATAAAAGGAAAAGCAAAAAAAGCTAAAACCAACGCGCAACAAATATTAAATTATAAATTAAAAGCGAGAAAATTAATACCCTTACCCCAAAACGAAACCACTAAAAAAGCACGAAAAAACAATTCCAAAACTTCCACGCTTAAATAATAGCACCATTACCCAAACCAAAAGCAATACCTTTACTTTTAGCAATAAAAGTTACTTTTTTCCCTTTTTATTTTTTAACAACAACCGCAAGCATAGCAACGGGATTTTTAAGCTTTATAAACGCTATAAAATAAAGCTAATTATTATTAATGTTACAATTTTCATTTTTTTATTCGCATTATCGTTTTAAGCAAAAAAACCTTTGTTTAAAGCTTTAAAAAACGCAATTTCGAAAAAATAAAGCGTTGCTAAACGTTTCGTTTCGTATCGCTAACCCGAAATTATAATTGCAAAATTAGCATTTGGATCGGTTTGCTTAGCATTAAATTTAAAAAGCTGCTTGGTAATGGTGCGTTATTTTTAAAATGTTTACGATTGGAAAAGCAACGTTAGCAAAATCGTAAAGCACAAAATATATAAAATAAAAACAATATATTGCATTATAAAGCTTATTGCTTAGCGCTTCGGCAAAAAACTTTATAACAATACGATAAATAATTGGAAAATTACCAATTATTAACGCAAAAAACTTTAAAACAAACAAAAAAAGCTTTTTATATAAGCTTGCAAAAATAACCAAAACCATAACGCCAGCAACGCTTGTTATTAAAGCTTAAATTTTTAATACAAAGTTAAAACATATCGCTTTTAACGCTAAACTTGCCGTAAAGCACGGAATTAAAGCAACTAAAGCAAATCGTTGCTCGATTAGCACCTTTTTTTTTACCGCGCTTATAAACATTGGAATTATTACGGTTATTGCAAAAAGCGGTACGCTTTTTTTTGCAACCAATAAAAGCAATTGGAACGGTTGGAACGGGGGCGGGCAAATTTTTAAGCATAAATTATAATGCTGGAAACGAAAAAAGCTCGTTAAACTTTTTAACAAAAAAAAGCATAATTTAAATGTAAGCTGTAAAGCTTTGCTTTAAAGCAACCCAAGTAATTAATTGCTAATTTTAAGCTTTTTTAACGAAATAACGCTTTTTGGAACGTAATTAAACAAATTTTAAGCGTTCGAACTAAACGAAAAGTTTATAATGCTATTAAAAAGTGTAAAGCACGAAATTAAATAAAAAAATAAAAAACGACGATACAATAAGCGCATAAGCTGCAAATAACGATTTTAAAGCGCACGTATCCAATTAAATTGGTTTAAAAGACAAAATTGTAAAAAAAAAGAATTAAAATAATTAAATTAACAATTAACGGGCTAAATAAAAGCTTACCAGCTTTTATTTGTTAACTTCCACTTTCGCTTTTAACGCACCCATTCCCAAACATTACAAAAATTTTCCATTTAATTTATTACAATTTTAAAAGCTTATAACCTTTAATTTAACAATTCCAAAGCTTTAAAACCAAATTTTTTATTATTTACCAAAATTTTATCCACGTTTATTATTTAGCAATAACTTAAATTCGGCAAAGCAATTCGAACAAACATTTTTTTTTACATATTAACCAAATTATTAATTTAGCAAATTATTTATTATTGCGCATTTAAATCGCAAATTTCCTTTTTTTATTTTACCATGCATGCGTTTTAAAAAAAAATAATCGGTATTGGAATTTACCAAATGGGCGCACGCACGGAATTTATGGAATTTTTATGCACAAATGTATAATTTGTGCATAAAGTTACCAAAGCCTTTTTGTCCTTTATATAAAAAAGTTGGATTCGTCCTTTTCTTTTAGCAAAATTCTTTTTTTTTAAACCAGAATACAACATTTTAACTTAACTTACCTTTTAATAATTATTAAAGTTTAGTTTTATGCTATTTGGAAATCCGCGAGCAAAGGATTCCACCCTTAAGTCCTCCTTATACACGGGGTTTTAACGCCGTAAAGGTTGCTTTTGCCGTATTTCGTAATAATTTTAGCGATATAATTGCGTTAGTATAAAAATGCCGGGTTTTCGGCATTATTTCAAATAATTTGCATTTTTAAAAAAAAATTCGCAATTGCGCGCCGGAACGTGAAGACCCCGGAAACCAGGGCGTTGTACGCTTTTTACTAACCGTTAGCGAACCGGCACAGCATGGTGTCAGGAGCACGGGCGAAACCGCCCGGCAAAAAGCGGGAAGCGTTAAATGCACGGGCGAAACCGCCCGGCAAAAAGGAAAAAAAGGGCATTGGCACAATTGGCCGAGCACAAACCTTTCCGGTAACGTGCCGGCAAAGTGCCGGTATTGCGGCCAAAGCATAATAGCAAAGTTAAAAAATAAGGTAAAGCTTAAATTGTACGAAAGCGTATAAAGCGCGGAAAATTTATAAAACCAACCCCGCGTGCCCGAAAAGGTACGAAAAAAGGGAAAGTTAAAAAAAACAATTTTTATTAAAAATAGCACTTTGGTAAAAAATTTACGGAAATTTAATAAAAAAAATACCAAATCCGGCCCGTAATTTGGTAATTACCCGCTTTTGCACTAATTAACTTTTAACATATTGTTTTTTTTCTTTTACTTTTTTATTAAAAAAGCAAGCCCGGGTAATTACCGGAAAGGATCGAGCAAATTTAAAAAAAGCATTTGCAATTTTGTATTACTTATAATAACGTTTAACGCTACGTCGAGCACGTTAAAAAGGGCCGCTGGGCTACCGGAATAAAATACCAAAAAAGCCCCGCAAATTCCCGATAATTTCGAAAACCTTTCCGTAAAAAAACTGCAAAAATAAACAATGCGTTGGAAGTTTAAAGCAAACGCGCCCGCTTAATTTGAAAAATTCAAAATAAAAGGTTAAAACATGCGCATAAAAGTTTAAACGAAAATAAAAAAAATACTTTTAAGCAACGAAAAGGTTTTACGTAAAATAAAATTACTTTTAAACCGCTTATGCTTAAAAAATTTGCAATATAGCAAAATATTGCTTATTATATTAACAATTACAAATTTATTTTTAAAAGCGAAAAAAAACGCTACGGTAAAAATCGTATAAAAATCCAAATAATTTTTAACATTTTTAATTATTAATAACGGGCATAATAAACGAAATATAAGTAAATGCATTACTTAAATACCCAAGCATTGCTTACGTAAACCGATTTTTTGCGGTAGCTTTAAGCAAAATCGAAAAACCCCAATTTGCAAATGTAACAAATAATTAAAAAGCTTGCGGGGGATATTGCTATAAAACAAAAAAATTACAAATTATTTAAAGCGTTTTGAATTTGTTGGAATTTAATAAAGGATAACTTTTCCAAATTAGCATTTAAATAAATAAAAACGATATTGCTTTTTAACCGTTTCCGCTCCAAAATCCAAAAACAAATAACGATTAAAAGCTTTTTTTATATAATGGAAAATTTGCAAACTAAAATTTTTAAAACGGAAATAATATTGGAATAACCCAAAAAAACCCCGAAAAATACAAATATTTTAATTATTAAAAAGCCGGTAATTTGTTATAAATGCGGGCAATTAAATTACATCGCCGCAATATGCAAAATACGGGTAAACAATGCGAAACCCCCAACGGTTTTAGCAATTACTTAAAAAGCGAAAAGGAAAAGGCTTAAAATACGGTGTTACGGGTGTAAAAAGCTGGGTTATATCCGGCCGGCGTGCTTTAAAAAAAGCAAAATATTGCTATTTAATTTAATACCGTTGTTTGGCCGTTCGGGCACCGGAATTTAAAAATGCGCTTGGGCGGCCAAAACGCGTTAAAAAACCGAAATATATTTACGGGTTAACGGTTGCCGGGTAAAATTAAAAGCATTAGTTAATAACGGGAGCAACGTTAATTTAATGCATAACCGTTTATTAATGAAAATAAAAAAATACCGGTGCTAAATGGGGGTTATTTAACGTAATTCGATACCAAAAAGCGCATGCTTACATGGGGAAAAAAGGAATGCAAAATTTAAATAACGGATAGTTAAAAAATAACCCGAAAATTAACGGTATTTTACGTAATCGTGCTTTGGAACGGGTATAACATTACGTTAAACATGCTTTAATTTTAGCAAAAAAATATTAAAATCCGGTTTGGAAATATAAAGTAAAAGTTTTTGGTAATTACTAAAAAGGTTAAAATAATTTTGCTGGAAATAGCTAAAAAAAATTGGTTTAATTGGAACAAGCAATAACCGTATTAACGGTTGCACGCCTAAACACCCCGGAAAACCCCGGAAAAAGCTAAAAGCTTTCCCGAAATAAATTAAAAGGATAATTGCAAAATATACGCAATTTTATAAATTAAACCCTTTGCTAAAATATACAAGCTAAAATTACGCAATTAAATTAAAAAAAAACGATGCCGCTTTACGAAAGCATTTATTTTTTATTCGAAAAAAAATTAAAAACTTTTCGGGGGTATTTCGATAAAATTATAACGAAAAATTAAATTTAGCATTTAATTAATCCCGCCGGCGCTGGAATTTTGTTTGTTTTTAAAAAAAACGGGAAATTTTGCTTTTGTATCGATTATCGGGGTTTTAATAAGGTTATTAAAAAAAACCGGCTAACATTTTTGTTAATTTATAAAATATTTAACCGGGTATTTAAAAACCAATACTTTACCAAACTAAATTTAAAAAACGCTTATTATAAAATACGGATCCAATAAAAAAACGAACGGAAAATTGCTTTCCGTTGCAAATACGGATATTATAAATACTTGGTAATGCCATTTAGTTTGGCCAATGCACCGGTAACGTTATAAAGCTTTATTATTATAACGTTTAAAAAATTAATTAATAGCATTTGCATTATGTATTTAAATAATATCCTTATTTTTTAAAAATACGGGAAAAACACCGTAAAATAATAAAAACGGTATTAAAGCAATTCGAAAAATATAAGCTTTACGTTAACCTAGCTAAATGCAAATTCGAAACGAATAGCATTAATTTTTTAAATTTTAAAATAACCAAATTTAAAATTAAAATTTTACCGGATAAAATTATTACAATTTAAAAATGGAAAATACCGGAAAGCATTAAAAACGTGCAGGTATTTTTAAGCTTTACGGGGTATTACCGGAAATTTGTAAAAAGTTACGCGAAAATTACCGCGCTTTTAACAAACTTTTTTAGGAAAAATACGGCGTTTTATTTAAAAAGCATTGCGAAAAAGGTTTTTTGCAAATTAAAGTTATTGTTTATACAAGCTTTAATGCTAATGCATTTTAACCTTTCGAAGCCGTTATACGTAAGTACTAACGCTTTGGCCTTTGCAATAAAAGCAATATTGTTGCAATTGCAAAATAGCCGTTAGCACCCGGTAACTTATTTATTAAAAAAGTTGCGCCAAAAAAAGTTACGATACGCAATTTCCAATTTCGAATTGTTAATTATTATAAAAGCTTTTGAAAAGTAACAACATTATTTAGCTTATTTACGGGAAATTGTTAAAATAATTACTAACCATTTAAATTATATTTATATAACTTCGTGGTGCAGTGGCTCTGCACCAGGCCGGTCCCGCCAAAACCACGGGTTCGAATCCCGTCGAAACCACAAAGGACTTTTTGTTTTTTAGCCGCCCGCCTTGCTGGGCCGGAAAAAGAAAGGGGCCGCCCCGTTAACGGGCTTCGCCCGAATTGATTTTTACCTACGCACAATTAATTAATAATTCCAACAATTAATTCGATTTCAACCTTTCCAACCCCAACCCTTCCCAGCCCCTTTCGCACCATTTCGGAAGCCCAAAATGCAAAAGGTTAGGCTAAAAAAAAGGTAACGGAAGGGCTTTTGGAAAGGCTTAACCTTACCTTAACAAGCGTACGCACAAACCAATAAATTCGATTACCATCCTTTTCTTTTTTAAATATTAACCACAAGCTTTAGCCCCTTTGCAACCCTTAACCTTAATTTTAACCTTACCGCCTTAAATAACCCAAAACGCAAAAGGCCAAACCAATAAAACGGTAACGGGAAGGAAAAGGGCCGGGTATTAAAAGGATTAAATTAAGTGCGTGGGAAAGCCCTTTAAGCGCTTTGGACAAGCTTAAGCAAAAAAACCGGCAAAAAACCCTTTTAACCGAAATAAACCCAATTCGTAACCCCTTTAACAAAAGGGCTAGCTTAGCAAATCGAATAACAAACCAATTAACCAACCACAAACAAGCGGGACGCGGCTTTATCGGCCCTTTGCAAAAGGGGCTGCACGCAAAAGGACGGTTAATTCCCGGGTAAAGCCTTTACGAGCAATCGAGCGTAAAAAAAAGTAAGCGTTAGCTAAAGCGGTTTAACACCGCTACGGAAGCGCACCGTTAAAAAGGCGGAAACGCAAGCATAAAGTTTTTCCTTTTTAAGCCCAACCCAAAGGTTTTCCCCCATTTGCATGTATTTAACCGCAGCATTAAAGTTTTTTCCATAAATATAATAGCGTATAAATACAAATTATATTTATATTTTAATAAAGGAAAAGGTAATAAAACGCTAAATAAAATAATTCGAAAATTTAGCAAAGTACGATTTTACAATTAAATAAAAGCTAAAATACCGGAACCCCGCGGATAATTTGTTAAAACGTTTTTAAAATATGCCCGTAAACGGGAAAACCAATATAACAAAAAAAAAATTCCAAAGCAATTTATTAGCCAAATTTTAAAAAGCAACTTACGTAAAAATAACCATTATTAAAAAAAATACCAAAATAATATTAAAGCGCATTTTTAAAGCATAAATAAAAAACAATTTCGTTTAAAGCGGTATTTGGAAAAGCAAATTTAACGTTTAAAAAATTAACAACGGTTTGTTTAAATACAAAAAAAAGTTTAAATTCCAAATTTAGCGCCGTTATAACGGGCAATGCTTTAAAAACAATATAATAACTTAACGGGGGGTTACAAAAGCATAACCAAAATTTTAAAAAAGCTTAAACGGCAATTTAAATAACCGGGTATAGTTAAAAACGTACGCAAATACGTACAAACGTATTAAATATGCTCGTAAACGAAACCGAAAATACAAGCATTTTACGGGTTGTTAATACTATTGTTTGTACCAAACCGCCCAAAATAAAAGCTATCGATAAATTTTATTAAAAAGCTTTTAACGTTAATAAATGGAACCGGCAAAAAGCGCAACGCAATATTAATAATAATAAACCGGTTTACCAAATATAGCTTTTTTATTTTAACGTTTACGAAATTAACCAATAAAAAATTAAAAAGCTTTTTATTTGCATACGTTTAAAAATTGTTAAAAATACCCAAAGGAATTATATTAAACCGAAACAAGCTATTTACAAACGGGTATTAAATAAATTTCGCCGGACATTTAAAGGTTACGGAAAGGTTTTTAACGGCGTACTACCCGCAAATTAACGGGCAAACGGAACGGACAAACCAAGCAATAAAGCATTATTTCCGGTGCTTTTATTGTAAAAAGCAAAACGATTAAACGTTGCTATTGCATTTAATAACGTAAATGCACAATATAAGCGTGCATTTGGGGTTGCAAAAAACCTTAGCGTTTTTGTAACAGGTCCCAAACCTGCCTAACGCGCCCCGACCGTGCGCGGCGGCCAACACCGCCACGCACGGCCGAAGCACGTGCGGCTGCACGTAACCCGCACGGGCCGTTAATTTACCTAAATAGCGTTCCTCTCGTTGGCCCTGCGGGGGCCCGACGAAAGGAGCCGATTATCAAATTCTTTTACCTTACGCGCGCACCTTTTGGGTGCACCCTGTGCCTTTAACAAAGGGCTACTAAATAATAGCAACTTTTCGTTAAAATCCTAAACCTATATTCTTTCGAAAATTTTTAAGGAAAAACAAAAACGCGTTGTGCCGGTTGCTAGCAAGGCACCCAGCCGTTAATTAACCGCTTTTTAACCCTTTCAACCCCGCAAACAACAACAACAACAAGCAAAAAGTACACGAACAAGCTAATTTGCAATATTTAACGGTTATTGGCGTATAATCGAATATTACCAATAACAGCACGAAAACGCGGGCCAAAATGCGAAAAAAAACCCCACCAAACCCAACACGTAACCCAATACCGTCCCCAATCCCAACAATTTTAAACCCCGCATTTATTAACTTAACTTTTTTTTCCGTTAAAAAAAACCTTATTACTTACAATTAATTACAATTTTTTTTTTTGGTTTAAAAGAAAAAAACGCGAAAAAAAGCCGCTTTTTTTTAACACAAATAAAGCAACCAATTCCTTATTAATTAAGCTATTCCTATACCCCCCAAAAGCAATTAATTACCGTTTTTGGAACAAAAACAAAAAGTTAAATTAGTATTCGAATTTTTTAATAACGAATTAATAACAAGCATTGGTTAAATGGCAAAGCTTTCCAAATTGTAATTGCAAGCTTTTAAAAAAAAGGTTTAACGGTTCGAATTAAATACCGGAAGCTTTCCCGCTTATTAAGTTTTAAATAACCATATCCTTAAAAGTTAATACCAGGTTTAAATTAAGCTTTGGGGCTTAACGTTAATGCTTATACAAACCGCAGCTTTAACGTTAACAATCGCCGGCTTAAAATTTCCGGCAATAATACAAACAACGGTATTAGCGTTGGCAAACGCAAATTTGAAATTTTAGCAATTACAAAAAACAAATGTAACATTAACCGCTTTTTTATATAGCCCATTAACAAACCCAAACAAATTACAAGCATTATTGGTACCGAAAGCACCGAAACCAATGCAAATAAAAAAAGTAACTAAAAATTTTTTAACAAAACGAATTAAACGATAGCTATTTATTATAATTAACCGGAATTCCCGTATTACCGGTACAAAAACCCCAAAACCCGCTACAAACCATTTACGTTCGATAACATTTATTAAGCTACCCCCAAACAATACAACGGTTACAAACATACTAAATGTTTGGAAATTTAGCGTTACGAAACCCAATAAATAGCAAAAACTTAAATTATTCGTTGCTAGCACTTTTACAAAAGCGGAGCAAGCAAAAGCGGGTACGGTAATAAAAACAAATTAATTAAAAGTTCCAAATTGGAACGCAAGCATTAAATATATAAAGTTAAAAAATAAACAAATTAAAACCGTTATTCCATTACTACCTTTAAAAAGGCCGGTACGTAAGCTTCGGCATTAAAATAAATAACAAAAAATATTGGGCAAAAGGGATACAACGGCGGGCTTTGCTAATAGCGTTGCTAATGGCAAAAGCTTTGCAACCAACGGTAAAAATACCGCAATAAATCCGCTTCCTTTTACAAATCCGCTTTTTCCCCCGCCTTTACTTAATTTAACGGAAAAAAAACTAACGCGGATCGTTATATAAATAATGGAACAATTAATTAGTATAGCAATAAATAAATTGCCAAACATTTTCCAACGCTTTTAGCCTTTGCCCGAAAGCGGTACCGAAAAAAGCAATAACGGGTTTAACAATTGGAAATTAATTTACATATTTCGGTTTTGGCTTAACGTTAATACGAAAAAATACCCAACCGGAAATTTATTTTCCGTTGGTTAAATTATTTATTACCAAAGCGCGCATTTATTTTATTTGCACATTTAAAAACAAACCAACGTAAATGCGGCTAAACGTACGATTATAAAAAAAAACCTTTACGAATTTTTTGTAAAAAACGTACAAATTTAATACATAAGCTAATTTTCGATATTAAAAAAAACAATTTTAAAAAAAACTTAAACAATTAGTGTTACGTTATTATTACCAAATTTAAAAAGGATAAGCTAACAATTAAAAAAAAGCTAAATAACAAAGTTTACACCGCTAAAAAAATTAAAGCAAAAGTTACCGTTAAAAAGTACGCTATAACCAAAATGCGTTTAGCAAAAAAATATTTTAAAGAATTAAACCCGGATAAATACAAATTCCTGTTAAAAGTGTACGAAAGGATTTACCCCCCGTTGCAACAAATTATAAGCAAGCCTTAACCAAGCATAACGGTTTTACAATTTTTCGTGCATTTCGAAAAAGTTGCTACAACGCACAAAAACGTCGTTACTAACCAAAACCCAAAAAGTTTTCCAGCACGTTAGGAAACGGGCTTTAGCAAAATGGATACATAATTTTACTAACCGAAAGCCTTTTTACCCCTTTTGCTAAAAATTGCAATTTATTACGGCAAAAAAAGCGTTTCAAACGAAAACGAAAACGAAGCTTATTGGTAAAAAAAGGATCGAAAAAACCAATATTCGCAAAAATACTAATAACGAACAAGTAGTAATTACAAGCTTTACGGTAATAAACGGGAGCTTTAATACCAATTAAATAAGTACGGTTAAAAAAAAAGCGTTACCAAAATTAACAACGGCAATTTGGCAAACCAACGAACGGCAATCGTTAAAAATTTTATAACAAAAGCAAAGGCCGTAAATTCCGTAATAAATAAAATAACCTTTGCGGCAATTAAAATAATTTTTGCGGCAATTGAAATAATAAACGTTATAACGGAAATTTTAATTAATACGAAAAACAAAAACGCAAAAAAAAAAAGTTAATTAACGCCGCAAATATTACGAAAGGAATAATGCTTTTTACCAGGATAATGCCGTTGCGGTTTATAACGATAACATCGATAAAAAAGCCAAAAAAGCCAACTTAACAAAGCAAAAATACTATGCAATTAATAAATTTGTTACAAAGGAAAAAGTAAATATTTATTATTAAAAAAAAACGCCAAAAGCGCTATTAAAATTAAAAATGCTATTATTTTTACTTACATTTGTTCCTTTTATACAAACAATTTTTAACCTTAGCAATAAAAAAAAAAATTTACGAAAAGCGAAAAAAACCATTTTACCGGTATTGGAAATGCACTAAAGGTTTTTAAATAAAAAGGAATTTAAAAAACCACGTTAAAACCAATTTATATTAAAAACCAAATAAGCAATAAATAAAGTTAGGAAAAAAATAAAAAAAGTACCTACAAATAACTTTATGCTAAGCAAAAAAATACGAAAAAACCCAAAAGCATTAAGCAATTTGCAAAAAAGCGCCAAAAAAAAACGAGCGAACCAATATCCTTAAAAACGCCGAAAAATGGAACGCATACGTACTTAACAAAAAATACCAATACGACCCCGTAATCCATGCGAACGTAATACCCGAAAACAATAGCTTTGGCCGCAAGCAATACTTAATCGTTCCGTTAGTTACAAAGCACGGCCAAACGTTAATTTGTTTCGATACGGGGGCCAACGGTATAATAATTAATAAGGATTAGCTAAAATAGCATTTTTTAAAAGCCAAAATTTAATACCAAAAATCGAAACCGATAAAAAGGATTACTAAAAAAAAGGTAAATTTTAGCTAAAAAGCAAAATTTAATTTGTTAATTAACGGTACGATCGAAAAAAAAGCAAAAATCGAAATGGTTAAAATAAACGCGTGGATTATTAACAATTTACGTTCCAATTTTTTGCTAGGATCGAATTTTTTTAACCCGTACAAAGCGGTAATAAATTACAATACCAAAATTTATACTTTAAAATTATGCGCGAATTTGGTAATACTTTTTACGCTATTAAATAAAGCGGCGCCAATCCATAAAAAGGTAATTGCGGCAAAACGAATGGTAATGTTACCGCATATAGCTATACCAATTCCAATAGCATACGCTTTCGTATTACCCGTTAATAAAAATAGCACAAAACGGAATTACGTTTTTAAACCAATAACGAACGGCATAATAGCGCAATTTGTAAAATTTAATTTAAAAGCAATTATGGTTTTTAATAACATTAACAAACTTTTAAAAATTGGGAAAAAGCATAAGGTTAGTTACATTTGGAATTTTAATTTTAACGGTTACATTAAAACAAATTAAATTACCGTTAACGCAATTTAATTAGCAACGGATTGCTAAAAAGGCAACGAATTTTTAATAAACGAAATAAAAGCAATTATGTTTAAAACCGAAAAAAAAATCTTTTACATTTGCACGGAAACGGAAAAGCTTAAGGTGCAATTGTTAAAGCTAAATAAGCAGCGCCTCGCGTTAAAGCTTTTAAATAAGCTTAACAAATACAAAAAGCCTTTATTGCAATTGGAAGCTTTATACAAAATACCGTTGGTAAAAACGAAAAAAAGGGTAACAATAGCAAAAATAATATTTACAAAACGCTTTGCCAAAATTATCGACGGATACGAAATATAGGGAAATTTGGAAATGGTACGCATAATAAAAAACGAAATAATACGCATTAAATTGGCAAACGGCTAGCAAAAAGCAAAAGTAAGCTTTGCTAAATATCCTTTTAGCACCAAAAACGATAAAGTAATTAACGAAAAGCTTAGCAATATAAAAAAATAAAGAAAAATAAGCAAAATTACCTGGCTTACCCCATTTAAATGCTTTATTTTTGTAATGTAACAAATTATTAACGGAAAAAAAAAACGCATAGTAATTAACATACAAAAGCTTAACCAGTAAATTATCGACGATAATTACCCAATGCCATACGTAAATAAAGTAATAGCAAAATTAAAAGGAAAAAAATGGTATTTAGCATTTAATGCAATATTATTTTTTTACTAGCTATTTGTTTAACTTCCATATCGAAAAAGGATAACTTTAGTATTATTAAAAGGATTGGAAATAAGCTACGTTATTTTAATAAAATTTAAAAACAATCCAGCATTTGCCCAAAAATAAATGGACAAAAAGTTCGGAAACATGCTTTTTGTTAAAGCTTACATTAACAACATTATGGTTTTTAATAATTTTGCAAAAAAACACGTTTAGCACGTTAAAGCATTACTAAAACGGTGCTAATAATTAAACTTAAGCCTTAATCCCGAAAAGTTATTTTGTAAGTTCCCATTAATAAAATGTTTAGGGTTTATAATTAACGAAAACCACGTGTAAACGACAAAAAAAAGGTAAAAACTATTAAAAAGTTGGAAATGCTTGTAACGTTAAATTTTTTTAAAACATTTATCGGCATAACAAAATTCCTTAAGCAATATATACCTTGGTACGCCAAAAAAATAAAGCTATTGGAAAAAAAAAGCGGCATTGCTAAAAACAAGCCGATTGTGCAACAAGCTTTTGCAGGGGGCGTTAAAGCTTGTTAAAAAAAAGTACACGTTAAAAATTGCTTTTAAACCAACGGATATTAAAAGGAAAGCATTTAAAATTGTTAAAAAATAATTGGGCGATATTTAATACTTAATACATTTTTAACCCAAACGCTTAATTTTTTTTAAAATAAACGCATTTAAGCAAAAAAGCATGGGAATAATGCTATTCCACGTCGAAAAAAACACGTAAAACGGTTAACGGATACCAAGCACAAACGTCCAACCAATCCTTTATTTAAGCAGGTTGTTGTTAATTGCCAAGCTAAAGTACCAAGCGATAAAGCTGGAAATAGCATGCTTGGTATACGCGTATCGCAAATTAAAAGCAACGATGCACTTATTTAATTACCTTATTACAATGTTTATAAATTACAAATTCACTAAAAGCATTGTTAAATAAATAAACCTTAAAATAATAAACCTTAATAAAGCCAATACCCGGTTAATAATGGCGGCGGTTTATTTATTACAATATAAATTAATGGTAAAGCATATACCGGGAAAAACCAATTTGGTACCGAACGCTTTATCCAAATTGCTAGCAAACAAAAACAGTAAATAAATGCTTAAAAAGTTCGACAAATTCGGTAACATTTAAAGTAAGTTTGGATATTGGCAAAAAGAAATCGATGTAACCGAAAAAACGAAGGAAAAAATCCGGAAAGGATATTAAGCAAATCGGAAATACAAAAGCATTATAACTAAATTGGAAGTACAAAAAAGCAAGGACAATAAAATAAAGCAACGAATAGCAAAAAAAGAAAAAGCACGAAAAAGCGTAAAAGCTAAGCTTGTAAAAAAGGGAAAGCTGGATAAAGTAACAAATAACCCCTTTCCAAATTAACCATTCCGGAAATTTCCCGCACTATATGCATTAAAAAACGGACTTTTGTACCACCATTATTACAACGGCAAAAACTTGTATATTTCCGGCAATATAATGCCGAACGTATTGCGTAGGGTGCATAACGAAGCGGGATATATAAAAGCAATAAAAATAATGAACGAATTTAAAGGATTTACATTTGCTTATAAAAAATAAAAGGTAAAACGTTAATTAACAAATTGCTTTTAATGCCGAACAATTGATATTAATAAATTTAAAGCAAAAGGAAAAGCTTAATTTATTCGCTTTCCACCGAAACCTTTTTATATTATTACGATCGATTTTGTAATGGCATTGCTAAAAGAACCCGTTAGCAACGGCAATTGTTAGAAAAATACATACGATAGCTTAATAACGGTAACATGCAAGTTTTTAAAAAGGGTATTAATTATTCCAGGCCAAATAATTAATATAGCAAAAATATAAGCAAAGCAATTGTTAAAAATGCTTAAATTATGCGATTGGGGCATTTCGAAAGTAATAATTTCGGATAAAAACTTAAAGTTTACAAGCGATTTTTAAAAAGGTTTATTTAAAAAATTAAAAACCAAATTTAAATTTTTTACGTTATACCATTTTTAAATAAACGGGCAATTAAAAAAAACAAACCAATAAGTTAAAATTGCTATTCGATATTTGTTAGCGCTAAATTTACATGCAAAATGGCCGGAAGCATTGTTAATAATACAGCACATCATTAACAATATTAAAGCAGCAAAAGCAAAAAGGTTTCCCAATAAATTCGTATACG
This sequence comes from Gaeumannomyces tritici R3-111a-1, assembly GCF_000145635.1. Classification (NCBI taxonomy): domain Eukaryota; kingdom Fungi; phylum Ascomycota; class Sordariomycetes; order Magnaporthales; family Magnaporthaceae; genus Gaeumannomyces; species Gaeumannomyces tritici. The sequence goes on along the minus strand of NW_008804549.1, from coordinate 3,135,993 downwards.
GAATTAAGCCATTTGCTTCGATAAATTTGGTAAAGCTAAAGGAAGCTACGCCGAATTTGGATAAATTAAAAGATTAATACGCTAAAAAGGCAATAAAAGCAACAAATTGGATAGCAACAACAAGCAAATTCCAATACAATAATATTTATAACCCAATAAAGTTTAAGGTTAAAAATAAAATGTATTTGCAATTATACAAAGGATATAATTTTTTAAAAAAATTAAGGAAAAAGTTTTTCCCGCAAAAAGCCGGCCCTTTTACAATAACAAAAAAGGTATATAACTTTGCGTACAAATTAAATTTTTTAGCATTTTAAAAAATTTATCCTATCGTTTTAATTTTGCAATTAGCACCAGCACCCGTTAAAAACTAATTCGATCGAATAATACCGTTACCGGGAAAAATCGAAATCGAAAAAAACGACAAAAAATAGCACTTATACAAATTCGAAAACATTATCGATAAAAAGCAAAGAAAATACCGCGGAAAACCAACTACAAAGTATTTAGTAAAATATTTAAAATAAAAACCCAAATTTAATAAATAGCAATTGGAAAAAGCTTTGGTTTAAACGGTTTCCAAATTAATCGAAAAATATAAAAAAAAGGTTTTCCCGGGGCAAATCCCATTAAAAAAAAACAAAAAAAAAAACCGAAAAAAGTTACGCAAAAAGCAATAAAAAAATTAACGCCGCCAATAAAGCTTTTACCGGCGAAAATTTGCATAAGGCTAAAAAACAAAATCCAACAAAAAAAAGGAAATATAACCATTTAAATTGCAATTACCAGCAATATTTTTTAAATTAAAAATCGATATTTCCCTTACATCGCGCTTAAATTGCCGTTAACAAAAAAAAATAATTCCGGATTTTTAGCAAGCGAAGTAAAATTTTAGCATACAAATTATTTAATAATTAAAAAACCAACGCTACAATAAAAACAACAAGCATTTAATAACAAACAACCGCATAGAAAAACAATAAACGCAATTATCCTTTATCCAGCAAATACTAAAAAATAACAATCCGTTAATTAACCCAAACAATTAATTCGATAGCAATAAGCAATTGGCCCGCCCGCCCGTTTACGGTAAATAATAATCGCTAGCCATTAAAAATAGCCCAAACATTTTTTCCAATAACCCAGCCATTCCCAACGGCTTAAACATTTTCGCTAGCCCGAACATTCCAATTTATAACAAAAAAAAAGCAATTATAAAAGCAATTAAAAAAGCTATTAACAAATTAAGCTTTGGTAACGAATTGCATTATAAAGCGTTACGAAAATCCCGCAAAATTACGAAAATCGAAAAATAAACGTACGCTTGGTACCAAAATTAACATTAAAGCAAAAGCTAAAATTATATAGCACTAAAACCGATAGCAAAAAAGCACGTTAATAAAATGCCGCTATTAAAAAACAAAGCTTAAGCACAAATTTTAGCGGCAATTAAAAATAGGGTACTATTAATAGTAAACGAAAAAAGCGCATTTAATAAATGGTATAACAATGCAAAAAAACCCGGAATGCAATTACCGTACCAAAAAAAATGCGCCGAAAAAACGATATTAAATTACGTTGCTAAATTATAAGAAAAAATCGGCAATATGCAAATAATAACGAAAGCAAAAGCAATTGCATAAATTAACGATATGCTTTACTTAAACGTGGAAATAGCAAAAAACCAAATCGAAAAATTCGCAACTTTTAAAAACGAATTTATTAAACAATAAAATTTGCTGGAAAGTAATAAAAAAATGTTACCGGAAGCGCAAATTTTGTAAACGTTTTTAAGCAAAAGGGCTATTTTAAATGCTTTTAATTGCGAATAAAATAACGAAAACGCGAACATTGCGAACGTGCTAAACAATAAAATAATTTATTTAAATATTAACAAAAAAATTATATACGTTATAAGAAAATTATTATACGATAAAAACCCGGCATTAATTTTTTACGATAACAATTGGCTAAAAAATAAGCTAAAAAAAAGTTATTCGAAAACGTTGAACCAAAAAATACCGATGGCGTTTTAAATATAATTTTACCGGCCTCGTGGTGCAGTGGCTCTGCACCAGGCCGGTCCCGCCAAGACCACGGGTTCGAATCCCGTCGAAACTACAAAGGACTTTTTGTTCTTCAACCGCCCGCTTTGCTGGGCCGGAAAAAGAAAGGGGCCGCCCCGCTAACGGGCTTTGCCCGAATTAATTTTTACCCACGCACAATTAATTAACAATTCCGACAATTAATTCGATTCCAACCCTTCCAACCCCAACCCTTCCTAACCCTTTTCGTACCATTTTAAAAGCCTAAAATGCAAAAGGTTAAGCCAAAGAAAAGGTAACGGGAAAGCCTTTGGAAAGGCCCAACCTTACCCCAACAAGCGCACGCATAAACCAACGAATTTAATTACCATCCCTTTTTTTTTAAATATTAATTACAAGCTTTAGCCCTTTTGCAACCTTTAGCCCCAATTCCAACCTTACCGCCCCAAATAGCCCAAAACGCAAAAGGTTAAGCTAATAGGACGGTAACGGGAAGAAAAAGGGCCGGGTGCTAAAAGGACCAAATTAAATGCGTGGGAAAGCCCTTTAAGCGCTTTAAACAAGCTTAAGCAAAAAAACCGGCAAAAAACCCTTTTAACCGAAATGGACCCAATTCGTAGCCCCCCCGGCAAAAAGGCCAGTTTGGCAAATCGAATAACAAACCAACCAATTAACCATAAGCAAACAAAACGCGGCTTTATCGGCCCTTTGCAAAAGGGGCTGCACGCGGGAAAACGGTTAATTTCCGGGTAAAGCCCTTACGAGCAATTAAATGTGGAAAAAAGTAAGCGTTAGCCAAAGCGGTTTAACACCGTTACGAAAGCGCACCGCTAAAAAGGCGGAAACGCAAGTATAAGGTTTTTCCTTTTTAAGCTTAACCCAAAGGTTTTCCCCCATTTGCATGTACTTAACCGCAACATTAAAGTTTTTTCCATAAACATAATAGCGTATAAATACAAATATAATTTTACCTACGTTACCTAAAAGGATTTAACGTTTAACAACGAAAAAAATCGCTAAATTTATAAAAGTAACAAAAATTGAAATGTTCGATACGGGCACCGGAAAATTAGCAACGGGAAAGCTAACCCCCGTTAAAAAAGGATACAAATAGCCAAAGTTATCGTGCTTAACAAACGAAAACGAAAATTTCGTAGCAATAACAACGATTGCGCTTTATTATTAGCGAAACGAACCAAAGCAATAAGGCCCGTTCGTTTAATAATATTGCTATACCAAAAAAAAAAACAATAAAGCACAAAATGTAACGAAAATTACCGAAATTCGAAAGGATTGCAGCCATTGCAACATGCTTTAAAAAAACGCAAATAATTAAAAAAAAGAAATAAAACGCTTGGAATAAAGTTATGCAAAAAAACGAAACGATTATTTTTAGTTATAACACTTTAAAATGGATTAATATCCAAAGCAAAATGATATTAGCCAAAATAATATTAAAACAAAAAGCAATGTTAATAATAAAGAAAAAATTAAAAAAAATTGGCATAAAAGCAATATTAAATAAAGATTTCGAACCAAAAAATTTTTCCAATTTCGATTTCAAAACCGCTAAATGGATTGTAACGGGATTGAAAAACGTTAAAAAGGCGCAGGACTTAATGGTAAAAAATAAACGGCTAAAGCTTACTTCCGTTACGAAATACCCCATAACAAAAAAAAAGGAATTTTAATTACGGCAAGCAAAAGCAACGATAATACGAACAAAAAAAACGATAGCAAAAAAAGTATTAATAAAAACGATAAAAAAAAAAAAAAAGGCAAAAGCAATTAAAAAATTTAAAAAAATAGTACAAATTATTTTAAAATAAACAATAACCGTCGAAACCAAAATAAAAAAGGTTTACAACGCTAATAATATTAAAAATAAAACGAAAGCAACGGAAAAGGCTAAAATATACGTGGCTAACGCTATATTAACGGCAAAGCAAAAACGAAAAAACGCAGCAAAAATCACAATAAAGCAACGCCGGCATTAATAATAATTAATTTAGCAACTTAACGGGTTACAAAATGCATGGATAAAATTGCGGCAATAATTTTTTTAGCAAAAAAAATATAAAAAAGCCCGAAAAAAAAAGCAAATACAATGCGAAATTGGTTTTAACATATTACGAGCAATATAAAAAACAAGGCTTAACGGGTTTAACAAGCTATAAAACCGGCGGGAATTTTCCAAATTCGATATTGCAAACATTATTAATTATCCAAACGAAAAAAAAAATACCGTACAAAAGCTAATTAAATGGGCCGTTAACGCTTAAAAAGCAATTTATAACCCTAAAAATATAACCGAAATAATTAATTTGCTAAACGTTTTAAAAGCAAACGTTAAACATGTTAAAAAAAAGCACCCAATACAGTAAGCATAAATATATTTGTATAAAATAATGCGGGAAAAAGCGGGTTTTTTAAACGTAATGCTAGCAATTTATTGCTATATAATGGTTTTGTATATCCGCGTGTACCTAACGGTACGCTTAGGAAGCGGCTGGGGTACCAACAAAGCAAGCTATTGCTTGCTTTAGCACGGAATCTTCGGTAACCATTACGTATAATACAATAAAACGAAATGGTATACAATATAAATACAAAAAAGTCGTTAAGCGTTTCGATAATTAATTAAAAAGGAAATTTTTTTCATTTAACCGGTAAAAATGAAAAACAAAAAGGAAAAAAAAAATCCAATTTAAAAATAATATTAAACGATAACCAAAAAGCATTTAAGCAAACGTATAAAATGGTAATAAATTAAGTAAAGTTAAAACGGATAAAAAAATAAAAGAAAAAGGAGGAATTAAAACGAGTATAATTACTAATAATTAACAAAAACCGGTTACAGCAATGTATTTAATTACTAAATTTGCAAAGGATAAAAAGTTAGCAACTTTACGGAAAACAAAAAGTCGAAAACTGGCCGAAATACAGCGGGAACAAGGTATTAACAGGTTTGCAAAAAATAAAAAGTCGATAAAGGCATTGACATTTATAAATAAGGGGCAAATGATAGGTTCCAAACCTGCTTAACGCGCCCCAACCGTGCGCGGCGGCCGATACCGCCACGTACGGCCGAAGTACGTGCGGCTGCACGTAACCCGCACGGGCCGTTAATTTATTTAGATAGCGTTCCTTTCGTTGGCTTTGCGGGGGCCCAACGAAAGGAGCCGATTATTAAATTCTTTCACCTTACGCGCGCACCCTTTGGGTGCACCCTGTGCCTTTAACAAAGGGCTACCATTTTGCTAATAAGGTTTTATTTGCAAAAATTTTATAATTTTTAGGTAATTAAAAAAAAGCTTTAATAACGGTTAAAATTAAAGCGGGGGCTTTGGAAATAATTAAAAAGCAAGCCAAAAAATTGCTGGAAAAAGCAAATAATATGTATAAAAAATATTACGATAAAAGCAAAACCCTGGTGCTTTTCGGGGTAAAAAATTAAGTATTGCTAAATACGGCAAATATTAAAATAAAAAGGCTTTTAAAAAAATTATTAAATAAATGGCTAAAACTTTTCCAAATTACGGAAATGGTTGGGTTAGCCGGTTTAGCGTTCCGGTTAAAGCTTTTGGTAAATTACCGGATACATAACGTATTCCCGGCAAATTTATTGCGGGCGTTTAAAAAAAGGCCCGGTAAAAAACCAAAAAATAAAAAACCAAAAATCGAAAAAAAAAAAAAAATCGCTTCGAAATAAAGGCTTTGCTAAAATATAAAAAGCTTTTGCGAAAACGAAAATATTTAATTAAATGGATAAATTACGATAAATTAAAAAATTCGTAAATTTTAAAAAGGGATATTACGAAAAAAATTGTTTAAACGTATAAAACAAATTTATTGGAAGCAAGCTTACAAAATAAGGAAAATACCGAACTTTAGCGGGTAAATACCCGGAAAGGACGGGGGTATTACAAAAAAGGAATAACAAAAGCTAAAAAATGGCCCAAAAAAATGTTTTAAACGTGCCAAACCGGTTAGCTATTGGGAAAAAACGTAAAAAAACCCGTAAGCGGCTTATAATAGCCGTAAAATATTGTGCTTTATAAACAAAAAATTAAATAAAAACGGTATAATATAAAAAACGCTTTAAATTAATAATGCAATACATTTAAATTTTAAAGGATATGCAAAGTGTAACATATTTCAAAAAGCTTGTAAAAAGCATGCTTAACGCAATACGTTAAAGCAATTACCGCATTTTAAACGTACGTTATGGTAAAACATTATTGCTTGCCCAAAAAGGAAATGGGAAAATTTCCGGATAGTATAACAAACGGGCTTAAACGTTCGGATAACGGTAAATGCATGTTAGCGGTATTTAAACCCATTAAAAGGCGAAAAAAAAGCATTTTAAAATTATTTATTAAAATATTAAAGCTTAATTAGTAATTAAAAATATTGGGATTTCGCAATGCTGCAAAATAATATAACGAAAAAAATTTATAAATTTAATTGTAATAAATTAACGAATTTTTTTTAAAATTAACCATTTTTTAAAAAAGGAATATTAGTAATTAATTAAAAAAATATGTAAAAATGTTGGAACAGCATTGCGGTGCGCGTGCGATCCGGAAAGGGAGGTTATTACAAAAGGCTTTGGGATCCTCCGGATCCCGCACGGGCCAACTTTATTTGCTTTAGGCAAAGCAGGGAACCACCCTTTGGGTAATCGTCCCTGCGCATATAAGGGGCAATCCTGTGCCTTTCTTTTGGCAGATAAATTCCTTCCTCGGTGTGCACAATAATAGGATTTTTCCCAGATCATTAAAATCGTTGTTTACCTTTACCAGGAGATTTCCGAGCCTTAAAACAGGAGTACGAGACTCTTACCAACAACCGCTTTAAATAAAATCGTTTTTTGCTTGTGCTTTAAAAATGCGCTTTAATATTGTTTTAATATTCCTTTTAATAATAATTATCCTTACGTAAATTGCTTTTCGGAATTTAATTAACAAATTGCTTTGGAATTCCTTTTTTGCCATATTAACTTTCCTATTCGCAAGCATATTTTAAAAGCGTTTTAATAACTTATTCGCAAAATTCCGGTATTCCGGTTTTTATTTAATTGTAAAATCGTATTCCGCTAAGTGTTACGGTACGCGTCGGGGCACCTGGGGAGGAACCTAAGGCCGCACTTTTAGCGCGCCAACGTTACGCTTACAAAACCGCGACAAAACGCCAAAAACGCTTTGCCCAAATAGTTTCCTTTTCGTGCAATAACAAAGCCTTTTTTATAATAATAAAGTGTAAACCGTAGCAATTTGTTGCATTTTAAATTTTCGGGACCCGATATTAACATATTCCGTTTTTTTTTTATTAATAACCTTGTAAAACGGTAGCATACCTTTTTGCTTACGATCGACCAACGTTAATATTTACCCCAAATTTTGCCGTATAACTTCGGGAAAATACTTTTACTTTTTCGATTTAGCTTTTTTAATTAAGCGACCCGCTGGCGAATTACCGCCGCGGTTATATTATGCCCACCGTACCCGACGCCCCCGAAGCGGGCCTTTCGGGCCCAATAATAACAATTCCACGAAACGCTATTTTTTTATTTTTAACTTTGCACTTTATACGCGAAGTAATTTAAAACGACTTTAGCAATTACGCCGTTTTATATTTTGCTTTGCATTTAAAACGTTTTAACGAAACCCAAACTTAATTTAAATATATTTTCCGGGTTATAAAAACCCGTTTTTAAGCCATTAACGAATTGCTAACAATATATTGCCAAAACGCCGATACCGCCCACGTTATAATTTCAAACCAAAAAATAACGATTTGCAAATTTCGAATTTAAATTTAATAGCTATTTAGCCAAGCTATGCTTATACCAATTACAAATACGCCCTTTTTAGCGCAGCTTTTTAAAGCCGCCGCGTTATTGCTAGCAATTTGCCCCCGAACGGTTATTTTTAAAATTTTTAAAGGCACAAAGGTAAACCAAATCCAGCGACAAAAGCATTATACCAATTGGCGCTTTTTGCTTAAAATATAAATAAAATTATACCGGGCCGTTTTCCCAACGTTATTGGAACGCGTTTTTTTCCTGTTTTAATATTTGGGCAACGACGCTTTTGCTTTTATAAAAACGAAAATCGACCAAATTGCTATAACCGGCAATAACGTTTCCCAATGGCCCGCCGGTTAGCGTAATTACCCAAACGTTATTAAAACGCTAAATTAAATTTACATTATTACCGATATATTAATAAAAGCCAATTAGAATTTTAAATTATTCGCTTAGGGCAATTCCTTTTTTGGCGATTTTATCGGCAATTTTATTAAGCTTAACGATATGTACAATTTGCTTAACAACTTACGAGTATTGGCCTTTAAGCAAAAAGTAAACCGCCCATTGTATAAAGCCATTACGTCGATTGTAAAACGCCCGGAACCCGACGATTTCGAAGGGTGGGTAAGTTTATTCCGGAACCTAACCAATAACATTACCGATAATATTTTTCGGGGCAAGCAAAACGCTAACGCCCATCCCCCAGCACGCTATCCCAACGCTAACGATGCGCCGGGACCGGCCCAGCATTTAAACGCTATAAATTTCGACAAAATTACAATAAGGCCCCAACCCCCCTTTATTAACGCCCGAAAAAAGTACAAGCGTACTAATAACCTATACTTTTATTGCGGCGGGGCGGGGCACCAAATAGCCGCTTGCACAAAAAAAAGGAAGCCAAAAAAATAGGCTTTGGGCATAATCGCTTTTAAAACCATTAGCGTTTTGCCAACAATTCCCTAAAAAAAATAAAAATGTATTTACATTTAATAAAACCCAATTTTACTTTTTTATTTTACAACGAACTTTTTGCCGAAAAAACGCTACCGACCCGGTGCCGCACCCTTTTAAATACCGGATATTCCTTATGGGCATTTATTAACGATACCTTTGCGTACAACCATAACTTGCCACGCTTTGCCTTGCTTAAACCCATCCTTTTAAAGTTAGCTAATGGCAAGGTTACGGGTTACCTTTGCAAATGCGTTAAAATGCGCTACCGCATCGCTTGCCAAATAAAAACGCTTACTATGTACATTTGGCCATTAAGGACGGGAAGCCTTAACATTATACTAAGGCTTTTTTGGTTACGCCATTACAACCTTTATATCGATTAAACAACGGGCTTAATAATTATGCACGACATTACGTTATTAAAATTAAACCCGAACGCTAGCAACCCATTACGCAACCGTTTAAAAAATAACGATAACGAATTCGACCCCGCAAATATACGCATATTTAGCGCTTCCAATTTTATGCTATTTTGCAAACAAAAAAGCGTGCAATTTAAACGAACAACCATAACGGAATTTTACGCTAAAATTTGCTTTAAACTTTTAGTACCCCCAATAAACGCTAACCAATTCGCTAACGATACGTTAATGGAAATTTTCCGTTCCATTTTAACTTTATCCGATAAAATTTTTCGGGATATGCTGGAATTACGCTTAGCCGCATTTTAGGATTAAATCGAAAAGGCATTACATTTCCGGCGCATTTCCAACGATAATATCCAAAAATATTTAAATGGCAAGCCCCCCGTTACAATAAAGGAAATTTTATAGCGCTTTCTTTACGAATTTCGCGATTTAGCGTTATGCTTTTTTCCTTAAAACGCCGATAAATTGCTACCGCATTGCTTTTTTAACCACAAAATCGAATTATTTCCAAGCAAAACGCCTTTTTACCACCATAATAAACTTATGTTCCAAAAGGAGCTTTAAATTGTTAGGAAGTATTTAAACGAATACTTAGCGAAAAGCTTTATACGCGACAATATATCGCTAACGGCTGCCCCGGTTTTTTTAGCAAAAAAGCCCGGGGGGGAAATCCGCATTTGTATTAATTACCGGGGTTTAAATAACGTTACCGTAAAAAACAAATATTCCATTCCTTTAATTAAAAAAATACTAAACGCTTTTTCGAAAGCTAAGTATTTTACCAAATTAAACATTATTGCAGCGTTTAACCGCTTACGAATCGCCCCAAAAAACGAATAAAAAATAACGTTTATTACCAAATTCGGCTTTTTTAAATGCTTGGTAGCAAATTTCGGCATAACAAGCGCTTTTAACTTTTTTTAGTATTATATTAACCGCACTTTATTAAATGCATTAAACCGTTACGCTATAGCATATTTTAACAACGTTTTTATTTATAGCAAAACGCAAGCGAAATACCGGCGCTACGTTTGCGTAATGGTTTAAAAACTTGCCGACGCGGGCTTTACCATCGACATTTGGAAATGCGAATTTTTAATATAAAAAACCAAATATTTCGGCTTAATTATTTTAATTACGGGAATCCGTATAAACAAAAAAAAGGTTAAAACAATCCGTTAATAAAAATAGCTTATAATTTTAAAAGAATTTCGCCGTTTTATAAGCTTTACCAACTTTTATCGCCGGTTTATTAAAGGTTTTTTCGCTATCGCCAAACCCTTTTATTTATTAATAAACGAATAGTTATGGGTGCGCCAATAGCTTACCAAAGCAACGGTAACTTTTTACCAATTTAAAACCGCTTTTTTTTCGGATATCGTGCTTGCACATTACGATCCAACCTTTAAAACAATCGTAAAAGCGAACGCTTTCGATTAAGCCATAAACGGGGTGCTATTTTAAATAAACGCGCTTAAAGTACGCCGGCCCGTTGCTTTTTTTTTAACCAAACACTTACTAACTAAATGCAATTACGAAATTTACGATAAAGAATTGCTTGCAATCGTGCGCGCTTTTAAAAAATAAAAACCGGAGCTTTAAAAAATCGAAACGCTAGTAAAAATTTGGACAAACCATAAAAACTTACAATTTTTCGTTATTACCAAGCTATTTAACCAACGGCAAATACGTTAATTTAAATTTTTTAGCAACTTTAAGTTCCAAATCGTATACAAGCCAAAAAAAACAGCCATTGTACCAAACGCCCTTTCCCAACCCCCCGGCGTTAAGCCAACGCTTTACGACATTGTTGCAAACGAACGCGTCGTTAATAAGCACAAAATCCTTTTCCCCCCAAAACGGTAAGCAAGCAAAACGCCGGCGCAATTTTAATATTTTTCCTTATACCAATTAAATATTTTCGAACCCATTAACGCGTTTATTAATAAAAGCTATTCCGCGTTTAAACTTTATTAGGATTTATTACAATATTTTGCCGATCCGAATATCCGTTACTTTTTAGCGTTTTTGCGCAAAACGTTTAAAATTGCTAAAACCAATTGCCAAGCGATTTAAAGGCGCATTTACGTCGAAAAAAAGCTATTTATTCCCCCAAACGATGCTTTTCGATTGCAAATATTGCACAAAATGCATAGTTTACCATTTAACGGCTACGCAAAAAAAAGCAAAACATACAACCTATTGCGAAAATTATATTTTTGGCCAAAATTTTTCCGGAACGTTAACGTTTTTGTTCGGGGCTGCTATTTTTACAAAATGGTTAAAAAAAAAAAACATTTTTTTAACGGGCTATTTTAACCGTTGCTAATCCCGTTTAAACCATAAGCAAATTTGTTAATGGATTTTATTGGCCCGTTGCCGCCGTATAAACGCCGGGGTATTATTTACACCAATATCTTAATAATAATAAATAAATTAACAAAAATAAAGCATTATATTTTAATAAATACTATCGACGCGGGCAGCTTAGCAAACGCTTACTTATTGGTAATATACCGCCAATACGGTACCTTTAAAACCATCGTATCCGATAAAAAGCCCCAATTTGTATTTAACTTTTAGCGGGAATTGCAATAACGTTTAAACGTTACTTTAAAAAAATCGTTAGCGTTTTACCCGAAATCCAACGGGCAAACGGAAGTTTTAAACGCGTATATAAAGCAATACTTCCGCAGTTTTTGCTTTTATTATTAAAATAATTGGGTTAATTAGCTTTTATTGGGAAAATTCGCTAGCAATAATTAAATATCGGAAACGACGGAAGTTTTACCGTTTTTCGTTAATTACGGGTAAAACCTTTTTATAAAATCCGAACTAATTCCCCTTTTAAATATTAACGATACGCCGGCAAAGCAACGGGAAATTTACAATGCGTTTACGATAGCCGATAAAATTTAAACAATTTTCGATTATGTTAAAACAATAACAACCGCAGCTTAAAAACGGTACGAAAAAGCGGCCAACCGTTACCGAACCAACCCAAGCACGTTCGTTACAAAAAATTAAATTTAAGTAAATACAAAAAACTTAACATTTTTAAAACCAACCCCCAAGCTAAACAACAAATGGATTAGCCCGTTTTTTATTATTAAAGTTTATAAGCAAGCCCTAACCGTTAAACTTTCGCTTTAATACCGTTTATTCCCCGTTTTTTATATTTTGTTAATTTAGCGGAACTATTCGGAATTGCCGAAATAAAACGTTATTAATAAAAAATATAACCAACGAGCTACCGGCGTTTTTTTAACAAAAAAGGAAAATACCAACGATAGCAACAAAAAATGGTTTTTTAATAAAATCTTTAACTTTAAAAAAACGCGGAAAGGTTTTTAGTACAAAATTAAATGGCCCGTACCTTACGCCCCGACTTAAAAACCTTATTGCAATTTCGAAAAAGCAAACGACCGCATCCGGGATTTTTACCGTTTGCACCCAAACAAACCCGAACCACCGAATTAATAGCACGAACCAAAAGCGGTACAACTTATACAAAAAACAACGAGCCCGGCGTTCCGCCAGCGTTAAAAGCAATAAATATTAAAACGCAAAAACCGTCCGAAAAAAGTTTAATTGCTACCAGTACAATCCTTTATCGGGATTTTAATTTAAAAATAACGTACCGCACGCCGGCAATACGCAAGCGGTAAGCCAAAATTAACGCGAAAAAACGGCGTTATAGCGCTAAACCATTGCCGCGCGTTAAAACGCGCCGAAGCGCGCAAAAAATAAATATGCGCCCGGAAATACCCAAACGCCGCGCTAGCCAAACCTTAAAACCAAACCAAAAAAAAACAACCAAACGCCGCGTTTAAACATTATTATTTTTAAACCTTAAAAATTTATTTTCCAAAAACGATAATAAATTGTTAACGGTTTGCTTGCCGTTACCCGCCCCCATTACAATAACCTTTTTCATTTTGCTTTTTAAAAACAATAACGATAACGAATTGCTAACGGTTTGCCCGCCGTTACCCGCTTTTAAAAACAATAATAAAAAAAAAATTACTTTTTTCCCGGTATACTTACCAATCCTTTTCGGGGAAAAAAAAAATGGCCGGAAATTTATATTGGGCAAAAAATATTATTTTAAAAAATTGGTCGAAATAACCCCCCGCTATAAGCAAAAAATTCCGGCGCGTTGCTAAATATACGGTATTATTCCAATCGTTCCCGTTTTTGGCAATAGCCGCAAGCTATATAATATATACAATTTCGTAATATTTTTGGATATAAGCTTTTTTAGCGGCATGCTAAATCGTATATTTCGGGTTATTAAAAAAAAAGTTGCACTTTTGCCCGGTCCTTTTTAGGCCGGGAAACGAAAGGAATAATGGCAAAGCTAAGTGCTAGCCAATAAAATGGCGATAGCGCGCCGCTAATACGCTAAAGCAACGAAAAGGGCGGGCTAAAACCAACGTTAAAACTTTATAAAAAAAAAATAAAGGCGGAACGCAAAAA
>NW_008804549.1:3117771-3122121 GCF_000145635.1 Gaeumannomyces tritici R3-111a-1 | reverse complement strand
CGTTACAATACGCCGGCGAACCCCAATTAATAAAACGCACTTTGTTACAATTATCCTTTCGATTTTAACATTAATAGCATCGAACGTTTAAATAAAGTTACAACCCGTTACCGTTGCGTTAAAGCTTCGAACCCGGGCTTACGCAATAAAAACTTTGGATAAAATGTATTAAGCCCGAAATGTTATTTTTGTATTAATTAATTAGCGTACAAAGCGTTAAAAAGCAAGTAACGGCGCGAAGCGAATAGCGCGTTACCGTACCGGCGCGGATTTCGCGGGCGTTTATATTATTAATTAATATAACGAAAAAAACAAAAAAAAACGAAATAACGATAGGAATATAAAGCAACGATAGCGTTAAACCGGCGGATTAAAAAATCGTAATGGTAAAAATGGTAATAATAATTAAAGGAAAAAATTAAACGAACGTAACGCAAAGCGGGGAAAAAATTAAAAAAATGGCAAAAAAACGCTAACGCAACGCGGGAATTTCGCTTTAAAAAAGCGATAAGCAAAGCATTGCAAGCCCGTGCGCAAAAAAAAAAAACAAAAAAGCGCCCCAAGCAAACGAAGCTGTGCACGCAACGCTATACCGGCGCAAAGCATTACGTTAGCGCAATTGGGACAATTGCGATTTTGTAGTAAGGTATTGTTACGGTACGCGTCGGGGCACTTGGGAAGGAACTTAAGGCCGCACTTTTAACGCGCCAACGTTACGCTTACAAAACCGCAACAAAACGCCAAGGACGCTTTGCCCAAATAGCTTCCTTTTCGTGCAATAACAAAGCCTTTTTTATAACAATAAGGTGTAAGCCGTAGCATTAAGTTTTCGAACCATTTCGTTTAACGTTTCGTTACTTTTTTTTTGTTATTATATAAGTATGGTTTAAATGGTTAGTAATTATTTTAATAATTTTTTGTAAGTAAGCCAAATAATGCCGCCACTTTTTAAAAGCTTTTACGATTGCTAGCAATTTTAAATTAAAAATTGCATAGCGCAGCTTTTTTTATTGCAGCTTTTTTAATATGTAAGCTACCGGGTGCTACCGGCCGTTTTGCAATTGCAATAGCACCGTTTTTATTGCAAAAGCCAAAGCGTTAATCCGCACGCACAACGGTTTCGAAAGGTTAAAATGCATTAATACCGGAACTTTCGTAAATAATAGCTTTAATTTGCAAAAAGCCTTTTTCGCAATACTTTTTAAGTAAAATACGGTATTTTTGCTAAAAAAATTCGTTAAAAGTACAATAATTTTTGCGTAACCTTTTACAAATTTCCGATAATACCCCGTAAAGTTTAAAAATACCTGGATATTTTTAACGCTTTCCGGTATTTTTTACTTTAAAATTGCAATAACTTTATCCAGCAAAATTTTAACCCCGAATTTAATTATCCTAAACCTTAAAAAATTAATACTATCCGTTTCGAATTTGCATTTAACCGGGCTAACGTAAAGCTTAAACCGTTCGAATCGTTTTAGCACCGTTTTTATTGCTTCGCGGTGCTTTTTTTGTATTTTTAAAAAAATAAAAATATCGTTTAAATATACAATGCAATTGCTATTAATTAATTTTTTAAGCGTTATATTAATAAAGCTTTAAAACGTTATTAAAGCGTTGGTTAAGCCGAAAGGCATTATTAAATATTCGTAATGTCCGTATTTGCAACGGAAAGCAATTTTCCATTCGTTCCCTTTCCGGATCCGAATCCGGTAATAAGCGTTTTTCAAATCAAATTTGGTAAAGTATTGGTTTTTAAATACCCGGTTAAATATTTTATAAATTAACGGAAATGCTAACCGGTTTTTTTTAATAACCTTATTAAAATTTCGGTAATCGATACAAAAACGGAACTTTTTATCCTTTTTTAAAATAAATAAAATCCCGGCGCTAACGGGATTGGTTAAATGCCAAATCCAACCCTTTGCTATAACTTTGTTAAAGTATTTCCGGAAAATTTTTAATTCCTTTTTGGATAAAAAATAAATGCTTTCGTAAAGCAGCATCGTTTTTTTTTAATTTAATTGCGTAATTCCAATTTATATGTTTTAACAAAGGGTTTAATTTATAAAGCTGCGCATATTTTGCAATTATCCCTTTAACCCATTCCGGAAAAGTTTTTAACCTTTTTTCGGGGTTTTTCGGGGTTTCCGAACGTGCAACCGTTAGTACGGCTATTGCTTGTCCCAATTAAACCAGCTTTTTAGCTATTTCCAACGAAATTATTTTAACCTTTTTGGTAATTACCAAAAATTTCCACTTTATATTTCCAAACCGGATTTTAATGTTTTTTTACTAAAATTAAAGCATGTTTAACGTAATATTGTACCCGGCCCGGGGCATTATTACGTAAAATACCATTAATTTTCGGGTTATTTCCTAGCCATCCGTTATTTGGGTTTTGCACTTTTTTTTCCCCTATATAAATATGCGCTTTTTGGTATTAAGCTACGCTAAATGGCCCCCGTTTAGCACCGGTATTTTTTTTGCTTTTACCAGCAAATGGTTATGCATTAAATTAACGTTGCTTTTATTGTTAACCAATGCTTTTAGCTTTACCCGGCAACTGTTAATCCGTAAACATATTTCGGTTTCCCAACGCATTTTGGCCGCTAAAGCGCACTTTTAAGCTTTAATGCTTAAATGGCCAAATAACGGTATCGAATTAAATAGCAATATTTTGCTTTTTTTAAAGCACGCCAGCCGGATATGGCCCAATTTTTTATACCCGTAACACCGTATTTCGGGCTTTTTCCCTTTTGCCTTTTATATGGTTGCTAAAGCCAACGGGGTTTCCGGGTTATCCGTTCGTATTTTGCATATTGCAACGATATAATTTAATTACCCGCATTTAAAGCAAATAACCAGCTTTTTAAGGGCTAAAATATTTGTATTCCCCGGGGTCCTTTTGGATTATTCCGATATTATTTCGGTTTTAAAGGCTTTGGCTTGCAAATTTTCCATTATATAAAGGAAGCCGCTAAACGTTACCCGTTTTTAAATTTCGGGGCGAAACCGGTTAAATAGCAATATTATTTTTGTCCATTTAAACGCTAGCTTAAAAAGGTTGTTTTTTACCAAATTTTAACGAATTCGAAATGCTTCGAACGATTTGTGCTTTTTTTATTTAATAACGGTATTCCCCGCAAGCTTTTTAATTATTTGCTACATTTGCAAATTGGGATTTTTCGATTTTGCTTAAAGCTATTGCAAAAAATCGGTTTAAATAAACAATACCCCGGTATTTAAATAATGCATTTGCTTGTATTTTGTTTATTGCGCCCGTTAATAATGGTTAAAAGTGCTGGAAATTATTTAAACCTTTACACGGTTTTTACCGTAACGTTCCTTTTTATTTTCAAAAATAAATTTGTAATTGCTAATATAATGGGCAATGTTTTGCTAAATTGCCAATTTTTTAAATATAAAAAGCTTAAAAGTAATTTTGCTTTACGTAAAACCTTTTTGTTGTTTAAAAGTATTTTTTTATTTTTGTTTAAACCTTTATGCGCATGTTTTAACCTTTTATTTTGGATTTTTTAAATTAAACGGGCGCGTTTGCTTTGGGCTTCCAACGCGTTATTTATTTTTTGCAATTTTTCCACGAAAAGGTTTTCGAAATTGTCGGAAATTTGCGGGGCTTTTTTGGTATTTTGTTCCGGTAACTTAACGGCCCTTTCTAACGTGCTTAACGTAACGTTAAGCGTTATTATAAGCGGTGCAAAATTGCAAATGCCTTTTTTAAATTTGTTCGATCCTTTCCGGTAATTACCCAGGCTTGCTTTTTAAATAAAAAAAGTGTAAAAAAAGGAATAATATGTTAAAGGTTAATCGGTGCAAAAGCGGGTAATTACCGGGTTACGGGCCGAATACGGTATTTTTTTTATTAAACTTTCGTAAATTTTTTACTAAAAGTATTATCGCTAACAAAAATTGTTTTTTTTTAATTTCCTTTTTTTTCGTACCTTTTTAAATATGCGGGGTTGGTCTTTTAAATTTTCCGCGCTTTAAGCGCTTTCGTGTAATTTAAGCTTTATGTTAAATTACAGGGTCCAAGTTGGGGCTTTGCAGCACGATCACAGCAATTTATAAGGTTACGTTTACAAGGGTCGGGCCTGTCAAGCACTATAACATAATGCTAACAGGCCCACGTTGGTTGTTAAAAATAAGTGCTATTCCAGGGAGAGGGTGCCAACTCAATGCCTTTCCTTATATACCCACCGACGTTAATTTTAAGGGTTTTCCCCCTTAAAGGGTTGCGGTGCCGCGCGCGATTTTCCGCAATATTATTTTGTATGGGGATTGCAAAAAATCGACCCACGGCCACCAAAACGATTTCCGCGTTCGGCC
>NW_008804549.1:3112464-3117556 GCF_000145635.1 Gaeumannomyces tritici R3-111a-1 | reverse complement strand
GTTAAAGGTTAATCGGTGCAAAAGCGGGTAATTACCGGGTTACGGGCCGAATACGGTATTTTTTTTATTAAACTTTCGTAAATTTTTTACTAAAAGTATTATCGCTAACAAAAATTGTTTTTTTTAATTTCCTTTTTTTCGTACCTTTTTAAATATGCGGGGTTGGTCTTTTAAATTTTCCGCGCTTTAAGCGCTTTCGTGTAATTTAAGCTTTATGTTAAATTACAGGGTCCAAGTTGGGGCTTTGCAGCACGATCACAGCAATTTATAAGGTTACGTTTACAAGGGTCGGGCCTGTCAAGCACTATAACATAATGCTAACAGGCCCACGTTGGTTGTTAAAAATAAGTGCTATTCCAGGGAGAGGGTGCCAACTCAATGCCTTTCCTTATATACCCACCGACGTTAATTTTAAGGGTTTTCCCCCTTAAAGGGTTGCGGTGCCGCGCGCGATTTTCCGCAATATTATTTTGTATGGGGATTGCAAAAAATCGACCCACGGCCACCAAAACGATTTCCGCGTTCGGCCTCCAGATTTAACTTATGTTAATTAACGTGGGGAAGTGCAGGGTAGGTGCAGGGTAGGTGCAGGGTAGGTGCAGGGTAGCACCTTACATAACTTGTTAATTTCAACATTTCCTTTTTTTTGTTGCTTCCGTACAAGTTAAAGGAAATTTAATTACAAAAAAAATTGAAAAAGTATATAAGGAAATTAAAAAAATAGTATTTTTTTTTGGTGCGTTAATTTGCATTACCATTAACTTTTAATATAAAGGAAAAAACTTTAAACTTTAAGTTATAAGCTTATAAGCTTTAAAAAAGCCTTATGTTTTGGAAAAGTTAATGGTTTTATTAAGCCATTAGCAGGCATATTTTTAGTGTTTACATATTTTATTGTTATTGTGCCAACAATTACCTTTTCCTTTACAATATGGAACTTTAACAACGTATGCTTAGTTCGTAAATGCAGGGTAAGGTTATGTGCATTGCTAATAAAGCTTGTATTATTACCGAAAATAGCTATAGGACCTTTTATAAAACATTGTAGCTTTTTAAATAGGTACTTTAACTACTTTACCTTCCGAAGGGTTTTTGCTAAGCCGTTGGTTTTTGCTTTAACAATGCTATAAGTTATAATGCTAGTTTTTTTACACTTTTAACTAATAAAACCTCCGGCTAAGGTAAAGATAAACCCATTTGTCGATTTTAAAATATCCTTATCCCCAGCAAAATCGCTATTACTAAAACCAGCTAATGTTAATAAACTCTTTGTTACTTTGGCTTTTACAGGGTTTATTAGCATTAGCCCCTTTAGCTTACCATACTGGATGGTTAAGTTTTGGGTATTACTTAAATACTTAAGTAGGTTTTTTGCAGCGTTAATGTAAGTGTTGGTGGGCTTTATTAAGTAACGTAAAATCCATTAAATAAAAAAACCGATATCCGGGCGGGTTAACAGCATTAAGTATATAACGGTCCCTATAATCCTTTGTAAAAGTTTTACTTTAATTAAGGTTATAAAGGATCCGCCAATATCGTTTAGCACACCCGGTTGTAAAGGGATACTAATGGTTTGAAAACTTTGCAAACCGAAAGTAACAAGCATTTTTTCGATATATTGGCTTTAGTGGATACAAAAAAGCCGTTTAAGCCTATCCCTTTCGATTTAAACGCTTAAAAAATAGCTCGCAAGCCCGCGGTCTTTTAACGCATATACTTTATATAAACTTTATTTTAAAGTATTAATATACTTAATACTAAGCTTAATAATTAAACAATCGTTTACGAAGGTAATTATAAAGTGCTTTGTTTTAGCATTAAAATAAACCGCTGGATTAAAAATAAAAGCAAAAAACCCTTTATCGTTAAAATTTTTTTTTAGCTTATTTTGCCATTTACGAAGCCTTTGTTTTAAACCGTATAGCGCTTTTTGTAATAAAATTACCTGGTTTTTAACAAGGTTATAGCCGAATTGCTTAGCTACCTTTTTTACTTTAGCAAACGCAAAGGCTATTTACTTACTAAACCCTTTTAAAATAGTTAAGTAAATTTCCACGTTAAAGTTATTGTTTAAAAATGCCCCAATAAAATCGATTTATTCGACCTTCCAATCTTTTACTGCAGCAAAGGCTAAAAGTATACGCTACGTAAACGGTATATTAATAAAAGCAAAGGTTTTTACAAAATTTAAGCCCTTTACTTGCATAAAACCTTTAGCTACCAGCTTAGCTTTGTACTTTATAAAGGTATTGTTTTTGTTTTTTTTAAGCTTAAAAACCGGTTAACAAGTAATTAATCTTTTCCTTTTAAGTATTTTAACTTTAAATAAAAACTTAAACGTTTTTGCACGTAACAATTGCTTAAATTTTGCATTTAAAATAGCTAACCAGTTTTTACTGTAAGGGCTTTTTAAAGCTTCTTTATAAAAATTGGGCTTGCCATTTTTAATAAGCTTTTTTTTTTTACAGCCTGCTTTGCTTTGTAGCAAATGTATTGGACATATTAATTAATATCCATTTGGTTTGGATTTAAAAGTTGCCCACTTAAATCCATAAGCATTTTATCCACTAAAGGTACCGGTATTTTAAGCGTTGGTAGCGCTACAATGCTACTAAAGCCTTTTAGCGGCCTTACAATAACCTGTACAAGCTTTAAAAGCTTGTTTTGCTGGGTAAGTATCGGAGCTTTTAAAGGCTCCGTAAGCTATGGAACTAGCAAAAAATCGTTTTCCACTTCGCTTTTAAAGTTACTGGAAGCATTATTAATTGGCAAATTAGCGTCGGTTTTAATAGGTTGTACCAATAGTACCTTTTTTAAAAGTCTTTCCCTTTTTGGAACCAGATTTTTTATTAGTACTCCCTTTAATAACTTAATTGTAAAGGTTTTATATACGACCTTACGTACAGGTGCATATACAAGTACAATGGTTTTACTTAAAGCTTTTAAAAGCTTAACAAATTTTGTTTTAATTGCGAACTTTTTCGATTTAACCCTTTATTCCATAGGAATTATAGCTTTTACTTGGGTACTTATAACCTTATAATAACTAACATTAAATTTATGGGAAAATCCGGGTTTTACTTCGTCGTAAAACTTTTAATACGGGCTTAGCTTTTTATTAGTAACCGCCGTAGCGTTTATTAATTTAACTATAACTGGTAAAATATAGCATTATAAATAAAACGGCAAGCTTGCCGCATTAATTGTAGCCTTTAATTTATCCAGGATTACCCTTACAGTACGTTTGGATAGCCCATTTTGGCCGTAATTATAAAAGTTTAACGTATTAAATGCCGTGCCTTTGCGTTTAAGCCATTGCTTTAGCGCCGTATTAACCTTTTTACCCCCATCGAAAAACAACTTGTTAAAGTACCGCCCGTAGCTTGCTTTTAGCCTTTTAAAAAAAGCTTTTATAGCAGCATACATTACATGGCCATGCTTATTAAGTAATTAAAAAGTCCACCTATATTTTAATTTACAATTTACAAATATAAAAATTACGGGTTTTTTATTGTATGGTATAAAGGATAAAGTAATTATATCCCTTTTTATCGAATTTAAAACGTTATCCGGTAAGGGTAACGGGCCCTTTTTGGTTTTCCATACCGTTATAATTTTGGCGCATACCACGCATTGCAACCCCTTTACTTTATCGAAGTTAAGGAAACCGGTAGTAATTTTAGCAATCTTTTTTAATAAAGCTAAGCCAATATGCCTTAATCGGCGGTACCAAAGCAGCGCTTTTAAGGCCAAATCTTTACCACACCCTTTTATTATATCCCTTTTTAAGCTTACCCAACCGTTAATTAACTTTTGGAAGCCTTTAAGGGCTATATTAATAAAAAGGGCCGCTTGTACCTTACTTACAGGAAAAGGCTTTGGCAACGGATTTTTTGCTTGGGAAGCCTTTTTTTTAATAAAGTAATGTCTTTTGGAATAAGCTTTTTAAAGGATTTGTTTAATAATTTGCCGAGCTTACGGGGCTTAATTACACGGGAGTTTTTAGGGCTTTTTGCATTAAACTTAAGCTTTTTACCCCTTTTTTAAGGCTTTTTGCTATCCAAAACCTTATTTTTTTTAGGGTCGGAATTATAACGAAAATATTTTTCCGGGTTTTTAAAAAGGATATTAAGTAAGTTAACCGTTAATTTTGGGGTTACTTTTGCTGCGGTTTAATTAAAACTGTAGCTATAGTGGGAATAACGGATATTAAGCAGTTTATGCCCTTTTACGTTAAAGAAAAACCCATTTTTTGTAAAATCCAAAACGCCCTAACATTTGCAATTCGAATTATATAAGCTTTATTTAATAAAAACGCCGCTTAAGGAATAATGTCGGAAACCGTTAATAATATTAATATCGAATTCGGGAATAAATAACACTTTTTTTAGCGTTATTTGTTCGAAATTATTAGCGTTATTTAAGCGTTTTATTGTAAGCTAAACAGTGCCAACGCCTTTGGGAATTACAAGGCCGTTACTTATTTTTATTATTATATTATTGCGTTTAATAAATGTAATAAAATACTTTTTAAAGTTAAAAATGTAATTAATGCTACTTGTATCGTATAGTACAAGAGGTTTTAGCGTTTTAGCTTTCCCTTTAGCATGTTTATAGCTTGCGCATTTTTTAGCCAGTAAATTTTAAAAAACTAATTTTTCGGTATCAAATTCGCTAGTAGCGGAATTTTCATTAAAATTATTTAAATAATTCGTATCCACAGTATCGCTAATAACGTTACCTTTTAATGCAGCCTTTAAAAAAAGGTTATAATTTAAAAATACAAATGCTATCCCGTTTTTATTAATGGATTTATTACTATCTTTACTTTTTTTACCGGATTTATTAAATTTAAAGGAAGCTTTAGGACCTTTTTGCTTTTTTTTAAGCTTTTGGTCCTTCCCGTTAACGGCTTTCTTTTCTTTTTTGCCTTTGCTTTTAGCACTAATTCCTTTAATATTTTTGCTTTTTTTAGCTTTAGCTTTATAATTTGCAGCTTATTTGTGTACTGTAAATATTGGGTTATAGGTTTTAGCTGTTAGGAGCACGGGCGAGACCGCCCGGCAGAAAGCGGGGAGCGTCAGATGCACGG
>NW_008804549.1:3105525-3111950 GCF_000145635.1 Gaeumannomyces tritici R3-111a-1 | reverse complement strand
CTAAAAGATAGGGTAAAGCTTAAATTGCACGAAGGCGCCTGGAGCGCGAAGGACTTAAAGGACCGACCCCGGGTGCCCGAAGGGGCACGGAGGGAGGGGGAGGTCAGAGAAGGAACAATTTTTGTTGGCGATAGCACCTTTGGTAGGAGATTTACGGAGGCCTAACAAAGGAGACACCGCATCCGGCCCGTGACCCGGTGACCACCCGCCTCTGCACCGATTGACCCCTGACATTAGCTATCAAATTAGCCATTAAATACTATAAGTTAAAGCTTTCGATTGGTTGTTTTAAAGCAATAGCGCTACGAATAATGCTTCGAAGTCGTTTAGCCCAATGAAAAAAGGAGCCCTCCATGGCCTTCAAATATTAATTTTTAATGTTAATAGCTTTAAGGAACACGTAATTATTACGGAGCTTAATTAGCAAAGCGTTAAAATAAAAATTAAATTCGCTAATATTGCCTTTAAACTTAGCGTAATTTAATAAATAAAATTCCTTGTAAAGGGCATCCCTTTTAATTTTAAATGCAAAAGAATAGCTTTCCTTTAAGGCTATAAAAATTAAGCCAGGCTTTATTTCCCAAATTACAATATGTAAAACCTTTTTGTTACAATTATCCTTTAAAAAAAGCAATAAATTTGCTTAATCCTTTTTTAAAATTTTATTCGCCAATTCGGGGTTATTTATAAAACCTTTAACCCTTATTGCAATAAATTGCAAATTTAGCGTGTATTTCCATTTTGCGTAATTGCTAAAACCTTTAAGCTTAAACGTTTTAGGGAAAAAGTGCACTTTACAAAACAGTTTCTTTATTATTGGATTTGTATAAAACAAAATATTATTCTAATTGGTAAGGGTTAGTAAAGGTGGTATTACTTAAAATTGGCTTAAAGGGATTATTACCGTAATTTATTGGCGTAATTGGGCCTTGCAAATTAATTAAAGGTTTTGTAACAATAAGTGCTTTAATTGCTTAACTATTAGTTGGAATAAGTGTAACCCCCAAAGCTTTTATTTGTTCCTTTTAAGCACTTTACTTTAGCGTCGCTACTTTATTAAATAATTGTAATATTAAATCCCTTTGGTGCTTTAGCGTTGCCATTAATTATTCCAGCACATTTTGCATGTTTGCGTTCCCCCCCGACGTAACCCCCGAATCGCTAGGATTATTATCCATTTTCCTTATTTATACCTATAAATTTGCCAGCTTATAAAGGTTTATACAAAGGTAACGAATTTTTATATTGGAACCTAACAACTTTTACAAATTAACTTTGGGTAACCAGCCTTTAATTTTACCCTTTAATATTAACCCTTTCGTGCATTAATAAAAACCCCGTAATGCAGCTATTTAGCGTTTTTACAAATACTAAGCACTAACACTAATTTAGCCGGCAAGCACTTAAGCGCTATCCCGCCTTTTTAATAATCGCTTAGTAAGCTTTTTAAGTACGTTACAGGTTGCTTTAACCGAAGTGTATTTTTTATTAAGCTGCATAACAATTTGCGCAATAGTACCCGGTTTAAATTAAGGTATTTTGTGGTTAATATCCATTAAAATAATAAGTAAATTTTAGCAATGTAAACCCTTCCTTCCAAATTATAAAGCAACGGCTTACAAGCTTCCACAAAGGAACTAAATATTACAGGGTAATGCAAACCCTTCCTTTTGCTTGTAACGCGGGTTTCCACAAAGGAATTAAACATTACAGGGTAATGCAAACCCTTCCTTTTGCTTGCAACGCGCTTAACTATAAGCTTTTCCATAAAGGAACTAAACACTTTTATCCTTTAACAAATTATTTATAAGGTTTCCAAATAGCGTATTTATAAAGCGCTTGCTTAGCGCATTAATAGCCCTTAAAATGCTATCCTAATAAGGTCGCACAGCGTACTTATAAAGCGCTCGCTTAACGCCGCAATTTATGGTATTAGCGCTTTATAACGCTTACTAACAAGCCCAAAAAGCTGCTAACAATTAGGTTTAATTAGTAACTTACAGCGCTTTCGATCGCTGTAATTAATTGATTAATTTGGGGGCTTACAGCGCTTTCGGTCGCTATGTTTAATTAATTAATTGGGTTTTTATAAGCTTTCGATCGCTTAAAACCACTAGTTTTCCCGGGCTTATAACTTGTTGTTGCAGGCAGAAGGGATAGGCACGGTGTGAGGCTACTCCGGTTGATATGCTTTAAGGAGGAAAGGATTTGAAGTGCAGGGTCCCGTAGGGGCCTCTGCCCTTTATATACACGTGACTCCTTATCCTTTTTGCTTACTAAGCTTCCTTCTTAACGCTTAAAAGCGTTATACGCTTCCAGGCAAAGGGACCGCTTTTTCGATGCTTTAAGCATTTAATATTTATGCTTAAAGCTTTTTTATAACAATATATACTGTTTACTTTGTAATATACCCCTTAAGCGAGCCTTTTGGGTTGTTTGTAAATAAAATAAAAGGAAATTGGTTGCTATGTTAATAGCGTGGGATTTAAAAGTTTACCGCGCTTTTAAAGGTTAATTGTAAAAGCGCATTAGCTTTAAAAAGTAACGAAGCAAGCGTTTCCCGTTTTTAAAGGGTAACCGTAAAAGCGCATTAACTTCGAAAAATAACAAAGCAAGCGCTTCCCGTTGCTAAAGGCAACGAAGCAAATGCTTTAGCTACAAAAGGTAACGAAGCAAATATTTTAGCCATTACCGGAAAAAGGTAAGCGTAGCAATTAAAACCTTTTTTTTTTCCATTTCGTTCCGGCCTTTTTTTTTTTTCCTTTTTATTATTATTTCCTTACCAATCCGTAAATCCTTACGCTTTTGTCCCTATCGTTTAAACCTTTATTAATACAAAAATCCTTGCAAAAACAAAAGCAAGCAATTGTAAGTGCTTTACGCGGCGGCGTAATATTTTGGAAGCGTTGTACGGTATTAATAAATTGGTTGGAAAATGGGTATTGCCGGTAATAAAGCAACGCGTGCAACCGTTTAAAAGCGCGTTAAGCGCAAAAAGTTTAACCGGGGTTAAGCTTAAAAAAAATAAATTGTAGCTTTTTGCTTTCCCATTAATTTATCGCTTTTTCGTTAATTTCGCTTTATGCGCGTATAATGCGGATTTGCAAACGGTTATAGCTATTTTAATAGCTAAAGCTAAGCAAACGGAAAAAGCATTATTTAAAAAAAGGAAAAAAGTTAAATAAATTAAAAAGGATAAGCAAAAGAAAAGTAGGTTCCCCGCGGAAAAGGACAAGCAACGAAATACAAAAAACGCGCGGAAGCAGCAAATTGCTTGCGAAAAGGCCTAAAATAACGCTTAAACAATTAAAGCGATAAAAACGCGTACGTTCGCCGAAAGCGCTAAGCGGGTTAAAATTAATTGGGTTTATTACGTTAAGCGGATGGAAATTTTGCGCCGTTTTTTAACCTAAACCTCGATTAACATTACCGTAACCGTTTTCGAACCTCCGGTTATTTTTGCTACTTTTCGTACCTTTCGTTTTAATTCCCGACCCAACCCAACCGGTACTTTTTAAGCTCCGGTTAAACCAAGCAAAAGCTTTGGGCTTAATTAACCTATTCGTTAAACGATTAAAATTAATTTTAATTTCGATAAATTCGTTAATCGGTTCGTTTAAAAAAATAACGATAATAACGATAAACCCGTCGTTTTTTTCGATACCCGGAAGCGCAAAGCGGGTAAAAAAACGAAGGTAAATAACCAAATTAATTCGTTTTTAATCGTTTTCGCGGGTTTTATGCTAACCATCCCTTTTTTTTCCGTTTTAATCCTTAAAAAAAATGCTATTTGGCCTTTCCTTTTAACGAAACCGTCGACTTTTTTTTAACGGGAACGTTTTAATTAGCTTTCCCGATAGTACCATTCCCCGCGCGGTTCCATGCAATAAATATACCAAAAGCTTTTTAATAAAATTCCGGGGCCTTTATAATAACAAGCCCATAGCGCGTTCTTTTCGGAATGGTCGTACTTTACGGTATATTTAATATGCTTAAAACAATTACCGTTGCAACCCTTTCCCTTTTTTGCCCCAATTACGCATTGCAATTATTTTATTCCAAAAAAAGCTTTTGGGTAACTTTTGCTTTAAAATTAAAAAGTTTAAAAAAATGGTAAGCCATTTTTTTAAGCCTTACCCAAAACCGGGCAGCAAGCAAAAGGATAAAGCCAAAAAAAGGAACAAAAAAGCTCCCCGTTAAAATAATTTTGCCCTTTATAGCCCGACCTTAAAAAAAAAAAAAAATGGTAATAATAACGAAAAAGGTTAAAAAGGTAACATTAAAACCGCAATAACTCGGGGTTATTTTTTTTATAAAAATGCTTTTATTTACCAAATAATGGGTAAAAGCTAAGGTTAGGATGGAAAGGAAAAATGAACAAAAAAAAGGTGCAGCGCTTTTAAAAGTTGCACGCGTTATAATTAAATACCGTTTTATTGTTTAAAACCGGTATGCTTTATGCTTATTAATAAAAAAGGAATTTGCGTTATGCCTTTATACAAACGTTATACGTTTTTAATATTTGCTCCAAAGTTTTTGGCTGCGTATTAAGCTTGCTAACCCGTCCTTAAAAAAATTGTACAATTTTAAAACAGTTTTAAATGTTTTAAATTTGTAAAACGGGAGGTTTTTGGTAAGCCCGTTTGCTAGTATAAAAGCGGTTTTAAAATATATTACGTCGAACGTTCCTTTTTGGTACTTTTGGCGTAATTACATATTTATAATATCCACGTGCTTTAAAGCCGTATTAATGCGGGTGCCCTTTTCGATTACCAATTGGATCGTTTGTATATTGTTATAACAAAGCTTTTAAAAAGTATTAATTTTTAAGCGCAGGTTTCGGAAAAGCCTTTGCATAGCGATAATTTTTTTTCCAAGCTTTATAAGCGCTAAAAGCTTTGCTTTTGTAATAAACGTTATAACGGTAACCTATTTCCCTGCTTTTTACGCTACGGGCCCTTTAAATAAAAATATAACGTATCCTTTAAACAACCTTTTCGTTTTTTTGTTGTTAGCGAAAAAAAGCGTTTAAAGCAAAAAGCAAATGGTTGGACTTTAAAACGTTCTTTAACCGGATGCAATAAAATTTCAACCCTTTTAAATACAAAAAGGTATGGTTTGCCGCTTTTAAGTACTTTTTATTTGGGTTTGTAAGGTATTTAAAAAGTTTTGCGCTCGCAAAAACGACGTTTGGGCGGATGGTAATAACCGTATAAAGTATAAACCCGACTTTTTTTTGCATGGCTAGGACCTTAGCGGGTATCGCTACCCCCGAATTTTTTTTAAGCGTTTGGTTGGGCAAAAAGGAGCGCTTTACGCTTTTATTCCCGAAATTAAAGGTATTAACGATTTTATCGATGTAAAAGTTATAATGCAAGGTTATTATCCGTACTTTCCTATCCTTTACGATTTAAACCCCGAAAAAGATTTTAAATAATCCCTTTTTTATTTTGTACTTTTTTTTAAAACCGTTTAATACTTTCGTTGCTATTTTTAAATGCGTAGCACGGTTAAAAATAATTATGTCGTTAACGTATAAAAAAAAAAAACTTTACGTTTTATGCTTATAAATAAATAAGGCTTTTTCGTTGACGGGGTAAGCTTTAACTTTTTAAGGGTTTTTTTAAAAGCTAGGTATTACAATTTCGGTAAATCCCGTAGCCCGTACAAAGCTTTTTTAAGCTAAACCACGAACTTTTTTCGGTAATACCCAGGGAAAAACTTTACGTAAACGGGTATATGGTTATCGTTAATTTTTGCGTAAAAAAAGGCTTTGCTAACGTCGATTTGGTGCGCTTCGAAATCAAAATAAGCTATAATTATTATTATAATTTTAAAGCTTTTGGCTATAAACGTAGCAACGTAAATCTTTTTTAAACCGTTGGGTTATTAATTACCTTTAGTTACCGCGCGGAACTTATAGTTCGTAACGTAA
Organism: Gaeumannomyces tritici R3-111a-1; assembly: GCF_000145635.1. Lineage (NCBI taxonomy): Eukaryota > Fungi > Ascomycota > Sordariomycetes > Magnaporthales > Magnaporthaceae > Gaeumannomyces > Gaeumannomyces tritici. The sequence continues at coordinate 3,106,015 of NW_008804549.1, read as the reverse complement.
CCGTTTTCGTCGAATTTATAAATAAATACCCAAGCAATATCGATAACTTTATTACCAAACAAATTTTTCGGAATTTTTTTCCAAACTTTTTTTTCCAATAATTTGTTAATTTCCCCGAAAGCAAATTGTTTAAATTTTTTTTTATACGGGTACGTATTAAACTTTTATTAGGATTTCGGGATTCGTTGTAATTCGTTTCGGTACAACCGTTTATTTTTTTAAAGGCTATTGCGCTTTAATATTTTCGTTACGGTAATTGCAATTATTTCGTAAACCAAGCAATGGCCAAAATTACTTTTTTTAATCGCCGTTTATTAATTAAGCAAATACGTATCGAAAAAGGTTTGTTAATTTTTATTTATTAAATTCGCTTTAAAAGCAACGTTTTTAATTTTCGGTTTGGAAGCGTTAAACGTTATCGTTAAACCGTAATAAAAAATGGCGTTATTAAAATTATTGCGTTATTTGCTTTCTTTTTTTTTTTTTTTTT
>NW_008804549.1:3100002-3103960 GCF_000145635.1 Gaeumannomyces tritici R3-111a-1 | reverse complement strand
TTTTGCGGCCGTACGCGTTGCGGCGCGGATTGCTTTAAACGTAATTATTGGCGAATTCGGTAGAAACGCGTTAAAAAAAAAGGCTTTGGGCAAAAGCGAAAGGCCCGTCCCTTTGCAAAATCGGCCTTTGCCCTTTTTAACCGGAGGAAAAGGGGAAGGCGGCGCTTTTTGCTCGTTTGGGTTTGTTTTGGACAAATTTTTAAAAGCTTTAAACGCTTTTGGTATCGCGATTGGGGGCGCCGCAAAGGTGCCGCTTGTGGTTGCGATTAGCATATCCGGTCCTAAGGTAAGCAAGGACCGGTTTATTGCCCTATAAGGTAAAGCCAGCCCTAACGGTTTTAAAGGTTATTTTTCGGGCTCGTCGTTATTTCCACCCTTTACCGGCGGAAAGCTATCGCTTTTTTCGAACCGTATAAGGCCGTAATACGAATTGCCCACACGTAAAAAGCCCGTATTACGCATTTACTTTATTTTATGGCCATTTTTTAAAGCATTTAAAATTAAAAATTTATGCGCGTTTGGATCCGGCCCGTTGGCCGAATCTTTTGCGGCTTTAACCTTTATGGTTACGATAGGACCTAGCTTTTTTACCCCCAATTTTTAACCTTAATATTTGGTAGCAAAAGTGGGTGCTTAAAGCTTTTCCGGTTAAAAAAGCCCTAGCGCATTAGCAATTTTTTTTCGGGTTGCAAACGGGTTTTCCGTTTCGTTGTATTTAACCAGCAAATTGTAAGTAGCTACGTTAATTAGGTCCTTTTCCTATTTGCTTTTAAAAAAGCTTTTTTTATTAAATTTAACGTTTTTTATAATTATTACTTTTTTTTTAACGGGACCCAAATCCGGTAAATGTTAAAGGCTTGGTAGCCCATTAAATATCCAACCCCGGTACAAAAATTAATTTTAAAATGCTTAAAATCCGCGTTATAAAACCTTTTTACGTTTAAAAGATAAGCTTTGCACCCGTAAGCGTAAATACCGTCCCAATCCGGTTTTAAATCGGCTATTAAACCCGTAAAAAGCTTTAAAGCGTAATGCCGGAACCACCCCCGAAATTAGCTTAAAAAAATATCGTTGGGAGCGCGCATGCCTTTTAACGGTAAAGGATTTATATTTTTTAGCCAAACGGTAACGTAAACCGTTTTTGGCCATAAATGCTTAGGAAGTTTTGCGCTTTCGCGCATGCGTATCCTTTTCGTAACAACGTTTTATCCCGTGCGCTTAATTATCCCGTTAAATTCGTAAGTATATAACGGTAAGGTTTCGATAACGATGCTTTTAGCTTAAGCCCATTTTTTGTATTCCAAAAACCCCTTTACAGGTATAATGGACTTTTTTTGGTCGTATTTAAAAGTAATAACAAGCAATCCGTATTGTTTTTTTACTTACGCTTTTTATTCCTTTAAAACTTTAATAACCGTTAATTTTTTTTTGTTTGGGATTGTAAAGCTCCAAATTTTGCCGTTATATTCGTTTATTAATAGCAAAACCCAATTTATCCTTAATTTTAACTTAAAATAATTAAATAGGTTAAACCAAACCTTCCAAAAAGGGCGCATAGCCTTTTTTATAAAGCGCTTAAAAACGACGGTTATAGCATAAATTGTTGCGCATGCTTTGCATTTAATCCGTTTGGGTCCTTTAATTTTAACGTTTCGGGCGTTCCAAACGAAAGCTTCCAGCGCTTGTAATCCTAAATAACCATTGCGCAAGTGCTAAAGGTCGGCGGTATTTTTTCGCGGTTTCGTAAAGTTCGAAAATGGACGCTACGTATGCGTAGCACGCTTGCGGCGTAAAAACTTTTTAATTGCAAAGGTTAAAACCGTATCTTTTGGGAAAGATTGCAACGTAATTAATACAAAGTAAATAGTAATAAGCTTGTATTTATAAAATATTACGTTATTTTTGCGCTAAAAGCGCTTAATTATTTTCCCGTTGGTAACTTCTTTAATGCGCAAAATCGCGTTTTTCCCGCAAAACCATACCCTTTTGGCGTTTAAACGGGCTTTCGAAATAATATTAACATAAAAACCCTTTACTAAAGCAACGTTATAAAGCTTAAAGTTTCCGCTTCCGTTTAAAAAGCTAAAAAGCGTACGAATGCTACGTTCCAAAATCGGAAGGTACTAAATACCGTACTAAACCGTTTCGGTACCGTTTAACGATTGGAATAACCTTTTATTAAAGCGCTTTTTATTATTAACGATATAAAGCGAACCGCAATTATCGAATAGCGTGCTTTCGAAATAAATGTTTTTTATAATATCGAAAACCAAAAAAACGCTTTAAAGCAAAGGCACTTTAAGCACGGCCGCGTTTAAATCCCACTTTTTTTTTAAAGTTCGGGGACCGGAGCTTAACGCGCTTTCGGTTTGCTTCCCCCAAACGGAATTTTTAAATTTGCTTTTAAAAAGGAAATTTTTTTTAAATAACTTTTAACGGTTTTTTTTAAAAACTTTTTAATTTTTTTGCATTTTTCGTTATTTAGCTTGTTGCGAAAGCGTTCGAAATTGCCGGTAAGTACGTAAACGAGCTTCCAATAATTTTCCGGCTTTTAAAAATGGTTTTAAATACAAACCGGGCATTCGTACGTTATTGCGTTATTTCGTTAAATGCTTTTAGCTTTTTCGTTCTTATTTTTAAATGCGCCCCCGAAAGTTAAAAACGCAAGCTTTTTTTTAATGCCCGAATTATTAATGCGGTATTAAAAAAGGATCGTTAAAAATTTGGTAATTAAAATATCCATTTTTCCCGTAAAATTGCCCGTAATTACTTTTTAACGGTAGCGCTTTGCTTAAAAAGGGTCGAAACGCTTTATATGCTTAAAAAAGTTAAGCATGGGCGTAAAGCTTTGTACTTTAAAAACGTTTTTAATTTTGGCTTAAATAAAAATCGCTTAAAATTTTAAAAACCATTGGTTAACATTTGTAATGCTAACGGCTTTTTTAAGCGTATTGCGGTATTTTTAAAAAATTATTTAAATTTTTATTATAAAAGTAAAAGCGTAAAGCGCTTTTAAGCAAATAATGGTATTACGAAAAGTAACGTAATTATTGGTTTAAACTTTTAATTGCGCGTTTGCAAGCGCAACAAAATCCACGAAAAAATTAATCCATTTAAAAAAGGTTGTAATTTCTTTCGAAGCGGTTTTGTTTGCGGTATCCTTTGCTTTAAACGCTTTTTTGTACTTGGCTTTAAAATTACCTTTGGTAAAAACCGAAAGGGCCTGGAAAAGCTTGGAATTAAATCTTCGCGTAACTTCGCTTTTGCCTTGCCAAGCCTTTAAACAAACCTTTTTTTTTCAATCGAAAGGATCGTTTATTAAACCAAGTGTTTAAATTTATAGTTTTTAACGTGCTCGGCCCGGGCTTTTGCTGCAAAGGAATTAAAATCCAGGGTTTCGTCGGCCTGCACGTCGTTCGGGGACTTTAAATTAAAATTAACCTGGTTCCAAATCCTTAGGATTAATGCGTTTTAACGTAGCGCCGTAAATTACGTAAACCATTGCTTTTAATTTTTAAGCAACGCTATTACGAAAAAATCGTTATTCGTACTACCCATAACTGGTAGCAACCGGAAATTCGTAAAAGTAAAACGGTAAAAAACAAAGGGTTAAAAGCTTTAAAAGCGTAAAAACGTAAAAATTAAAAAAATGGAATTTAACAAAGGTTTTTGGCAACGTTCGGGATTAATAACGGAATTTGTTTCGGCAAAAAAAATTTTATCGAAAGAGGTTTTAAAAGCGTAAAAATTTTTCCGTAAAAAAATCGCGGAAAGGAAAAGGAGGATAAACGCGCTTAAAAAAGCGCGTTTAGGAACGATTTAATAAAAGTAATAAAAAGGGAATAAATCCGTATTGCTAAACCTTTTACTTTACGTTAAAAGGTTTAAAAATCGCCGGGCTTATAATTGTTGCAAGCAAAAGGGATAAGCACGGTATAAGGCTATTCCGGTTAATATG
>NW_008804549.1:3046534-3099868 GCF_000145635.1 Gaeumannomyces tritici R3-111a-1 | reverse complement strand
CAAACCTTTTTTTTTCAATCGAAAGGATCGTTTATTAAACCAAGTGTTTAAATTTATAGTTTTTAACGTGCTCGGCCCGGGCTTTTGCTGCAAAGGAATTAAAATCCAGGGTTTCGTCGGCCTGCACGTCGTTCGGGGACTTTAAATTAAAATTAACCTGGTTCCAAATCCTTAGGATTAATGCGTTTTAACGTAGCGCCGTAAATTACGTAAACCATTGCTTTTAATTTTTAAGCAACGCTATTACGAAAAAATCGTTATTCGTACTACCCATAACTGGTAGCAACCGGAAATTCGTAAAAGTAAAACGGTAAAAAACAAAGGGTTAAAAGCTTTAAAAGCGTAAAAACGTAAAAATTAAAAAAATGGAATTTAACAAAGGTTTTTGGCAACGTTCGGGATTAATAACGGAATTTGTTTCGGCAAAAAAAATTTTATCGAAAGAGGTTTTAAAAGCGTAAAAATTTTTCCGTAAAAAAATCGCGGAAAGGAAAAGGAGGATAAACGCGCTTAAAAAAGCGCGTTTAGGAACGATTTAATAAAAGTAATAAAAAGGGAATAAATCCGTATTGCTAAACCTTTTACTTTACGTTAAAAGGTTTAAAAATCGCCGGGCTTATAATTGTTGCAAGCAAAAGGGATAAGCACGGTATAAGGCTATTCCGGTTAATATGCTTTAAGGAAAAAAGGATTTAAAGTGCAGGGTCCCGTAAGGGCCTTTGCCCTTTATATATACGTAACTCCCTGTCCTTTTTGCTTACTAAGCTTCCTTCCTAACGCCTGGAAGCGTTATACGCTTCCAAGCAAAGGGATCGCTTTTCCAATGCCTTAAGCATTTAATATTTATGCTTAAAGCTTCCTCATAACAGTATATACTGTTTACTTTGTAACACTTGTTAAATTACAAAGTCCAAATTGGGGCTTTGCAGTACGATTATAGCAATTTATAAGGTTACGTTTACAAGGGTCGGGCTTGTTAAGCATTATAACATAATGCTAACAAGCCCACGTTAATTGTTAAAAATAAGTGTTATTCCAGGGAAAGGGTGCTAATTTAGTGCCTTTCCTTATATACCCACCAACGTTAATTTTGAGGGTTTTCCCCTTTAAAGGGTTGCGGTACCGCGCGCGATTTTCCGCAATATTATTTTGTATGGGGATTGCAAAAAATCGACCCACGGCCACCAAAACGATTTCCGCGTTCGGCCTCCAGATTTGACTTATGTTAATTAACGTGGGGAAGTGCAGGGTAGGTGCAGGGTAGGTGCAGGGTAGGTGCAGGGTAGCACCTTACATGACTTGTTAATTTTAACACTTTACTTTATTTTTTAGCTTTGCCATTATATTTTGGCCGCGATACCGGTAGTTTGCCGGCATGTTCCCGGGAAGGTCCGTGCCCGGCTGGCTGCTAGCGCCCCTTTTTTCCTTTTTTGCCGGGCGGTTTCGCCCGTTTTTTTAACGCCCCCCGCTTTTTGCCGGGCGGTTTCGCCCGTGCTTTTAACAAGCGTACGAAAAGTAACCGAAACAAGCGGAAGTTTGAAAACGGGTACGTAAGTATTAATTGGGGTTTAATTTAAAAAACGATTTAAAACTTTTATTCGTTTAGCGTAAGTACAAGCCCAATTAGCTTTATTTAATTTAACGCGTTTAGCGAGCGCACGCGCTTTTATTTTTTAAGCGTTATTTTAAGCTTTATCGCGGGCAGCCCGTTGCTTTTGCGCTTTTTTTAAATTCTTTTGCTTATTTTTTTTGCAAATAGCGCTTTTTTCCGTTGCTTTTTTTCGGTTTGCTGCATTTTTTTTTAAATAACGCTTTATTCGTTTGCTTAGCTTTAGCTGCAAAAGCAATTATAACCGTTTGCAAATCCGTTTTATACGCGCACAAAATAAAGTTAATAAAAGCGTAACAAATTGGTAAAAAAGCAAAACGTTTTAATTTATTTTTTTTGGGTTTAAACCCGCGTGTTTTTTTTTGCGCCGGGCGCGCTTTCGGGTAACCGCGCGCGTTTTTTTATTATTAAAATTTTTTATTTTTTAGCCAATTTGTTAGCACCGCATAACGTTTCCAAAATATTGCGCTACCGCGCAAAAAATTTACAATTGTTTAATTTAAATTTGCAAATATTTTAAAATTAGCAATGGATTAGTACGGTCGGAACGAAAAAATTGGAATTTACGCTTTAAAAAAAAAGGTAATAACGAAAAAAAAAAAAAAGCCAGGACAAAATGGAAAAAAAAAGTTTTTAACCCGTTACGCTTATTTGTAACTAAAGCGTTTATTTCGTTACTTTTTGTAATTAAAGCGTTTATTTCGTTACTTTTTGTAGCTAAAGCGTTTGCTTCGTTACTTTTAGGAACGGGAAGCACTTTTTTCGTTATTTTTTAAAATGAATAATATTTTATCGTTATTTTTGGAAGCGCGGTAAGCTTTTAAAACCAACGCCATTTACATAGCAACCCGTTTTTCCTTTGTATTATTTACAAGCAACTTAAAAGGTTTGCTTAAAGGGTATATTACAAAAAAAATAGTATATATTGTAAAGGAAAGGTTTTAAACGTAAATAGCAAATGTTTAAAGCATCGAAAAAGCGGTCCTTTTGCTTAAAAGCGTATAACGCTTCCAGGCATTAAAAAAAGCTTAGTAAGCAAGGAGGACGCGGGAATTACGTGTATATAAAGGGCAAAAGCTTTTACGGAGCTTTGCACTTTAAATCCTTTTTTCCTTAAAGCATATTAACCGGAATAGCCTTACACCGTGCTTATCCCTTTTGCTTGCAACAATAATTTAATGCGGCATTTAATACTTCCCAATTTCGGAATAAAGCATTTGTACGCTTTTTAGCTTTTTAAACGGGAACGGGGATTTTAAGCTTTATAACGTTTCTTTAGTAAAGGGCTTTTACGTTAATATTATTTTAAAAGCTCGTTTAAACGCTAAAAGGGTATGGTTTTACGGTAAAAACGCAATTTTGCGCATTGGGGAAATTGCTAACGGGGAAGTAATTAAACGCTTTTAGCGTAAAAATAAAGTAATGTTTTTCGAATACAAGCTTATTGCCATTTATTCTGTATTAATTACGCTATATTTACATTTCGGTAATATAATGTTAATTTTTGCAATTAACAAATTTTCCCGTTGCAAACGTGTTACGCATTTATAGCGCTTATCCTTTAACTTTACAAAACCAAAAAAAAATTTCGCAAATTTTAGCATTTGCGTAACGGGCATTTAAGCTTACAAACGCTGGAAGCTTTCGTTTGGAACGTTCGAAACGTTAAAATTAAAGGACCCAAACGCATTAAGTGTAAAGCGTGCGCAACGACTTACGCTACCGCCGTTGTTTTTAAACGCTTAATAAAAAAGGCTTTACGCTTTTTTTAAAAGGTTTGGCTTAACTTATTTAATTACCTTAAATTAAAATTAAAAAAAACTGGGTGTTATTGCTTTTGGATAAATATAACGGCAAAATTTAAAGCTTTACATTCCCAAACAAAAAAGGCTTAATAATTATTACGGTTTTAAAAAAATGGAAAGCATAGGTTAAAAAATAATACGAATTGCAAATTGCTATATTTAAATACAATTAAAAAAGTTTTTAATACCCATTAAAGGATTTTTCCAATACGAAAAATGGGTTTAAATTAAAAATATTGTTATTAAAATTTTACCGTTATATATTTACGAATTTAATGGAATAATCGAACGCGCGGGACAAAACGTTATTACGCGGGAAATACGCATGCTCGTAAGCGCGGAACTTTTTAAGCATTTTTAGCCAAAAGCAATTTACGCTGCCGTTTGGCCAAAAAATATAAACCTTTTAATTTTGAAAAGCATACGCGTTTATAACGATATCCTTTTAAATTAATTTTGAAAATGGTTTCGGTATTACGCTTTGGAGCTTTTTACAAGCTTAACGGCCAATTTAAAACCAAATTGGAACGGCATTTACGCTTACGGGTGCAAAGCTTACCCTTTGGATATAAAAAAATTACATAATGCGGATTTTAAGCACTTTAAAGTTAATTTTCGTATTAAAATTAAATATTTAATTAATTACCAAATTTCCAACATTTACCGGATTTAAATTTCGTTAAAAAAAATAATAATTACAAAAAACGTAAAATTTAATAAAAAAAACTTTTTTAAAAGCAAGCAAAAAAAGGATCCAATCAACGTAATAATTTATAATTTGCTAATTAAACATAACAAATCGGAAAAACCATTTGCAAACCGAAAAAGAATTGCTAATGCGCTGGGGCTTTTTTAACCGGAAAATTTTTAAGCACCCATTTCCGTTACTAAGCACTAAAGTTAAAACCGGGGGTAAAAAAGCCAGGTTTTATCGAAATTACAAAGGTTAAAATTGCAAAGGATTTAATTAACGGGTTAAATTTAAGCGCGCATAGGTTTTTAATTTTAAATGCTTTAAAAAACGGGTATAAAGCGAAGCAAATGCGTAACAAAAGCTCCCCACGCGCGGGCAATCCTTATTGCGGCTTTATACGGATTGGGAAAAACGATAGCTTTTTACCGGTAAAGGGTAAAGGTAACAACTAACTCGAAAAACGGCTTTTAAAACCGTTAAAACCTATTTTACCCCATAAAGCAACAAACCGGTCCTTGCTTATTTTAAATTTCGACGACTGTTTCTTTGACAGTGCCCGTTACAGAGACAGTTTGGTCGACGTGCTTGGTGACCGGTCGAGTTTCAGTTACCGTGATCGCATCGGTTATTTTGACCGTGATAGTGTTCGTCTTAACAACCGTCTTGGTTTCCCCCTCGATGATTGTTGTGTACGTTGTAACAGGCCAGGTTGAGTTCCCGATGGCCAGAATTGATGAACACCACGATTTGTCAGGGGAGCGGATACGAAAGAGGTGTACAGTCCATGGTTGCTCTATGTTTTTCATGAGTCGTACTGCAACCCCAATTGACGTATCAAAGCAGTGGAAGCGGTTAGTTGCCATCAAGGAACATCCCTTGTAACACTTGGCGAAGGGGCTTCCAGCATTGATTCGTTCGAGTAGGATGCTGCTCATCTGGTCCAGATTATGGGGGGTTATGAAGCCCAATTTCGAGGTTTCGTAGCGCAACAGCCTTGTGAAGCACTCCAGTCGGGTCATAACGGCCAGGTTTGGCGCATGCTGTGGGACAAACGACGGGAGGCTTCCATTAGCAGCATGCGGAACCCGACGCCACCCATTCGACAACTTCGACCAACGATATTCTTCCATGCTTGGAACATCGATGGCGGGCCCTTCCCTACTGTTAACATCGGCTGGTAAGTTAATGCACACCTTGTCGACGCACCCCCCCTGTCGACGCACTTTGTAGGGATCCGATTAACACCAAACCTATTACATTCAATTGCAAATTTTTACCTTTATTCAAGCAACCTCGATGCAAAATAAAGCTAATTCCTAATTAAAATTTTCCGGGCTTTCAAACGTTGCATCCATTTCCTTTTTAACTGCACCCTTCGTTTTTGCAACGCGCCGGATATCCACAAAGGTTTTGTTAGGATTTATAGCTACCTTTTTTTTTTGCAAAGCCGCTATATTTCCAATTGGGCTTTTAATTGCTTAATTTTTTAATGGGCGGTAGCTAAATCGTATTTGCGGGTGCTATAGCTTTTTTAAAGCTTTTTAAAAAAAAGCCGGGTTGTAAGGCTTGCAGGTATCCGGGCTTGTATAAAGCTAATTTGGGTAACCAACTTTTTTAATCGTTTAAAGGTTTCCTAAAGTATTTGGAATGCTTGGAAAAGGATTGTTAAACGTTGTTTGGCCTTGTTATCCTTTGCAGCTTGTTAAATTTTGGATCGTTGGTTGTCTAGGTTAAAGTTGTTAAAAATAAAGCGGCTTATAAAGGGTTTGGCTATATTGCAAGGCCAAAAGCCGGACGCCCGCTACCCCGCCTTTATATTAAAGGTAATAAAAGCTTTTAATCGTGCGTAAGCATAAGCCGTTAAAAATTAACGTTTTTTTACTATTGTTAAGCAGGTAAATAAAGTTTGGAAGCAGATTTTTTGGCGGTAAGCTTGTTTAAAAGGGCTAAAAATCGATAAATTAAGGGGTTGCAATACGTGTAAGGTATGGGCGGGCAAATATAAGAGGAAAACGTTATTCCGTAAGCAAAAAAACATAAACTTTTTAGTAACGTGCAATTCGTGCTTATTTAAAATTAAGAAACGGGTTTTAAGGGTAAGGGGTTGGGTGCGTAAAAGGAACACTTTTTGCAGCCATTCCAAGCTCGTAAAATCCGTAGTTTAACCGTTATTTGTAGCAATAAATTTTTAGCTTCGGAAAAGGCTTAAATTTGCAAAAAAAAACCATTGCTTTTGCACGTTTTTTCCTTTAAAAATAATAAAAAAAAGCAGCGATACCCCCGTGGCCAAAATGCATTCGATAAACGAAGTTTACGTGCGAAACCCAGGTTTTTTACGTTATAAAGGCCGGGTGCTAGCAAAGCTTAAAACAAGCCCATTACCGGTTTTACCCTTTTGCAAACCTTTTTCGTTGGCATTGTACGTATTTTCCGGCTTAATCCAGGCTATTTTCGGTATTTGCAAGCGCTATTACCATTCCGTTATCGTTGCAATTGTAGCTTTTTAAACGCGTGCGTTTTTTATGCGCTTTAATTTTCCGGTTCGGATTTCCGGATATCGGTTTAAAAAAGCACGAATTTAATGCTTTCCAAAGGGCTAAAAATTACCCCCAAACCGGAATATTTCCTTTGCAAAAAACCGGATTTCCGCATGCGTTGGTAGGAAATTTAAAAAGTTTTGTAATAAAATCCAATTAGCCAAGCGCTTTTTTTGCTTTAAAGGTATCCGCTAATATCCTTTTTGTAATTGTTGGATAAATAAGGCGCTTTTTATACGTTTTTTAAAGGTAGCCTTTGGGATCCCATAAAACCGGGCAACCCTTCGGATCCCGCCCTTTGTACGCACCGCAGCAAAGGCTCGCTCGACGTCTTCTTCTATACATTGCTTTTCTGGCATTTGGGCATTAGAATGCAAAAAAAAGTAAGGAAAACGGACCAGAATTGACAGAAATATGAGGGCGGGAGTACTTTAAAAGATTCCATGTTGTGGGCCTACAGAGTGCGTCGACAGGGGGGGTGCGTCGACAGGGTGTGCATTGACTTACTTCTTCCGAAGTGAGGATACCAATGTGTCGGGGTGGAGAAGGCTTATCATCAGGCGGAACCCCTTGCGAGCACCCACCACAATTGAGCCGGCGTAAAAGACAATGGGAGTACGGTTAAGAAACACCACTCTGTGGGCTGCGCTGGCGAGTGCCCCAATTGCAGAAGAGCCGTTCCTTGGAACAGTCCTGCGACCAGTGGTGACCGGGGAGGTTATGTCGTTGATGTCGGGCCAGACTTGGAGCGCTTCAACCAGCTTGGAACACAGAAACATGGCCTCCCTCTGTGTGTACGGGTTCCCATCGGCGGACGGCAAAGACAGGAAACGTAGGTTGGTTCCGTTTTGCCGAGCGCAGAGTTCCCAGCCGACCACATTATCATCATCTCTAAAAGGTAAAACGAAAGGGATGAAATTCCGACCTGGGACTGCTGGCTGCCTGCTAATTGGCTCCCAGATATCGATGGGCTCTCCCATAGCCCACGCTCGCATCCGGTCGGAAAGCGGAGTGGTTTCAAATCGCGCCTTATCCACATCGACTTGCTCGGCGAATCGTTGGGCTTTCTTGAAATTGTACCTCGGACCAAAAGCCAATCTATCTTCGTCATCGGAAGGCGATGCATCTTCGTCATCGGAAGGCGAGGCCTCGTCATTCCCGTGGACAGGGACCGATCTGGCGGGCGCGGAAGTAGGGCCTTAACGCCGGCGTTTGTTGTCGACTGGCGAGTTCGGACTTGCCGCGGCCCTCTTTTTAGCAAGGACCTTGTTCGAACCTGGGGGTATGGAATTGCGTTAACAATATGAAAACGATTGGTATGGTTAAAGAGTTTGTCTGGATGTTACTTGATGGAAGGTTGATGCAAATAATTGGCGACGACCGAAAAAGGGGCAAGGGGGCAGAAAAAAAGGGGTTACGCAGCCGGAAACTAACGATACCACAACACATTATCAAATACACAACGTTAAGCACAGCAAAGAGAAAGGGAGTAAAGTTACAGATAATAAATATATTAATTACTTTTATCAGCGCCGGACTTATTACCACTGGCCACGGAGGGTTCCCTGCCACGGGAGCGGGTGGCGCGGACAGAGACACGGGGGGGCACCAGAGTCTCGTCGTCCGAATCTCTCTCTGGCAGCTTGGCACGAAATCGAGTGCTTGGGCCAGAAGAAGGGGTAGGCAGGAGAGACTTGGCCGAGGAACTTTCCAGTTTCTTCGGGGTGCGGCGGCCGAGAGCAGGCACAAGTGGCTTGTCGTCCGAGTCTATCTCTTTGACACGAGATCCGGTGCTGCGGCCAGAAGGGGGAGAGGGCACAAGAGACTTGTCCGAGGGGCTGTCCAGCTTCTTTGCTTGTGACCGGGTTACGCGGCCGGATGACAGAGAGGGCTGGATAGGTTCGTCCAAGTTGATCTCGATGCCCGAGGGCGCAGCCGGGACGGCAAGAGCCGCAGCAGGGGCAGCCGGAGCGGGAACTGCAGCGACAGGGGCAACTGGGGCGGGACGGCGGCTGAAAAATGACGTAACTTTCGACAAATATGTTAATAAGGCACTTCATACCAAGCTATAAAGAATAACACTATTCCTATTCGGCTTAGTGCCAATAGCAGCCCTGGCCAGGGCATTGGCAATCCGCTTGCTAACCATGGTGTTTATATGTATATCGGTCGAGTGGTATGTTTATATGTTGTTTCGGAACGTAAGGAGGATAATGCCCAAATGTTAAGCGTCGAAATAAAAAGTTTGGAGTTAGGGAAAGTGGCAGGAATTACAAAGGTTACAATGGAAAGGATTACTACAATTTCTTAAAAGAAAAGCCCCACTTCCAAAGAAATTGGGAACTGGGTTTACCTTTCCAACGATTACGATAATCCTTAATAAACACCAACACCTTGTCCGGAGCCGGCGAAATAGCAACGGGCGCAAAGTTTACGATTGTTAAGATTATTATAGTTTTTTAAAAAAGAAGTTGTTGGAACAAGTAAATGCACGGGTTATCCAGTAGGAAGTTGCAGGCTTGTTACGTGCCTTTAAGGCCCGTGCATGGCCCGCACGCTTGTATATCTAGGCCGGCCTTTGGCTGGCACCTGCACAGATAAATCTCTTCCAGGACATGCAAACAGAGAACCGATTCACACAACAGTCGGGTTTGCATCACGTCGGGGATGGCCTAAGGGCCATCCAGTATAGTAGGTGAGACCTACCAACAGAAGTACCATTTCCTAAGAAAGTGGGAACCGGGGTTACCTTTCCAATCGATTACAATGGCACTGGCGAATCCACGCAAACGACAACGGCGGCGACGAACGGCAACAAATTTCCAGGCAAAGCCTAAAGGAAGCCCAAACCTAAAATAAATCCAAGTAGTAAAACAAATGGCACGCAATAATGCTAACCAATAATACAATATGGCTTCGGCTGGGGAAGAAGAAAAAGAAAAATCTGCAAAAGGGGAGCTTGCTAAACACTAATATTTAGCCGGCTCGCGGACAACGATATAACGGGCAAAAGCTGCTAATACATTGTAAGTTTTACAATACCTTTATATATTATCCAGCAAAAAATTGGTAAAGTTGTACATTAAAAGTTTTGCTTGCACTTAAGCTTTTTTTTATTTTTGGAGTTAGTACTTATTTTTTTAAATTGGAAAACCGCAAAACGGAATTGCTTATTTTATTATATATAATATGTTACCTTTTTGCGTAAATAAAAAAACGTAAATTGCGTAAACGTTTTTGTAACTATTTGCTTTTAGCGGTTTATTAATTTTGCTAGGTTGCTTTTAATATATTGGCAATATTAAATACTTGGTTTAAAGGCATTACCGTGCATTTTAAGCAACGCTAAGTATAAAAAAAAACTACCCCCTTTTTGTAGCTGGTAAACTTATTAAAACCAGTTAATTCGCAGCTTACTATGCAAATATTTGCAAATTTAAACAACCCAAAAAATATTGGGCTTTTTACTTTAAGCATTTGTTAAATTTTTAGTTTAATAAGCTAAAGGAAGCAGATTAAAAAAACAAAGTATATAAACGATAGTGCGCCGGCGAAAAATATGGTTTTGCATGTTGTTGCATGTACTGGCTTTCGCACAACCTCAGCCGCACCTAGTCGAACTCCCTTTTGCGGTCGCAGCCGCGGAAAAAGTCTGGCAGGCGGCGCGTTAACCCTTATCCAGCTCACTAATCTCTCCGGTCTCCTTAATGCCGCAGTCTAACGAATTAATGTTGCGCCGCTTATTGCCCTGGCGAACCCCATTTTGCATTCGTGAGGATAGCTTGGGATATCGACGAGCTGATCGCCGCCCGGCTCACTAGCCTCTCCGACCTCCTCGGTCCCCGGTCTCAGGCGGATGAAGGCGGAATCTGAAGAAAAAACACCGACTCCGGTGCCCCGGTCCAGTTTCTGTGGATTTCGACGTTAAGCTAATAGGAAGGAGGCTGTTAGTCAAGCCCTCTCGGTGATTGGCTAGCGACAATTACAATTCCCACAAGGCCTATCGGGCCTCTTGGCGAGAAAATCGGGACGCTCGATCGAGGCCGACCCCGAATAGCTGACGCATCAAACGGTATTATTTGCATATGCCGCGCTACCAGTGGGTCCCGCGTCCCCTGTTTTTCGGGAACACGCTTGTGCCGTACTGGCCGTAGCGGGTTCAGTGCATGTGAGGATCGTGGATAGTCCCGGGAAATGGCCGGCTCTGATTGGCTGGGTTGCTTTGGTAGCAGCTGCACGGCACTGGCGGAGGGAAGAAAAGAGCAAAAAAGGAAAATAACAAGCACAAGTTCCAAGCCAAGGGTCCTGCGCTAGTGGAGCGGCTTTTGCTGTCGATTACCGGTCCCGATGGTCGTTCCGGCTGCCCGATATGCTTTCTATATAATTCGCCAGCATCGTTTCCCTCCAACCGGTTTCGACTGATGTCTACAAGGAGCTCACAAGTTCCAGCACCTGCCGGTAACTTACCGCACACGGCTCCACCCACCCATTCCTATTAGCAGGACGAAGACATACTCCTCGGCCGTGCTCATGTCGTCCTACGACCACGCCCATCTGGCCGCCTCACTTGAGGCGGCTAGCCAAGGGTTACCAACCACGAAGGTGGGCGTTTGGGTGCTTGGACTAGTCACTACGGTTAGTTGCACCGTCCTCGCCCGCGAGCGTTGGCCAGCGGGCCAGCCAGTTTGGTTGGTTTCTAACGTTTGCATCTCCAGCTTGTTGTTTACGGCGTAGGACTTGCCGTCTACAGGCTGTGGTTCCACCCCCTTAGCAAGATTCCCGGGCCCTGGTATATGGCCATTTCCGCCATCTTCGCCTCGTACCAGAACGATATTATGGGCGAATTAGCGGTTAAAGCCAGGTCCCTGCACGAGAAGTATGGCGACATCGTGCGCATTGGTCCGGACTGGGTGATGGTCGACGGCAAAGTCGGATTCGCAGACGTCCTCGCCCGCCGCGTCGGCGGCGACGCCACCGAGTTCCGAAAGGCAAGCAGCTTTTTACCCCCCCCCCCCCCCCCATCTCAGCCTCGGCGGCCTTTTCCTCCTCATTCCATCGTCATGACAACCTAGCTAACTGCGCTGCTTGATTGCTTTTAGTGGCCTGGCAGCGCCGGACCGGGCGGTCACCTCGGTATCATCGGCGCCCCGAACTTCGACACACACCGTCGGCAGCGGCGCATGCTGTCCCACGCATTTAGCGCCGCGGCCCTGAAAGAGCAGGAGGACCTCATCTTTTACTACATCGACCTTTTCATCAACCGGTTGTCCGAGATCTCTGCTGAGGGGAAACCTTTGGATCTTGTTAAATGGCTCAACTTTGCTACCTTTGACATCATTGGAGATCTTGCCATCGGCGAGTCTTTCCGCACTCTCGAGTCGAGCAAGAGTGAGTTGGGCCTGCGTGTGTAGATAATCCGCAATGACACTGCTGACAAGCTAATCCTTCCCCTTCAATTTATAGGTCACTATTGGATTAAAAATGTCTTTAGCTCATTCACGGGGGTTAGCAGGCTCCGCTTTCTCGGAACCATCAGCAGCCTCCTAGTTCCGATCGGTTTCCTTCTGGACACGGACGGCAGCATTCAACGCATGTTTAAGAACAAGGAATACGGCGCCGAGAAAGCCAAGACCCGTATACAGCTCGGCGTCGAACGGCCGAATACCGGCAACCCCAAGTATAGCGTCGATGGCAAGCCCATAGTAACAATCAGCCGCGACTTTGTAACCTACATGCTTGGGAAGAAAGAAGGAGCCCAGGAACGCCTTACGGATGAGGAGATTTTTGAGAACGCCAACACTTTGATCGTCGCCGGCAGCGAAACTACGGCGACGAACCTGTCGAGCGTGTTTTACCTGCTTGCACACCCCGAAAACCGCCACGTCCTCAAGAACATTACGGACGAGGTTCGTTCAAAGTTCCAGAAGGAGGCCGATATCACTTTCCAAACCGTCGATTCGAAGGCTCTGCCGTATGTGCACGCCTGCATTGAAGAGGCCCTCCGCATCCACCCTCCGGTCGCCGTCCCCATGCCACGCAGGTCGCCTGGAGCCATTGTTGGTGGAAAATATATTCCTGAGGGCGTAAGTGCAAAGCCGACCCCCACCCCAAAAAAAAACACTCTGCCCCCGTGATCGGGGAAAGAAGGGGACACCACAGGGGTGCAGGCGACTAATAGCTCCTTGTAACATCCAGACCAAGATCCACGTCATGCAGTACGCCACATCCCACAACCCCGACAGTTTTGTCGACCACGGCAGGTATCACCCCGAGCGCTTCCTGCAGCCGGACCACCCTCTGTACGACGCTCGTTTCAAGAGCGATGACATCCAGGCCTTCCAACCATTCAACTACGGGCCGCGGGACTGCATCGGCAAGAACCTGGCATACGTCGAGATGCGCGTCATCGTGGCCCGCGTCCTGCTCCGGTTTGATATTGAGCTCACCCCCGAGACACCGCTCAACTGGCTCGACCAGCGCGCTTTCATCGTCTGGCAGAAGCCACCGATGATGGTGAAGCTCACGGAGCGCAAGGGCATTGAGCTTAAGGCGTAATCAGATCGGACATCGCTCCCCTTGTCCTCGGCGAGTAGTGACGCCGGTATCGGAGACGGTGTACTTGCTTGGAAGTGGCTGTGTGCTGGGCCTTCGCGGTGGGTGTGAGGATGGGATGGAATGGGTTTAATTCTTAAATTAACGTGCTTTCTGGCTTTAAAGGCATTTCCTTTCCCTATTGAGATATAATACACCACTCTCTTTTGCCTATGTGGAACACCATCCCGGCGGCCCTTATGTTGTGGGAGAAGATAAAAACAAAGTACACTGACGATAGGGCGCCGGCGAGAAAGATGGTTTTGCATGTTGTTGCATATACTGGCCCTCGCGCAACCTCAGCCGAACCTAGTCGAGCTCCCTTTTGCGGTCGCGGCCGCGGAAAAAGTCTGGCAGGCGCGTTGACCCCCACCTCTCGTCGTTTTTAGCCCGGAGATTGGGGTAGAAGCTTGGAGGAACAGTTAATATATGGAAATAGTAAGTGATTGTGTTAAGGAAGAACGAGAGTGAGGATGATGATAAATACTTATAGCGTTTTGGGTAGCTCGAACATGCTTTCGGCCATGCGAAATTGGCGCCGCTATCGCCAAGCGGGCATGCTAGTGCCGGAAATGAAGGCGAAAGCCGAGATTTTGCCGTTAAAAGCGAAGCGGTTAAAGTACTCGCCAAAGTTTTTAGTAAACTTTTCCCTATAGGTTATAATAACCGGTTTAAATTGCTTAATGTTGCCGGACATGGCGAAAGGATAGAGGCGGTTCCCCGAAATTTGGAAAAGGTTGGGCATGTAAGCAAATCCAGCCTCGTCCAGGGCAATACACCGCATTTCCCTTTCCCACCAGTCCGCGTAACAGGTTTCGTTGGTCCTGGCCTTCTTATCGCTTTCCTTTTTATCGGAGCATTTTACCTTTGCGGGCGTAGTAAAGAAAGCATCCGCTTTATCGACCAAAAGCTTTAGCCATGCATTAAAAACTTTCCGGTCCGGAGCGTCGGTTTGGTATTCCTTTTAAGTAAACGTTCCGGAAACGAAATGGTTAACCGCTTCCTAATTATTAATTTAACAATGTTGGTTCGAAATTTTTTAAATGCTCCATTTTCGTTTATCGACGGAAAGGGCACCAAATCGCTACGCAGCGCACGGAAAAGCCAAAAAGTTAGCGTAAAAAAAAGCGTTTAATAACCTTTCTTTTCGGGCTTTTCGCCGGCAAGCATTTTTTGCAATGCCAAAGCCTCCCATTCGAAACTGTACCTACGAACAACCAGCTTGTATTTGCGGCGGGTGCCGTTGGCGGTTAGGTAATGGTTGTAGCGATTAGCAAGTTGGCACGAACGCTTGTAATACCGTTTCGCAAAGTTGGAAACGGCAGCGTGGGAAAGACCAAACCCAAATAGCTTGCCGATTAAGTTGTTCATGCACAAGCAAACGGCGGCGAAAACGTTGGTTTTGCTTATACCGGGAGCAGATGCGGTTACGGTAAGACCGAGCGGGCGCTTAGCAATGTGCGCGCGGAACCGAAAGCGGTTTTTTTCGACAATTTCGTTAACAATGGCATCCAAATATTTGTTATCGATTTTTTTATAAAATTAATAATACGAAAAGGCGTAAGCGAAATGCGGTTAGCATTATTTAGCGGCATAATTTTAATTACCGAAACCAAACAGCCAATTTTAACGGCGTTTTGCTCGTTAATAAACCCAATTCCACGGGCGAAAGCACGGTGGAAGGTTTGGTCCCGGGCGGCATCGGCGGCATTTTCGTTTTTTTTTAGTTGCGGCAAAGGGGGCGCGTTAAAAAAAAGCTTACAAGCGGCATTTACCAACCGTTCGGTTTTGTAAAAGGGATTTTCGAATTTTAAAACGATATAATTTTAAGGAAAATTGCTTTTATTGGCCGGCAAAACATCCGCTTTGGAAAAAAAAATTGTGGGCTTGAAAGCCGCGCCAATGTATTAAGTGCGCTTGGCTTTTTGTTTTGGCTAGCGGGCAAAAATTACCAGCTTACTTTCGTTAATGGGATGGTTGTAAGCTAAAGGATACGCTTTGGGTATTAAACCAAAGTGGCATGCTATGTTGCTATTTTAAATTAAAAGTTTTTTTCCAAAAAAACTAAAGCCAATAAATGCATTATTGCTAATTAACTAACAAAAAGCTAGCATAAACATTTTTTTAAATAAATGCGGCAGCGTTAAAATAACGAAAAACGCTTACGACATTTCCTATTGGTCCACCGGCACAAAGTAAACCCGCATGCGGAAATTTTTAATCTTTTTGGCTTTAATATCCAGCCAAAGCACGTTTTGTGGGGGGAATATTTTTAGCATTTAAAAAAATGTAAAAAACCGAAAAGGCAGGTATATAATATATTTGTAAGCATATTTAAACCGCGGCTTGTATTAATATTGTAACGTGGTTATCGTTATTAGCATAGCGAAATGGCGGCTTAAACCGATGTTTTCGGAAAATTTGCATTTAGTTTGTTTACCGGTTAATATTTTAATTATGCTTGGTGCTATAACCATATTGGAATTGCGGCGGAAAGCAAGCTAACGAAAATTATTTATCGATGGAATCCTTTTGCAATGCGGTAATTAAATAATAAAACCAAAACGACATAATATTGGTTAAAGTAATTCCGTAAGCAATTGGCTGGTTACCGTTTACCTAAAAATCGACCTTATTATTGTTTGCGTTCCGGAAAAGCATTTTAGCGCTTTTAATAGCCATATTGCTGCCATTTTTTAAATGGATATCGATTTTAGTAAGGACCGTAAAGCAGCCAAACTGCTTAATCGTGGTTTTACTGGCCAGGAACCAATTGATTTGAATATTGTCGAATGGTAACCAAAGTATAATTTCGTAATGCTAGCTTTCCACTACGTTAATTTGCCACTTATCCTTGAACTCCGTCAAACGCGTAGTGGCTATATTATAAAGGCTAGGTATTTTTATAAAAGGAAAATTAAAAAGGAAGATCGAAAGCAAGATAGGGAGAGTGATGGGGCTTTTGGGTCGGTATCGATTCAACCAAAAGCAAGTACTGCCCTAATCAAATTGAAGCTGCGCTCGCCCTCCTTGCCGAGTTTGCTGGATCGGTTAAAAAGGAAATGCCAAACGCCGCCAAAAGGATGGCCATCCTATCGCCTTACAAAGCTAACGTTAAGGTTATCGAAAAGCAGACGAAAAATATGGAGGGCTCCGGGCTGGATAACATGCCGCCGCCATCCACCATCGATTCGATCCACGGCCAAAAGGCCGAATTCGTTACTATCGTTTTCGGCACTTCGCGGTGGTTTGATCCCGGGTTTACGACCGATCCCAACAGGTATGTTATATCCAGTTGCGTAATTATTACCGCTTAAACCAGCGCTAATGTTTCATTTATATACAGGTTTAACGTGGCGCTTACTCGGTAAATGAGCGCTCTTCTGCTTGTCGGTGACATTACGATCGCGCAGCCGGCCGGGGGCAACAAGCGCAAGCGTAAGCGCGAGGACAACGGCAAGCCGCAAAAGTCGGCTAACGGGTCCACCCTCACCATTGGGCCAAATGGTGAGGTCATTTTCGTTAGAATGGGCCCAATCCTTAGCATGAGTGAGTGGCTGGTCGAGCGTGGTCGTGTGGCTTCGGTTGATTCCCAGTCCGAGCTGCGGAAAAAGGCGAAGAAGCAGGAGGAGGAGAAGCCAGCGGCATCGTCCGCCAAATAATGCTTTTTTTTTGTGGCTTTTCGTCCGGGCCCTTTTTTTCTGTGCAATTATGCAGGAATAGAAAGCGGGCAAGGTCAAGATTGTGGATTGAATCCATATCATTACGGGCTCGGGCTTTATATCACTCAACAAACATGATTTCCAACGCCCAACACGCTATACTTGTGGCTGTCAACTGAGAACGTAGGTCACAGCATCGATGATGGTAAGTAATGCAATGGGGCATTGCGTCGCAGTGTGTTGCATGTCTATCTGCCCGAGCCCCTCTATGGCGCTATTTGCCCCTTGACTAGTGTCGGGGAATGTCCCAGATATACACCGTCCCAGGCCCTCTCAGGAATACAAGACACAGGATTTTAGGCGTAGAAGTTGACAGTCTGTAGGTTTGTGTTAGTGTTTGATACCGTGAGCGAGACGGTGACAAGCAGACAGCGCGTCACGCATGAAAAGTAGAAACAGGGATGACAACTTACATCCTTCTTCTTCGCCTGCACCTCGGCAATGGCGTCGACGTAGTGTTCGTGGCTGATCTTGTTCTTGCCCATCCGGAGGGCAATCATGCCAGCCTCGACGCAGACGGCCTTGAGCATGGCACCGCCAAACTCGTCCGTGCTGCGAGCGAGCTCGCCCCAGTTGACGCTGGGGTCGAAGCGCATCTTGCGACTGTGAATCTTCAGAATCTGCGCCCGCGCCTCCTCGTTGGGCAGCGGAAACTCGATCTTGCGGTCCAGACGCCCTGAACGAAGCAGGGCAGGATCCAGCACGTCCACACGGTTCGTTGCCGCAAGAACCTTGATACGGTCGTCCGAAGCAAATCCGTCCAGCTGGTTCAGAAGCTCCAGCATGGTCCGCTGCACCTCACGATCGCCCGACTTCTCGCTATCGAAACGTTTCGTACCCACGGCGTCCAGCTCGTCGATAAAGATGATGGAGGGAGCCTTCTCCTTGGCAAGTGCGAAGCAGTCACGAACAAGCTTGGCGCCATCTCCAATAAACATCTGGACCAGCTGTGGACCTGCGAGCTTGAGGAACGTCGCATCAGTTTGTGCGGCGCATGCGCGAGCCAGGAGAGTCTTGCCCGTTCCAGGGGGACCGTACATCAGAGCACCTATTCGAAAGCAGGCAGTTAGCAGGTGGTGAAGGACGTGCACGGCAGCAAGCCGGACATGAACTCGGAGTTGTCATCCGCGGCACGGCAACTCACCCTTTGGTGCCTTGATGCCGATCTTCTTGAAACGCTCCGCCTCCTTCATCGGCCATACAATAGCCTCGACCAACTCCTCTATTTGCTTGTCCAGCCCACCCACGTCACTGTACTTCTCAGTGGGCTTCTCGTCCACCTCCATGGCCTTGACTCGGCTGTCGTACTCGGCGGGTAGGGTGTCGAGAATCAGGTACGAGTCCTTATTCACACCAATGAGATCGCCTGGCTTGAGTGTGGCCGGGTCGACCAGGCCGATCAACGGCAGGAAGATGGTTTGCCTCGTCGACGTCTTGATGACGGCGGACTTGCCCACTCTCGTGGCATCCAGATCGATGTTTGCGCCCTCCTCCGACGACTCTGCTGTGGGATCAAGGTCGAGGAGCTCGACGACATTTCCAACCAGGTAAGGCAGTTGGCTGGACAGATGGGCGTCACCTGTTAGCACTTGAGGGCTCCTCGAATGCGAGGCCGGCGGAGGGGAGCATGAACGCTTACCGATTGTTGGCGATCTTCTCGAGGTTGTCCCGGATCTTCTCGTTCATGGTGCTTCTCTCGTGCGACAGGCGCTGGTACTCACTCTTCATGATCCTCGAGTCGTTCTCGAGCAACCGTTTGCGGGTCTGGATGTCCTGCGTGCTCAGGTTCAGGATCTCCTCGTCCAGAACGTCGTCCTCCTCCGGCTCGGCGTCCTTCATGTCGGCGTCGCCATCTCCAGCTTTCTTCTTGTCGCTACCATCCTTCTTGTCCTTCTTATCGTCCTTGTCGTCCTCCCGACGGTCGAGGCTCTCGAGATCCTCAAGAGTCGACATGCTGCGCGGAGGGCGGGGTGTGGTGGCGGAAGAGCGGGCAGAGTTTCGAGTGCGAAGAGCTGGATATTATTGCACTGGGCGGAGATGCCTCGATGCCGTCGGTCGCGTGGTCGGTAGGAGAGGGGGAAAGGACCACTTGAGGTGCTCGAGTGGTTGCTGATGAGAAATGCAATCCGAGGCGGGCGTCGACCGGGTTTCCATTCGCCTCAAGACTCGTGCCAATTCGGCCTGGAGTTGGCTGGCTGAGCTGCAAGGCAGGCGAGGCGCGTAATCCAGCTCCAGCCTGAGTGGGGCGTGGCTGATGCTCGACACACTGTGTGGCTGTTGGCCGCAAACTGTGGCGTAAGCTCCGTGTCGTCTGTGCGCCTTGGACAAAACATGGAAGGATAGATATGCGGCTGGTCGAGCCAAACGACATGGCTCGACAAGTTACATGAGGAGCCTGGCTGTAAAGCTCATTAATGAACCATCAGGATGTATATCTTCGAGCCGTTGGGCCCAGCAAATGATTGAAAAGCAGAGCGGTAAATGCTACATGCCAACAGACCTCAGCACAACACAGGATGAACAAGTAGTAGAGGTATCCCCAGAGATGTAGAAGCTTGAATCCGATAAAAGAACCCCCATGTAGAGCGACGGAAAAACAGACTGAAATAAGAAAAGACACGAGGATATGGTGAAAAAAGAACAATGAGAAGTAGCAAGAAAGCGAATGCAACCCGATAAAACGCCGTTTCCCTCAGTCACCATCACGCCAACGCCCATTTACTCATCGTCCAGGATCCTGCTAGCCAAAGGGCCGAATATTGGGACCTCGAACCTATTATTACGGTTAGCGCGATACAAAAAAAACTTGGGCAACACATGGCAGGGATTCCCTAGCTAGCAAACCAACGTACCTGTCAAGGGTGTCTGCGTCGCGGTACGCCTTGAGCGTGAGAAATGCTATCAGGGCGAGGTCGCCGATGAAGAACAGCCAGCTCAGGAAGCGGGACCAGGAGAAGACGAGGTGGACGATGAAGACGATGGTGAAGAGCAGGCTCGCCTGCCACGCGTGGAAGCGGACGTAGTCGCTCTTGCGCTCCAGGATGAGGAGCAGGATGGCGCCCAGGGGCGGGAAAGCTAGGTACGCGAGGCACGCCTCGTAGTCGAGCCGGATGCCGAGGCTGGTGTCGAACTCGCTCATGGCGCCCTCGCGGTCGCCCCAGGGCCCCGAGCTCAGACCGACGCCGCCGCCGACGCCGCCGCCGTTGCTGCTACCGGCAAAGTAGCCACTGTCCTGTCCCGCCCCGCCGCCCTGGCCGCCGCCGCCGCTGCCGCCCATAGCCTGCTGGTAGTAGCTCGGGCTCGGGATGCCGCCGGACCACTGCCGCTGGGGCTGGGGGTGCTGTAGGGGCGGCGGCGAGGCGGCGCTGTCGTTGCGCTGGCCGTAGTTGTAGCCGCCGCCGCCGCCGCCGGAGCTGTTGGCCCCGGGCCCGCTGCCGGCCCGCAGGGGCGACCACGGCCTCCTCTCGAGCGACGTGCGCGGCGAGTCGACCGGCGACCGCGTGTGCTCCGGCGGGGAGGATTGGTAGGGCGCGAAGTCCATGGTTGGATGGTCTCGACAGAGGAGGGCCCGTGTCGATTTGGGTCGATCCAAATTGTCGAGATGGGCTGGTGGTGATCTCTTATCGCGTCGCGGGGACGGGTTGGGCTAGGTGCCCGCGCAAGCCACTGGACGAAGCGAGATGGGGCGTCTATCTAGGTTGCGGCCTGCGATCGCCTCAAAGATGGAAATGGTTCACTCCTGTCGGCTGCTGGGCTCTCGGACGGTCGAAGACGGCTCTCGATTTCAATACTCGTCGCCGCGATTCGAGCGACTCGAGGAGGCTGTTTGTAGGACGTTGTCGATGAGGCTGGGTTGACAGGTGACGCGCAAGCTTGATAGGCGAGCACCAGGCAGAGCCAAGGCACAGTCGTCATTCGGATGGAGTGGGTTGTGGCACGCACAATCAATCTTGGGCAGATGGGCGGCCCTGTGCCCATTCAGGCCACGGCATGGCACACGCCTTGCAGGGTCCCTGCTCCACCCAACCCATCAATCCATCAGCGCAGGGACTCCCCAGATTCCAAATCAGGAACCGTTCGCATGCATACTTACTGTAAGTGGGCATCCCAGCCTAAATTAAACCTCGATCCCGCTGTCTGCACGAAGATCTAGGTTCCTTGATACCCTCTCATGCCGGTTTATTTGACCAAAGCGTGCAAATAAGACCAGATGAATGGACCTAGCAGGGATTGACTTCGGTATGACCCCTGTATGTAGAGAAACAGCCAAATTACGCTGTGCAGTTACATGGCACTCCCACAATGTTTATCTGATGTCCTGGCTTCGTGGTGGTGGGATCGCACTTGTTTTTGACTTTCCGCCGCGGCTCGTTCTGGTCAAATAAACCGACATGAGAGGGTAGATGGACATATGTTAACACCGAGCACATATATGGGCACCTTCTCGAAGCCCAATTCTTGGAGGATTTGCACTACTGCAATACCAGACATGCACGTCAAAGCATAATACAACGGAGCTTCCATTTGGCTGGATCCCAGAGGTAGTAGGTAGGTGGGCAGATGTAGACACCGGCATGTCCCGATACCAAGCCACATACATCGTACAGCAAACAGCTCTATGCCTCGCCCTCCTTGGCCTCCTCCGGGCCCTTGGCCTCGTCCTCTAGCATGGTCCTCCTACCCTCGAGAGTAAGCCAGACGCTCTTGCCGGTGCCCTCGAGCGCCGACGTGAGGCCGAGGCCGGCGCTCTGGAGCATGTGCACCAGCTGGGCGCGCAGCCCGTCGCGGCCCCCCTCGATGCCGCCGATCCACCTTACGCCGTCGTTGTCGAAGACGCGGTCCTCGACGCGGCCACCGACCAGGAGCAGCTTGTGGAGCGCGCTCTGCGTCGTCAGGTCGTAGTAGCCCGGGTTCTTCCTGCGCGTCGGCGCGGGGAACGCCGGCGGGCTGGGGGCCAGGATGGATAGCGCAGCGGCCAGGTGCGCGGGCGACACGGCCGGGAACGTCAGGAGCGCCACGGGCCCCACGAGCAGGGGCCCCAGCTGGCCGTACATGGAGTCCGCCGGGAGGTTGTCCACGTCGACGGCCGAAACCTGCTTGTACACGGCCATGGAGAGGTCGTGCGTGTACCCGCCCTTGAGCGCCGCCTCGGTCGCGGTGCCCGAGGTCTGGCTGTTGGGGTCGAAGAACTCGACAATCTTCAGGGCCTGGTCGAGGATGCGTGTCCTGACCACCTGCAGCTTGACGTGCTCTGTGATGTCGACGGGGGCGGGGCCGCCCTTCACGGCTGGCGGGGCGGGGACGCTGGCCAGCGCCGTTCTCAGCTCACGGCGCACGGCGGCCCATTCTTGTGAGGTGAGGCTGTTGTGCTGGAAGACGAGAGTGAGGGGCGTCGACCTGAGCAGCGCCGTGTATGCGCGGAGTAGCTGGGATTTGCGCGTGTCCGGCCGGCGGGCGCTCGGAGGCTGTGTGGGAGGCACATAGTTGGCTGGCAGCTGCAGCCCCGCTACCTTGGCCAATGAGGCGGCAGTCGCATATCTTCTTCTTGCCGGAGCGGCCAGGTCTGCCGGGGCTGATGTGACTGCGGCAAGGACTGGGATGAGGTATCGCTGAGATCGTATCGAGTGTTGCGACTGTTGTATGAGGGAGGCCGCGGCCTTTGGGCACTGAAGCCGTGGCGGCATGCTGAAGGGATAAGAAAGCCCTCGTCAATTGGGCTGCCTAGCGCCTCAACTTCCGCTGCAAGACGCTACGAGGGGTAGCTTATTGGGAGTGGGGTGAATATCTATCTGGTCGTCGCCCATGATGGTTCCGTTTTGAAGCCAAAAATTTGGATGCGATCGCGACCCCTGCAAGGCGAAATGCGCACAGGCCACACAGGCCACATAGGCGTCAACCCTAACCCGGCCCGGCCTATAACACGGATATCTCTCAGGACCACCTGGAGATCGGGGACGACAGTTGAGCAAGCAGTTGAGAGTTCAGAGGGAGAAGGCGACTAGCTCACGGGCTTCTACAGCGGGAATCGTTTTACCTTTAGTTGTTTCCGTTGTTCGCCATGGATATTAGAGCATCTACCATTCTGAACTACACATGTTCGCACCATCACCGAAGTAGTCATGCAGGGCTAAAGCTAGCCTGGTGATTTAAATCCAGGTTGGAGTAGAGTGTAGGGGCAGGTATGATTCAACTAAACTGAACAATTCTTTTCAAGTTTCCCAACACCGGCGCACATCGACAAAAGAGAGTCTAGACCTCTATACACCTGGTGCCAATGAAGAGCCTGACCGATCTCGTGAAAGACATTAGGCTAACCTTGGGTAGCACGAGACCTGCCATCGTGACGGTCTCCTCCAGGACGATATCTGTCACCGCGGCCACGATCTCCCTGCTGATTGCCACGCTTCCGCTTCTCCCGGTATTCGCGGTCTCCTCGACCACGGCTTCCATGCCCGCCGCCGGCACCACTATCACCGCGCCGATCGCGGTTCTTCTCATGTCCCTGAGCTCCCCGGCCTACACGGCCGCCAGTCTCCCCTCGGCCATCGCAACCATGGTTTCCAGGGGCTTCACCAGCTGCCTGGTGGTCCCGGCGCTCCAGCATCTGGCGTCTACCAGAATCCATTTGTCCCCACTTGTCCTCAGGCGCCAAATCCTTCTTTCCGCAGGACAACGGCGCAGACTGGCCCTCGACAGTGCTCTACCTGGAGAGGACTGCTTTGACCGTTCCCTTCAGGATAGGCCGGTCCTCGAAAGGGATTTGATCGATCTTGCCACCATCGGTGCTCTCATCAAGCCAACGCGCCAACAAGTCGTTGCTCTCCTTGGGCTTGATCGACATGTCCCTGGTGCCGACCGTGATATGCGGTACCTTGTTGAGGCACTCCCAGCCTTCACCGCCATCGGGATTTACCAGCCGTACGACGATGGACATGATTCGATCGTCAAACACGACACGCTCGAGCTGCACATCGCACCGGCCCATCTCCGGCATGGATGGGTATGGGACCGACGGGTTCGCCGTCTTGGCCTCGGCGTTCATGTTCGAGTACCGATCCCACAGCTCTGGCCGCTCGCCCGAGCCGGACTTGTGAATCAGAGTGACATGGAACTGCGGTTGAATCCGGCGCGTCTGCTCTAGCATCTTGTACATCCTCGACTGCTCCGGGGTCGTATTCTTGAAGGCCTTCTCCAGCGCCTGGAGCACATCCTGAGCTGGCACATTGACCGAAATGTACTCGATCTTCAGCTTCTTTCCCGGTGGGGGCGGCGGGGGCTGGGTCTGCGTCGTGTTTTTGTTGGGTCCCCTGCTGGAGATGCTATGCCGCATCTCGGGTTGGTAGTCGCTAATGGCGACGGCGATGGCGGTGTCCATCTCCTCAGCACTCGGAACTTCAGTGATCAGGTTCGGGTAAAGGCCGTGCAGCTCCCTGATAACAGTCTCCAGGTTTGCTCGGCTGTCGGCGGTAGGGTCTAGGCGGATAATGGCGTCGAATCCGATGTCAGGTGCCGCCATCGGGTTGCATGGCTCAAACCGCCCAATGAAGCCCTCCATGATGCCAACCACCTTTGCCGTATCCGAGGCAGCTTGGATTGTCTGATGGTTGTCGCCACGCGCGAAGACGCGCCCCTGCGTGACCTTGCGGATCTCGTCTACGTCGTCGTGCACAAAGTTGAGCGCAACCATGATCGCCGTGGGGTGTTGAATCTTGACGTCAGTCAGGATCTGCTTCCGCTCGTGGCGCTGGGCGTTATTGCGGTCTGCAACCACGGCACGGTGTTCCTTGAGCTCATCTAGAACCCACTTTGTGAACTTGGGCGGGCGGCCCTTGCCCTGGATATTGTCATTCTGCACATGTCCGAAGTCGAGCAGGTGGGACAGGGCAACGGCTATCGTCGTCTTGCCGCAACCGATGGTGGCGATAGGCACGAGGATGACATCTCCAGCAACCTCGGTTTTTACCTCACCTCCAAACTCGGGTTCAAGGTTGGCAGCGTCTGAGCCCTTGAGGTTCTTGAACTTTAGGAATTCATCTCGCAGCGCAATGATACCATGGTTTTGATTGTAGGCCTTGACTAGGTTCGGGTCGGTAGCGAGGCGTTTGCGTGCGAAAAGCAGGTACTCCTCGGTGATCTTCTTGTGCTTCTTGAACTTGGGCGGCTTGGATGCGATCAGGGCCCTTGTGCACTCGCGCCACTGGCGGTACATCAAGTACGGCTCCTCGAACTTGTACTTGAAGAACCAATCTTCGTATGGCACCTTGGCCGGGTCGTGAGACTTCCTGCACCGGATAACGAAGCCCTCAACATCCCGTCCGTCGTAGGCGCCCGTCTCAGCGACATTGTCCAGGAACGTCTTGGTCGAGTCGAGATCCTCAAACGTGAGGAGTCCGACCTGCTTGAAGCCCCAATCGCTGGCAAATGACTGGACTAGTGAGCTGGCATATGTCCTGAAAGAGGGGAGGTTGAGGTTGATTCCGTGCAGGTAGAGGCCGGCCTTGTCTGGGCCGTAGGCGAGAATGTGCTCCTCGAAGCTGTCGTCGCATAGCTCGGCGACGGCGGTGACATTGCGGGCCCTCAGCTCCCTGGCCAAGTCCTGAGTGGTCTTGCCGATCTTGTCAAGCTGCTTCTTGATCAGACGCTCCCCGGCAACCGCGTGGCTGAGATCGGCGTCACTGCGAGGGCCGGTAGAGTGCTTGGAGCAGACCAACAGTGTATCATCCTCGAGACCGGCGATGAAGATGATGCAGCCATTCTCCTTGAGCGTCAACTCGTAGGGGCCTTGTGTGGTTTTGCGCATGTTGTCCCACTCTGTGGCGTGCACCTCGCCTGTGTTGAAGAACTTGTCATATCCCCGTACGGCGATCTCGTAGTGGCCCGACTCGGGGTTCCGCGTGGTGAAGAGGCCACGAGCGTAGGTGGGCAGGTCTCGGCGCTTGTAGTCCCAGTCCTGCATCCGCCACGAGTCGACGGCGATGCCGGTGGGAGAATCCAGCACCTTGAAGCGTGTCTTCTTGATGCGAAATGCCTTGTTTCCTGGCATTTTCTGGACGTGCCGTTCCATCTCGCGCACCAGGCCCGTAATAACCTCGGGCTCCTGGGCCGCATACGGCACCTGAGGGGTTGCCATCTCTGCCTTCTTCGCCTCAGTCACCCGAGGCAATGACAGGGAAAACGGCCGCCAGAGAGCCTGGTTTCCCTATACTGACTGCTCGCCTTGGGATTGGGCGATATGAGGTGGGGGACCAGGCTGAAGAGAACCTGCAGCTGAGGATGAGGTGGGGGTGGTATTGGAGCAGGGCCACGAGAATTTGGCGTTTTTGGTGCAGCTGACGTAGCGTTGGGCGCAGCAACAAGGAAGCCAAGGCCATGTCTGAAAAAGGCAGAGGACGTGCTAGCACTGCATCCGCAACTGGACGCCGTACCTGCCTTTTTAAATTCCTAGATGTCGCACAGCACAGATGGGCTGTGTTTATGGGTGAGAATTAACGTGTATGACGAGACGACGGATCAGATACCAGCCTCAACTACTACCCACCGTGCCTGGGAGGGAGCCCGCCCCGAGGAACCACGCCTGGGCTGTACAGTGCTGTTTACGGTGACTCAGCTGGCGGACCAGGAATGCTACATTCAGCAACAGGGCGAGCAAACCCCAGCCCCAACATGAAATCCACAAGCGGCCTCAAAGCAGGAGTCCGTCCGCACTATTTTTCAAATGCGAGAAGGCAACGAGGCAGACAGCCACACAGCCCAGCCGCCTGGCCGCAAAGGAGGCGTAACTGGCCCGGGCAGACACGCCGATCACCCCTTCCAGGATATGCCCGATTATGTAACACAGACGCCGACCCTTCACTACCAACCTCTAAAGCAATGGCTGCATTTCAACGTCCCTCGGCGCCTTTATTCAGGGACTCGGTCACTTTCTAGCATAGCCCGTTCGAAGGCGGTGGGAACGAGGGCTGTCTCGGATTTGACCTGTCCATCTGACCGACTGTCCAGGTCCATGCCTGGCTTGTACTCGATTACAGTTACTCGATGCCCGTAGAAGCGCGTGAGCACTGCACGGGCTCTTGGGAACTAAATGCAGTATGTCGCTAGTCAACTCATGTCGACTCGACGGTGATTGACATGATCGTTTTGTGTCAACCAGGGCTGCGATGGTAGGCATGGGGACTGGAGAGGAGAAAATCAACTGCACGAATTGCTCAGGAGCCCACCCTCGGGGCATATCGACGCCTTCAAGCGCACACCCCGCAAGCCACGTGGACTATACTTTGCATCTGGCGCTCCAACCCTTGCCTTCGGTGAACTGGGCTGCGTGCGCACAAGGCGTGCCGCCGTCGGTTGCCTGCCACACCCATCCCGCTCCGCCAATTCCTGTCTGCCTTTTGCCGGGACGGAGGGAGCGGCTCGATGAGCAAATCGGGAGCATGACGTGAAAGACCCCGGTCCGTCGATGAACAGCGCACGCCAAGTTCCCGCAACACAAGACACCTAAGACCCGGTACCCACAGGTATTCACCAACACGCCAATGTCCACACACACTGGATGATCACGCAGGTACGCGACGAGTAATTGCAGCCCCGTGGCACTGAACAATCCGCTAGTCCCCAAGTTGCCCTGCAGGTCTGTCGTAGTCGCCTCCTTGGGTTGGGAATTCAGGGGGTTGTGTGTATCTGTGTGTGTGGGCGAGTAATGGACGAGAATGGCCAACATGTACCTGACTGCAAGTTTTGGAGCCAGGAGCGGAGATGGTTGATGCGCGGATGCCTGGGCGCCTAGAATAGTTCCCCAATCCTTCACGGATCGCGAGAGACATGAAGCACTATTGATGGCTGTGTAGGGCCACCTACCTGCCCGGGTACTAGTCACCTGCCCTCTTGTCCGCGTCCCATGTGGACCGGCCAAGTGGAACACACAGCGGGCGCTTCACGGTAGCCGCAACCGCCCTTTTGCTTTGTGTTGCGCTTCACTCATACCTCTCTGCTGCTTCATCCGGGCACCAAAGACTGGTGCGTGCACCCTCAAAAACAACAAATAACCTGAGCAGTTCAATTTCGGGTTGGGTTAGGCTCCGCAACACGGCTGAGTGAGAGTCAGAATGTCGGAGGGGGGCTCCTTCCCCGAGTGGTGTGCGCCAGCTTTCTCCAATGAGCGAGGTGGCGCCGGCAGCAGGCCTGGTGTGGGTGGCGGCGAGGGTGTGACCCCGGCGGACTGGGGGAGGAAGGAGCACTGGACCTGGCAAGTGCGTGACAGAGCCAGAGAATCAGCGCCAGAAGCAGGACCCATAGAAAGAGCCCAAGCTCGACAGCGGAAGCACCTGTGAAAACGGAAACGGAAATGAAAATGAGGACGAAAATGAAAAAATAGGCGTATTCTATTCACATTTGTTCAGTTTACATCCTGTCCTATCTCCTGTGATGCCCTGGTTCCCTGACGCCTAACCGACTGTGTGCCTGCTCGTATTTCCGTCTTCGTTCTCCGGTACCTAGCTGAAGGTTTGGTCAACTGGTGGCTATGGCTAGCACGTTGACCAGGTTCCCGTAATTGCTATTTTGTCGCCCATTTGTACGGGTGGTCAGTGTGCCTTCCTCGCATACCCAGAACGCACGTATACATCTCCAATTGCGCGCGGGGTACCCACGCATTTCTCACCTGGCCCAGGAACCGCGCCAAAACCGATCCTCTTTGCTCTCCATTTCGTCCCCTTCCTTTTCCCCTACCCACCAGTGCTTCCAAGCATTTGGCCAGAGCCATTGTGCACAGCAGTTGCTGAGCAAACCCCAGCACCACCAAAACCCACTCACTACCTTACACCACAGGCAGCACCCGATCCGCCGCCCAGCAGTGAGCGTCTCCCAAAATCCGCTCCAAGAAACCGAGGCCGCGTCGCCATCAACTGCTGGGCCGCATTTTTATGCGCTGCCAATCCCCTGATCCCCAAATCCCTTTCGAGGTCAAGTCGAAATCATGGCCGAACAGTGTATTGTTTGTCTGGAGAATCTGGACACAGCTGTGTCGGCGACCGAGGACGCGACGTCTGGAGATGCTGCGGTTGGCCAGAGCGGAGGCGAAAGGAGCTTTGCCGCGGGCGAGCCCTCGTCAAACCGCGGCGGCGGTAGCAGCACCTCCGCCGCTAGCACCGTCCTCGATCCCACCCCCGGCTCTCACCACCCCAACGGCGACGTCGCCGTCATAAATGCGTGCGGCCACAGCCTGCACAACTCCTGTCTGCAGGCATGGGCTGCCAAGGCGAACAGCTGCCCCATCTGCCGCCATTCTTTCCATTTGGTCGACGTTTACGATAGCGTTGGAGGTACGTGTGCACCCGTCCCCTCACCCCGATACCGAACCCCAAGAAGGTTCCCCTACCTGGGGGTTCCCTGAACACCCTCGTGAACAAAGTCAAATGCTGATGAGTCGCCTGTGTGCTTATTTTAGGTAATCTACTCAAGTCCTACAGAGTCGAGGACAAAAAGCAAGTCGTCGAGTTCGACCCGCAAGCATGGCTCAACGAGAACCCCGACGACGAGGACGACGAGGAGACGACGCCCTGTCCTGTCTGCAACTCCGACAGCGACGAGGACGTGCTCCTGCTGTGCGACGGGTGCGATGCATCATACCATACCTACTGCATCGGACTCGAGGACATTCCTGACGGCTCGTGGTTCTGCATGGAGTGCGCTCCTGTCCTGGGCGATTTCGAGGATACCCGTCCGCCTCGCCGCTCCAACAACCGCCGGCGCAATGACTTCTTCCCGCGCACTCGTGCCACCATGCGGCGTGCTCGGAGGCGCGCGCGCTCCGATGAGTGGCAGGGCGCTTGGGGCGAGATCACCGGCCGCGTCTTCGACGCTCTTGATATCGATCTCGACTCCCACGACGGAGATGATGGCCTGTGGGAGTACCGCAGGTCGAGGCAGCTGCGTGAGCGGGAGCGGCGCGAGTACGAGAACTGGCAGCAGCGCATTAATATCGCGTCGCGTCTCGGGCTCCGAGAAATATTCGCCGGGAACATGCCGGCCTCGCTAATCACCCACGCCAATACCCAGCAGGCTGCCCCTCCACCTGAGACCCCCGAGGTGCAGCGTGCGTGGGCCACTCTCGACAAGGCCCGCGAGCATAACGGCGAGGGCTCCAGCGGCCATCGCAAGCGCAAATCACGCTCTCTGAGCGCTTCGCCAACAGAGCCCGTCGCCCCGGAGCCCGAAAGGAAGCTGAAGCGGCCCCGCACTCGTCGCATCGCGGTGACCGGTGAGGCTTCGTCGTCCAGGCCCGAGGCACAGGGCCCTGGCCGTGCTGTGGCCCCTGCGGAACCCACACCCAACGGCAGCGGCTCGGCATCCAACGCCCGGTCGCCTCCGGCCATGGAGGAGGCGCCCTCCTTCTTGTCGTCCCTTCTGAAGGAGGTCGAGAATAGTAACCCGTCTGATGACGAAGCCATCAGGAACTTATTTGGCGACAACCGCGGCCCGGTCGACGCCTCCTCGCCTGGCTCATCGCCCACGCCTTCAGCATATAGCAGCCCTCGCGCGAACTCGCTCACACCGCCTCCCCAGCTTCAGGCCAGGTCCACCCGGCCCACCTCGCCGACATTGTCACTGAGCTCTCACATCGAACCCATCTACCCCCGGGCGAACTATATTCCACACAGACCTGCCGCCGAGGCGAGCGACTCGGAGGCTCGGTCGCCGAACCAGGGAGGTTCGGAGCTTCGCCAGCCCCGGCCTAGAAGGTCTCAGGCCGTGAAGCTCCCTCGGTCGCCCGACTCCTCTCCCACCAGGCCGCAACTTCCTCTCGAGATGAAGGAGAACATCAGCAGCCTGGTTCGCACCGCGCTGAGCCCGCATTGGAAGTCGAACAAGCTCACTGCCGACCAGTACTCCAGCATCAACCGAGACGTGTCCCGGAAGCTTTACGAAGAGATCACGGATCCTTCGAGCGTCGACGAGGATTCCCGTCGGGCTTGGGAGACCAAAGCCAATCAGGAGGTTGCGCGCGCCGTTTCGGGTCTGTAGGCCTGAGCTCATGAGCGACTTGATGAAACGAAGGTTGCCCTCGAGGCTGCATGATATGTATGAACAGCACAATAACGGCGTTTTCGGATGGGATGATCTCGTTAGATACCCAGGAGCATCGCGGGGTTTTGGTCAGGTGACCCCAAGCTCTGGGGGCCTTTCTTCTTGTCATAATTGTTTGTTTTGAGTTTTTCTTGCTTGGTCTTTGGGCATCTGTCTTTGGCGAAATGGCGATCTTTTCAGGCGAACGGGGAAGGGAGCATGGAACAAGATACCTCACGTATCCGCCACGGAAGTGGTTGTGAGGGGATCATGTGTTTTTTTTTCGCCCAAGCACGGCGATTTTTGTTGATACTAGTTATTCTCGATATGTCGGGACATCCAAAGCTCAAGATAAATGCACACTGTTGGCTGCTGTACCAAAATCTTGCTCGTCGGCAGTACTAGGAGAGATTTTAGCGATTTCCCAAGGACGGCATGTGCCACCACCAGGTGGGAGCGCACGAAAGTTGAGAGATCGTAGTCGCAAAAAGGCATTGCAAGAAGACAAGGAGAGGATGGAAAGGAACGGTGAGAACCCAAATGAACAAGTTGTAGGTCAATCAGTGGCCGTCTGCCTGTTCATCAGGAGTGCCTCAGTGCGCATTGAAGCCGTTCCCATTCCATGCTTTAAGCAAGATGATAGGGCTATTCTGTCGCATGCGACTTGGAGAGCGCCGTCGGAATCCTGGTTTCTGTTCCGCTCGAGCCGACCGACGATGGAGCGAGCGCCTGGCAATGGCTTGGAAGGCAGTGAAATTTTTTTGTCCGCAGAATACATCTAACAACCACCCGGTCATCAGCTTGCCCAAAAGGGCACAGGAGCTGCTAGCGAAATTAGTCTGCTTGGTTTTTACTCTGGGCACACATAAATGGTCAGAACGTTCTGGCGGAACAGGTCCTGATGATAAGGATTGATGCCTTTGGATATGAAGAAGAGAAGGAAGAGAAGTGGGAGGCCGGGAGCGAGCGCACGAGCTTGGAGGAAAGTAGGTGGACGAGGATGGCGCACAGACCAGATAGCCCACCAATCACGTGGATTGCGCATAAGGTATACTTGAGTGAATGTGTGCGTGTGCTTGAAAGTCAGGATGTTTGTTGAGGGTAAACGAGTATGATATTATACAGACGGTGGTAGTATGAAAGTAATCAAACATTGTTTCCACCTCTGGTCTCTAAACTGTTTCCATAGCTGAAGTTGGAGACTCGACATGCATGGGAATGCAGCCTTCAAGCCCCTACTTCGAGTCGAGCCGCCTGCCTCGGTCTCAATCCAACGTTTGAGGCAAGTGCGCCAATCCTCCACACAAGCGACACAAGCTCAGTGGTTGGTGGGGCTTTGGCTGGCGGTACGTACCCCCCCAAAAAATTCGGCCGCGACCAGAAAGGTTACGCACCGAAGGCGGCAGTTAGCTTCAGCAAAAGCGAAAGGAGCTCCGGCCGAGCCATAACAGCCATTGAGATTTCCCGGAGCGGTTGACTGACCTAGAACTAGGTGGTCACCAAGAGTTCTCGGCCTGCTCCCGTCCGACGCCATGTCGGCGTCAAGTAGAGGCTGGCAAGCCCTCGGGGCGCTATCAAGACGTTGGTCTCTCCCCCATCCCCTCATCAGCCTCGTGCCCCGTGTTGTTCGCATGAGCCCCTACCGTCCCCATGGCCCCCTCCAGCTCACAATGCCGTGTGGGTTATAGGATCACCTCGGGTATGCGCCCAATGCGCTAGGACAAGGCCGCTGTGGTCGACACACAGGACACTCGCGACAGCCGCCACCACCATCACCGGCCCCGTCGTCGAGCCACAGCCGGCACCGACCGCGGCAGGCGCCGTGCAGCCCCCTCCCGCGACCGCCGCCGCCGCCGTTCCCGAGCTGCCCCAGCACGCCAAAGCGCAATACAGGATCCGGTCCGGCCTCATCCTGACGCGGGCACCGATCCTGACGCGGGAGCCAACCCCGTTCGAGTCGGCCTTCTTCCTGTACCAGAAGCGGCTCAACGAGCGGCTCGTGTCGCCCTTCTTCAAGGGCTTCTTCTTCAAGCCCGACACGCCACCCATGCTGGACTGGGACCTCAAGCTCAAGGAGCGCAAGGGCATCGTGTCCAAGGAGGTGGGGCTGTACCGCGCCCGCGGCGTCTCGGCCTGGGCCGACGAGGCGCCCCTGGGCAGCTCCCTGGCCGACCAGGCCGCGCTGCGGGAACGCCTGGCCGCCGACGCCGAGGTGCGCTTCAGCGACGACGGCGAGCTCATCGCGCCGCAGGACCGTGTCCCAGCCGAGATGCCGCTGCCGCGCACGACGCAGGCCGACGAGACCAAGGACGTCCGCCGCCTCGACCGCGCCCTCGACAGGACCCTATACCTCGTCGTCAAGGGCAGGGATGGGTCCTGGCAGTTTCCGAGCGATAGGATGTCGACCGAGGAGAACCTGCACGAGGTGAGTGTTTGAAAGGAGGTGGGCATTGATACTCACTGGGGGGAATAGCTATGCCCATAGGTTTTGTTGGT
The DNA here is from genome assembly GCF_000145635.1 of Gaeumannomyces tritici R3-111a-1. Taxonomy (NCBI): domain Eukaryota; kingdom Fungi; phylum Ascomycota; class Sordariomycetes; order Magnaporthales; family Magnaporthaceae; genus Gaeumannomyces; species Gaeumannomyces tritici. The sequence continues at coordinate 3,066,353 of NW_008804549.1, read as the reverse complement.
ATGTACTAACCTCGTTGAAAAAAAAACAAAAAAAAAAGACCGCCGCCCGTGTGCTCCAGCAGGCCGCCGGCGTCAACATGAACACGTGGATCGTCGGCCGCGTGCCCATCGCGCACCACGTCGTCGAGCCCGTCCTCGACAAGGACTCCAAGGCGGTCAAGGTCAAGGGCTCCAAGACCTTCTTCCTCAAGGGCAGGATCATGGCGGGGCAGGCCGACATCGCGGACAACAAGCTCGGCGTCTCCGACTTCAAGTGGCTGACGCAGGAGGAGCTCAAGGAGCAACTCCCCCCTCCATACTACCGCAGCATCAGGAACATGCTGGCCCTGCGCTGAAGAGGAGCAGCGCCTCCCGGCCCGGCTCGAGAAGCCCGGAAAATGGGACAGTCTGGAAATGACATCAAATGACCCTGTACATCATTCTCTCTCTCTCTAGCCATGTTTTCACAGCAGTGCATTGTGGCGTGTAACATAAAACTCTGCCGGTCGCATGCATGTCATGATATGCCTTCGTAACTCAAGGTGCGCGTGTCATTCTCGTGAAATAAACAGGTATGGAAAGGAGACTATTGAGACAAGAGGCCATAAGAAAAGCGTGAAGAGAAGGAAGAGACTGGAACGCTCAAAGATACGTGGCCGTGGCGCCCATGCGGGCCGTGGTCTTGACCTTGTCCCACGAGGTCCTCAGGATGCGCGACACCCGTTCCCTGATCCTCTGGTTGCTGAGCATGGCGAGGAGCCCGACTATGAAGGCCAGCATGCGCAGCACCACCGTGGGGTTGGACTGTATTGACGAGGTCATGCCCTCGACGACCAGCCTTCGGATATTAGATATTATGATTGCGGCGCGGGCCCCTACCGAGAGGGGAGCCGTCGCCTTCGCCTTTGCCTTGTCGTGCGTCTTTGACGCGTGCGCGTGCGCCGAGGACTTGCGCCTCACCCCTCCCGCTCCTCCTCCTCCGCCGCCACTGCTGGGCGTGTGACGATGCTTGGCCACGGCGGCGCGCGGGGTGGACTCGATGCCGTAGTCGACCTCGCTGCTGCCGCCCTCCCTGCGGAGGCGGTCGTCGTGCTGCTGCTCGAGCCGCCGACGCCTCTCGTGCTCCTCGTTCTCGGCGCGCAGGCGGCGGGCCTCGTGCAGGTCCTCGCGCAGGCGCTCCTCCTGGCGCTCGCGCTCGGCGCGCTCCTGGCGCTCCTGCTCCTGCTGCTCCTCCTGCAGGCTCGAGAGGGCCTGGAGGAAGGCCTCGCGGCGCTCCTCGTCCAGCACCGAGCTGACGCTGATGAACTCGCGCGCGTAGTCCCACTCGTTGTTGCGGATCAGCACGTGCAGCGTGTAGAGCTCCAGGATCTTGACGCGCGCGTTGAGGTCGCGCGGCGTGTCGGCGCCGCTGGCCGACGAGTTCTTGATGGGCGAGCGGTGCCTGCGCCGCGGCGTCGACGGGGCGGCCGGGGTGCCGCCGAACCTGCTCGAGAGGTCGAGGTTGGGCGCGTTGGACGACGCGAGGTAGCTCTCGAGCTTCTTCTGGTTCAGGCTCTGGTTTGTGGCGTGAGCGAGAAGGAGGGTGGCCCTGGATGTGGTTGTCAGTAACAAAAAGCAGAGGCGGGAACATAAAACAGAGCACCAAGTCGGCAGTGTTAGGCAACTTACAAGTTGATTACAACGTCCGAGTCCACGTCGCCCTCGACGCCGTGGTATCCATTCCTGACCACCTCCTCCCAGATGGCGCCATCGCGCACCTTTGTGCAGATTGCCCTCCACTCCTGAGTGCCGAAGCTGGCCTTGCCCTCCTCTGGGTGCAGCTCAACAATTGCGTTCAGGGTGGTGAGATACAAGCTCCACACCTTCACTCTAGTCGTCCGTGAGGCTTTCGCGACCGGGGCAGGCTCCACGGCATCATCCTCGCCGGGCACGGGGGTCGGCGTGACAAGTGGCAGGACGGTCGACAGGGCCTCGGGCAGTCGTCGGGTCAGGAAGAGGGTCGATGCCTGGCGGTACGACTTTGAGACGCTCGAGGTCGAGTGGCGCGACGAGTTGGACGATGCGAAGGACGAGATGGAGGACCTGAAGTTGAAGGCCTCGGAAGCCGTCGGGCTGAGAGTAGCGGTGGGTGACCCAGGGAAGGCCATTGTGGTGGCTTGCGTGACGGAGCTGGACGCGGCCTGCGTCGTCGATGTTTTTTCGAGGCCCGTCGTGGCGGCCTGTGTCGCCTGCGGTTGGCGTGGCCGAATCGGTAATGCTTTGTTTGTTAGGCAGTGATGACAAGTGAGAGTTCGTGTACAGGCGCGTACTCGATGATGGCTGGTGTTTGGTAACTAAACAAATCCAGCAAAAACACTCCCTGTCGTGCTCCCACGGGCTGAACAGATTAAACAAGCATGTGTCGGCACTGTAGGGAGCAGAATGGCGTGTGCGAGGTTGTCGGTTGTCATTGAGCTCAGCAATTCAACGAGCGCGAGCAGCTGGTGGTTGAGGCGTGCATCGCGTCGCCCGATTCTAGGCTGGGTTTCCCGGCTAGGTTGTGTGGGGAGAGCAGAAAAATGCCAGGCCACATGGCTGGAGCGAGTCGGTCTTTTGCCTCGGCTCAAAATGACGAAGCCGTTTTGATCGAAAAGGGCAGGGGGCCTCTGCCTCTGCCAGCCCCCTCCCTCCACTCTCCGCTACCCATCGCGGAATGTGCCCCAGCCCGGAGATTACCTGTGCGTCGGCGCGGGCAAATCGCCGTGCTCAAGCCGTCTCCGGTTTGCCTTTGTTTTCTCCCGCTGTGAATAATCAGCCCAGTCAGAGTTCGTGTTGTCATGTCAGTTGCACATAGGTCGTAAACAACCACCAGCTACAATGTCTCTAGCTTCCAGCCTCACAGCCCGCCCTTTCGCCTGATCATGCACTTCCCCTGATTGTCAACAGGCTTCTGACGTCGTGCAGGGAGCCGCGGTCCAGGACTCGGGAGTTCCGGATTGGGAACCCCTCCGCAGCAGGTGACCAAGACGCATTATACGGGGTCCCATCCACACTTATTAGAAGGGATGACGCCGAGCCCGCGGGACATTGCATTTTGCATGAGCCAAACCCGGGGGAAACCACGAGCCTTGTATGTACCTTAAGCAAGCGGTCAAGAGTTGACGAGAGATGGGCTGAATCATAGGCAAACGCATTTCCATTCCATCCAGTATTGGCGGACTATAAACCACGGATTTTATTGGGGGTCCGTCATGTCTCGGTGCGGCAATTCCATAGGTTTTGATGGTTAGAATTGCCAATGCTGTGCGACAGCCCTGTTTGGGGATATATACAGAAAGTCAAAAAGAAAAGGAAGGACGAAAAAGGGCATATGTTGGAGTCTCGCCACCAACCCCTTTCGATCCCGAACAAGATCCAAGGGGACCGCGCAGGTGGATCAGTCTGGGGAAACCCCCGCTTTTGGCAGGCGATGAACTTCCATATTTGGCAAGCGGCGCCTAGATCCAGTCATCCACCTCCTCCAGCAAGTCGACATCGAAATCCTTGCCGATATCAGGCGCCCTAGGCCGCCATAATGGAGTCCGCCCGGGAAATCACGGCGATAGACGCGGACAATTTTTGGTCCCTGCTTCCAGCAGTGCTCGAAGATATCGCGGCCGCAGAGCTTATCGGCCTCGACCTCGAGATGACGGGCGTCCGTCTGAGGGACGGGATCTTTGGCCGGAAAGTGAAGTTCATGGCCGAGCAGTGTTACGTCGAAGCTGCCGAGGCCGCCAAAGCCTTCCAGATTCTCGAAGTGGGAATCACCTGTCTTCGATACGGGCCAGAGGATAGTGAGTGCTGTTGTCGCCTTTCCCTTCCCATAAACCCTGCCCTGCCTTTTGCCGATCTGTTGCTTATGTTACTTCTCGCCTTGCCCCGCATGAAGAGTCTTACCACTGGAAGGGCTACAGCTTCCAGCTCGCGCCGTGGTATCTTGGCAACGAGGCGGGCAATCTTGCGCTCGCAAAGTTCCTAGACCGCAGGTTTTCGCTTTCTGGCAACACGGCCAGCTTCCTGCGCGCCAGCCGGGGCGATGATCTCCCGGCCCGGGTCCTGAGCAAGGGCATCACGTATCTGAGCCGGCAGGAGGCTCAGGATGCCTATGATAACTTTGTCGACCCAGACGCGAGGAACACTCCTCTCATCAACATCGACGGAGAGTCCCCGACGGTTCGCGACTTTTGCGCTAGTGTGCGCAAGCAGATAACCGACTGGTTGTTCAAGCGCGGCGAACACTTCATCAACATCGAGAACCCAGAGGGTGATCGCCTGACCTCGCTGCAGACCAGACTGATCTACCAGTTGCTCGAGACCGACTTCAAGGAATATGGCCTCCGAGGCAAGCGCAAGGGTGACTGCTTGTTCATGCAGATCACGATCAAGGGTGCCGACAAGTATCAAGAGAAAGTAAGTAAGCCCCAACTCGACCACGACTTTAGGGCTGCGGTATTAATAGATGGCAGACTCTTTCTCGCCAAATGCGCGATCGTAAACTGGCCGTCCGGCACCAGACAGGTGCGTTGTACTTCCTGCCTCTAGTCACCTCTCTTTCTCGCTCCCAAACGCTGTCGGTTCCGCCAGCTAACGCACTGCCAGGGTTCCGTTACGTCTTCGAGGCACTGGCCGGCGGCGATTTCGCAGAAGAGATCGACGTCCAGCTGCTGCTCGAACCTGGAGCTCACTCGCAAGACAAGATGGACGAAATGAGGCGTAAACTTCGCAGCATCGAGAAAAAGACAAAGACCAGAGCTAGAGTGCTTATCCTCCACAACTCGCTCTTGGATTTGTGCTTCCTCTACCAGTCCTTCGTTGGAGATTTGCCGCGGACCCTAACTCAGTTCAAGCTCGATCTCCAAGCTTTCCCGCGGCTTGTCGACACCAAGTTCATGGTGACTCTTGGTAGACATGAGTTCGACCCTGATATCTCTCTGGGACAACTTTACAAAATGGTCAAGAACCTGGAGCTTCCTCTGATCGCTCCGCCCATGCCATCCATCAGGGTTGCGCATGAAGCAGGTTACGACAGTGAGTACAACTCAACCATGGAGCCTGTAAAGTCTTGCGACAAGTATGCTGACTTTTTGGAAAGGCTGGCTCACCGCCGTGGCATTTCTGAAGTTCTCATGGAAGCTGGGCCAAGACCGGCAGCTTCTCAAGACCTAGGAGAGTCTCGAGAAGACTGGCAGTGTGAACCATTCCAAACATGGGGAGACTGAGCATGGCCTTTCCACCACCAATGCCATCCCACTGATTGGCCAAGCAAGCGCACTCGTTCTATATACCCCGCGCTGTCCGTCCGGCGATGACACACCCGCTGATCAGCAACACGGTCTGCAAACGCCTGCAACCGCGCTAGAGCAACTACTGAATCCCACGTTCATCGACCTGGAGGAGAGCCGCGACGAGGCGCTGGAGCAAGAACCGAATCTCATGCTCATCGACCTCGAGGAGAGCCCAGCTGTGGCCGGAAAGCTCATGCAGCCGAGCCTCGTCGATGCCGATGTCGATGGCTACGTCGCCGCCATGTCCCTTGTCCCCAGTCCGGGTCCCTTCTGCACCCCGGCCAGCACTGCAGCGCTCGAGAAGGGTGCCCTTGTAGAGGCCAAGGAGATGGATGACTCGGCAAGTAGGCACGAGGTCCAGCCGTGGAACTCGCCGCTCTTCAAGATATTCGGCGGCAAGATCCGAACCGTTCGCGGGGGTGCCATCGATATCTACATGACCTGAAAGCGGTAATGGGGGCCGTCTTGAGGGATCTTTGTTCATTTTGAGGCCGTATCTGCAGATAAACGGACGCCTTTTTGAGCTACGGTAGCCCACGCCCTGGGTAGGAAGATATCATTACGAGCTTGCATGCTCGTTTTACGTTCTACGCGTCGCGACATGGTACTCTCCCCACCATTAGATCTGGGAACCATTCGTACATGGGGAAATGGGCAATAAGATCTGCGTTGGCGTGCGCGCCGTTCCTTCTTATTGTTCATCTAGGTGATATCTCAATGAAGAACCAGATGCCTTTCTTATCCTCGTCTTGCAAATTCACACTCTATAACGCCGGATAACGCCAAGCATACATGACCCGGAGGATCCCATCATAGTGCCCCGAAAACGTCCAGAGCTCATACAGGACATACGACGCAGTGCGGCCCAAGGCCGGGCCGCTCCGAGGTCAGTATGTCCTGTTTGTTTTCTTTTGGTAAAATAGCTGTAATGGGGTGTCAGCACCGGTCCTGATGGGCTCAAGACTTTCAGAGTAGCGTATCGGCTTACATCAGTTCTAGAGCTTCCAAGATTAATAATCTTGGGGCAACCGTCTCTGTCTTTTTCCAAGCGTGTGCACTCGAAGCAGTAGAAGGCGTCCGATATACCCTATGGGCGAGGGAGAAGGATTAGCAACAGGAATAGACAGACGCCAAACCAGACAGCCAAGGGCCCCGAGGGGGATGGATATTCGCCTCACCTCTCCACCGCACACGACACACTTGTTCTGGTAGTTTCCGAAACTGCACTCGTCGCAGATGCGCACGAGCGTGGTCGGGCGGACGTAGGAGTCGCAGACAGGGCACTTGCCGTCGCACTTGTCGCAGAGCCGGCCGATGGAGACGCCCGCCTGCTTCCGGCACATAACCAGATCGGGGTGGTGTCGCGACATGGCTGCGGTTCAGGAACGGCGCGTGGCTCGCGGGCGGGCGGCTGTGGGAGATGGGAGATCGGGTTGCGTGCGCGTGTTGTTTCGTCGGGAGCACCGTGGTGTGCTGCTCGTCGTCTGCGCTTCTGTCGAGAGACTGCGATGGCAAGACTAGGAAGCTTGTGAGCGGGTGGGCGGGCGTAGAGATGGGCGGGCGGTATAGGACACAGAGTGATGTGGGCGAGGATGGCGATTTTCAACGCGCCCTGCCGTCTTATTCCCTGCTCACCTGGACGGTTGGAAAATTCGACGCGGTTCTCTGTTGGGAAAGTCAGCAGGGCCGCACAGGGCGTGCGTCATGCTAGGATGCAGGGGAGGCGGGCGGGCTGGTGGGGCGAACGTGTCGGCTGCAGGAGCTAAGAGCTCCCGGAGGAGCTTCTCTGCGGGCCGCGGACAAAACATCACACTTGATACGATGCATCAACCTCTCAGAGCCTTCCCCCCGCGTGCTTCCTGATACTGCCCACGTGAAGCCTGCAGAAATCCAATTCAGCTCATTGCAATTATTCACGACAACACATCACCTAAAGCCGACGCAAGCAAACACGGCTGCTTCGATACCAAACTTGAAACCTTACCCAACCTTGTTGATATTGAACCTCCAATTTCTCGATATTGGACCTACAGCTTCCTCGATACTCAACCCTACACTTTTTGCTTACATTAACCCCGACAGCCTTGCCCATATAACCCAGCACTTTTTTCTGGTTGTTGGACCACCCATTGTTCTGTCAATATTGAACCCGACAGCTTCGTCATATTGAACCTCAGACAAGCACCATCGATATCTGCGCTATGCCGCCTGGCCAGCTGTAAGGACTAGTCATACTCGCATCGCAAAGCCTAGCGACCATACCAATGGAAAGCAGACCCGGCCCCGACGCCAAGTCATTGGTCGACCCCATCAGCATGTCTAAAGATCCTCACATCACGTTGGAAGATCATTATGAAGACAGGCTTCTGAAGAGAAAGGCTTCTTCTCCTTCTCATAGTGTCCAAGATGGCTTCATGCCAAAGAAGCCAAGGCGTCGCAGTCGCTCGCCATCGCGCAGTCGTAGCCCTTACTGGCGACGTGATCGCGGCCGGGACCATGATCGCCAGCGCGATCGGGACAGACACCGCGGCATGGACCGCTACCACCAATATGCGTCAAGGGGACGGGTGGAGCCGCCGCGAGAGCCCGAGCGTCAACGTGAGCGTCGGCAGGAGCCAGAGAGCCGACCGTCGCTCTCAGCAGAGGAGAAGCAGCGTGGCAAACGCTTTTTCAGGGGCCTTCTGAGCAGCCTAAACCGCGAGCCTAGAGCCGCGCAGAAAAAGCACCGCGACGAGATCGAGCGCAGACAGAAGGAGAAGGCGGAGCAACGCAAGGCCGCAGAGGAGGAACGCAAGGCCGTGGAGGAGGAACGTAAGAAGAACCTCGCGAGGCTGGAGCCGATCCGGAAGGCTGAGCAGATCGGGTTTGAGGAGCGCGCGGTATGACGATACTCCTGTTCATCACTGCCACATCGAGAAGACTTACTAACACTTTGTATTTTTGCTCGCCAAGATGCGTACACGCCACTCAAACATCATGGCACAAGCCCACAGCCTCAAGACGAGGAGCGGGCCCCCGATTGTAAGAGGCCCGTCGCTTGACTTGATTTCCAACACCGTACTAACCTTGATTTGGATCGCAGTACTTTCGGCCCTGGGAGATGACCAGGAAGCAAGAGGATGCTGTCGGCAGACAGGTCCTCGATGCCGAGGAGATGGTGAACCGGGAGAGGCGCGCTTTCGAGCGCAAAAAGCAGAAGAAATTGGCGGAGCTGCGATGCCCGTCGCCTCAACCCACCATCAAGAATGAAGGTATGACTGGCGAGCCTCGCACCGAAGCCCCCGCCAACACGAGCCTTGCAGTTGCTACTAACCCCGCGCCTCCCCCTCCTCAACATGGCTCGAGCAACGACTGTGACGGCGATGTGGTGATGACGGAGGAGGATACCTTGGTTTATTGAGCTGTGCAATATCGCGGTGCGGCCCGTTTGTAGTTTCCGCTCTAATACCCATATTCCATAGTGTGAATGCCACCGGCCTAGTGCCGCCAAGGCGGCCCGGGGGTACTCACGTAAGGACGGGTTTGCGATGTATATATTGGTCTAGTTCAGCAAGCCTTGTGAGGTCTTATCAGACGATATATAGGAAGGGTCATGCTATTGCTTGTTGAGTCTTCTTTTGCCATGGTGTGCGACGTTACAAGGCCACGTTGGGGGCACAACAATGGATCAAAATGTGATATGTGTGATTGATAATCGTGACCGGGTTATGTGCGGGACTGGCCTGTCTATCTACCTAGTTGCTGAGTTTTCGACCGGTTGGATGGCGCTGACGATCACACAAGACATGGAAACAGCATGGCGAATATAATGCGGTATTCCTGGGCCCACTGTAGACGATGCGTCTCATGCAACACTGACCTGATTTTGGCCGCCGAGGCCCGAGGAAGCCGGTTTACCCACCGCCTCGAGTGGTGTGGTACCCCGACTTGGCGTCAGTGCCCCATAATAATCGCGGCTTCACCAGCACATATAAAGCGGCAGGGTACCACCGGGTTTTAGTCCACCTGCGGGGAGCACTCGATCGGTGAGATAGAGGCCACACCCCTCAAACCAGCCCACAGACACAACACAACCACAAAAGCCGACCGATAAGCAATCGCCGCAATGAGCGCCCCGGCCAAGCTCACGCCCAACGACCCGCGGGTCGAGCACCGCAACGTCATGGTGCGGGGCAAGAACTACCACTACCTGCTGGCCAAGCCCGAGGGCCCGCACAAGGCCACGGTGCTGCTGTGCCACGGCTTCCCGGACCTCTCGTTCGGCTGGCGGAACCAGATCCCGGCGCTGCAGGCGGCGGGCTACCAGGTCGTGGCACCCGATATGCTGGGCTACGGCGGCACCGACGCGCCCGACGCCGTCGAGGCGTACGGCTCCAAGGGCATGAGCGACGACCTCGCGGCGCTGCTCGACGCCGACTTCCCGACCGAGCCGCGCGTCGTCATCGGCGGCCACGACTGGGGCGGCATGCTCGTCTGGCGCTTCGCCGAGCACCACCCTGACCGCGTGCTGGGCGTCTTCAGCGTCTGCACCCCTTACGTCCCGCCCCAGGGAGAGTTCTACGACCTGTCGCAGGTGACGCAGGTGCTGCCCAACTTCAGGTACCAGCTGCAGTTTGCGGGCGACGAGGTGGTGAAGCGCACGGCCGAGGGCGGCAAGCCCGCGGTGCGCCAGTTCCTCAACTGCCTGTGGGGTGGCAGGCCCAAGGAGGGGAGCGACGGGAAGCCGTTCTCAGTCGACACGGGTGTGCCGTTCGGCCACATCGCCGACCTCGAGACGTCGCGCCTGCTGTCGGACGAGGAGCTCGACTTCTACGCCGACCAGTACTCGCGCAACGGCCTGCGCGGGCCCACCAACTGGTACCGCTCGCGCAGGGTCAACTTCGACGAGGACCGCGGGCTCTACGCGCGCGGCAAGGACTTCAAGATCCAGACGCCCGCGCTCTTCATCTCGGCCACGCGCGACGCCGCCCTGCCCGAGGCCATGTCGGCCGGCATGGACGCCCACTTTGTGAACCTGTCGAGGGGCCGCGTCGATGCCTCGCACTGGGCCCTGACCGAGGCCTCGGCAGAGGTCAACAGGCAGATTGAGGAGTTTGTGGACCGGGTGACTCGGCCCAAGGCCTCGATATAAGCAAAAGGGGAAAGATGAATGGGGCGGATCACGACTGAGCACTGCTTTATGACCAAGGAAATTCTGAAAATGACATTATGAGAACCAAAACAATCATCTTTATTGAGGGAGAGCAGGAGCAGGGAAGGACTCTCTAGTGATCGGCGTGGGAAAACGGCCTGACGCAAAACAGAAAGCGGATCTGGTTAGTGACGAGAGTAAATTCCTGACAACATTCCGCCCCTGATCGTGCTCGAGTGCTCCGTCCCCTATAATTATGGTGTAGACTGGCAACACGTCGTCTTGATGCACAAGTGGCGTCTAGGGCACCAGACGGCGATTCTACACAGTACCGTCTCTGTATCCTACTAGGAGCCGAGCCTATCAAAACGCGATGAGTCGGCGATGGCCCTGCCGGCTGCTGGCGATCCTATAGCCTATAGACTATAGGCTAGAGAGTCTCGATATCCAGCAGCCGAAACGCAATCTAATGTCGTTTGCGAGTTCCTCGACAGCTTGTGCTGCTGCAATGGCCAACTTGCGGACCAGGTACTCTCACTTTGACGAGAATTTCTGCCCCGAGATAATGGGAGCGGCGCCGGTCTTGGCTTTTGAGTTGGACTTTCCGCACATGGCGCAGGCTGGGTTTGATAGGTCAGCGGCGGATACGAGATTGAAAAGCAGGCACAAGCTGATTGACATACCATCGGCTTTGTATGCGCAAGAGTGGCAGAATTTGTGACCCTGCGAGACTTTGGTCTTGCACTTGTCACAGGAGCTAAATGGGTCTGGTCAGGGCCTGGGCTTTGGACTGAGGAGAGGGCACTGGCGGTGGACAGTGGAGTTATACCTTGAATACTGAGCATACGGATTCTTGGCACCTTTTGACAACAGTTTGCTCTGCACAGATAGGCCATATTAGGACTGTTTGTTGAGGATTCTCCTGGGGTCAACGGGAGGTCAAACCTTGGACACACCCGTCTGGCCCAGCGTCGCCGATGACTTGGACGCAGACGAGGACGATGCCGGCGAGCCGTAGTACATTTCCGACTTCTTTTTCACGCCCGGCGTCGCCAAGGTCGTCTTGGACAGCTTCTGGCACTTTGCGCAAACCATGATGGCTGTTACAGTGCAGCCGATGCCAGGGGTTGAGTTGACGAGAGTTTGCAATGAGTGCTGTCCGCGTATCGATACACAGTCGGCCAGGTCAGCTGGAGATTTGGGCTGGAGGCGGATGAGGCTGAGACGGGCAACAGCCACATGAAGCATGCATGGTGTGGTGCTGGGGTGGTGCTGGGGACGCGAATGCTGTTGGAAGCAGCCCAAATGCGGCGCGGCAGCCTGTTTCTACTCGCCCCAGGGCAGCGTCACTGGTACCTAGCCATCCCCTGGCTGGGGCAAGGATGGCGTGGCTGGGTTGCCACCAGACGCCGTCCTTCTTGGCAGGGGCCCGCAGCTGTGTAATCCAGTTTGCGCAGCGCCTCACTGTGGTGACGTCCTCAAGGCACCGCCTCTTGGCTTTTGGCGCATCCATCGTCTCATGTCCCTCATGTCCCTCATGTCACCCACTGTCCGGTCTTTGACCTTTGGCCCTTTGTCTGTTCGAGGTGATTATGTCCTTTTGCGGGAGCTGCCATATCGCGTAAGGGAAGAAGCAACACGTGCGAGTTTATCTGGAGCACATTGGGCTTTGGGACTGGACCGGACTGGACCCTGTTTTATCCTCGTGTCCTCCCGATTGCTTACTGGCCCGCCGCTGCCAGGTACCTCCCACTCCAAGGAAGCAAAAAATAACGAGGCTGTGCATGCCTAGGTTTAGCACACGACGGAATTGGCCAGCACATACCCACCGTGCCACCATCCCTGAACGCAACCGTCACGTCAAGTCTCAGCGTCCAGCCCACCCACGCTGGTCGTTGCTGATTTTCGCGACAAGAAAAAAACCACGCTCCCAACACAGTTGAGCTTCATCCACGGCACCACACGCTCTACATCACCAACCAACAACCCGGCACGCCTTTCCGCATGTTGTCACGCCGTCCGTCATAAACAGCCCGACTTGACAACGAGGGGACCTCGACATCCTCTGCCCACCTTGCCCGCCTTGCCCAGTCGGGGCTGAAACTGAAGCGCCGGAAGCGGCACATCGGCCACTATGGCTGGTCAACCACCGGCCGGCCGGCCCGGTGCCGCAAGACCGAACGACGACCTCCTACTCGACCTCGACAACGACCAGCCCGTCTACGGCGGCGGCCAGCGATCCGACATCAACGACGACGACCTTCTGCGCTTCCATAACCAGGACCCCACGCAGGGCCGCCCGTCCATCTCGTACGACGACTTTGTTGGAGCCGGCGGCCAGGGTGCCCACGCCAGCACCTCGCCTCTGTCGGCAAGACGCCCGTCGGCGCCCGGAGGAGGCCCGTCTGCGCCGGCCGCGCCCGAGTCGGGACCGTATACGTCCAACACGGGCCGGAACCGCAACTACAGCCAGACGTCGGACCTGAACAACTACCAGAGATACGCCGACGACTTGGATGACTACCAGGAGGAGGCGCACTCGTACTACCAGCACGGTGGCAATGGACCCGCAGACGCCCGGGCGAACCCAAATCGTGACGACGCACGTCAGAGGAACAGCGTCTTGAGTTTGGGCGGCGGCATGCTAGGCCGCGCTAAGAATATGTTTGGCATGGGAGGGCAGGCCGGCTACTCAGAAATGGACCTTCCCTTGACGGAGCCGGGAGGACAACAAAGGGCCAACATGGGCGGCGGCGATCGAGGCCAGCAACCGCACGATCAGGGACAGCAGCAGAGCAAGGGAAAGAAGTTCGACATGGGCAACTTCAAGTTCGGCTTCGGCCGCTCCAAGCCGGATCCCTCGACCCTGGGCCCACGCATCATCCACCTCAACAACCCCCCCGCCAACGCGCCTAGCAAGTTCATCGACAACCACGTGTCGACGGCAAAGTACAACGTCGCCACCTTTCTGCCCAAGTTCCTCTACGAGCAGTTCTCGAAATTTGCAAACATCTTCTTCCTCTTCACTGCCATGCTGCAGCAGATCCCGGACCTATCCCCCACCAACAAGTACACCACAATCGGCCCGCTCATCGTTGTGCTCATGGTCTCGGCCGGCAAGGAGATGGTGGAGGACTACCGACGAAAGCAGGCCGACAAGGCCCTCAACGTGTCCAAGGCCAGGGTGCTGAGAGGCTCGACGTTCGAGGAGACCAAGTGGATCAACGTTTCCGTAGGCGACATCGTCCGCGTCGAATCCGAGGAGCCCTTCCCGGCCGACATTGTGCTCCTGGCCAGCTCAGAGCCCGAGGGCCTGTGTTACATCGAGACGGCGAACCTGGACGGCGAGACGAACCTCAAGATCAAGCAGGGCATCCCCGAGACGTCGGGCCTGATGAGCTCCAGCGAGCTGAGCAGGCTCGGCGGCAGGATCCGGTCCGAGCAGCCCAACAGCAGCCTGTACACGTACGAGGCGACCCTGACCATGCAGGCCGGCGGCGGCGAGAAGGAGCTGTCGCTGAACCCCGAGCAGCTGCTGCTGCGAGGCGCCACCCTCCGCAACACCCCCTGGATCCACGGCGCAGTCGTCTTCACCGGCCACGAGACCAAGCTCATGCGCAACGCCACGGCGACGCCCATCAAGCGGACAAAGGTTGAGCGCCAGCTCAACGTTGCCGTCATGGGCCTGGTTGGCATCCTCCTCATCCTGTCGGTGGTGTGTACCGTTGGCGATCTTGTCACGCGCAAGGTCTTTGATGGCCAGCTCAGCTACCTGTTTCTCCCCTCGGCCGTGGACGCGCTCGAGGTCTTCAAGGTGATCCTTAGGGACATGGTCACCTACTGGGTCCTCTTCTCCGCCCTCGTTCCCATCTCGCTCTTTGTCACGCTCGAGGTGGTCAAGTACTGGCACGGCATCCTCATCAACGACGACCTCGACATCTACCACGACAAGACGGACACGCCTGCCAACTGCCGCACGTCCAGCCTGGTCGAGGAGCTCGGCATGGTCGAGTACGTCTTCTCTGACAAGACGGGAACCCTGACGTGCAACATGATGGAATTCAAGCAGTGCACCATCGCCGGCATCATGTACGGAGAGGACATAGCCGAGGACCGCCGCGCCACGGTGCAGGACGGCATGGAGGTTGGGGTACACGACTTCAAGCAGCTGAGCCAGAACCTCAAGTCGCACAAGACGGCCCCGGCCATTGAGCATTTTTTGGCGCTGCTGGCGACCTGCCACACCGTCATCCCCGAGCGCGACGAGAAGACAGGCAAGATCAAGTACCAGGCGGCCTCGCCGGACGAGGGCGCGCTCGTGCAGGGCGCGGCCGATCTGGGCTTCAAGTTCACGGCGCGGAAGCCCCGCGTGGTCATCATCGAGGTCGAAGGCCGGGAGCTGGCGTACGAGCTGCTGGCCGTGTGCGAGTTCAACTCGACGAGGAAGCGCATGTCGGCCATCTACCGCTGCCCCGACGGCAAGATCCGGATCTACTGCAAGGGCGCCGACACGGTGATCCTGGAGCGGCTCAACGAGAGCAACCCGCACGTCGAGGTGACGCTCCAGCACCTGGAGGAGTACGCCTCGGAGGGCCTGAGGACGCTCTGCCTGTCCATGCGCGAGATCCCCGAGCACGAGTTCCAGGACTGGCTCGCTGTGTTTGAAAAGGCGCAGACGACCGTGTCTGGAAACCGGGCCGAGGAGCTGGACAAGGCGGCCGAGCTCATCGAGCACGACTTTTACCTTCTTGGCGCGACGGCCATCGAAGACAAGCTCCAGGACGGCGTGCCCGAGACGATCCACACGATGCAGAACGCCGGGATCAAGGTCTGGGTGCTGACGGGCGACCGGCAGGAGACGGCCATCAACATCGGCATGAGCTGCAAGCTGCTGAGCGAGGACATGACGCTTCTGATTGTGAACGAGGAGACGGCGACGGCGACTCGCGACAACATCCAGAAGAAGCTCGACGCGATCCGGACGCAGGCCCACGGGACCATCGAGCTGGAGACGCTGGCGCTCGTCATCGACGGCAAGTCCCTGACGTACGCTCTGGAGCCCGAGCTCGACCGCATGTTCCTGGACCTGGCCGTCATGTGCAAGGCGGTCATCTGCTGCCGCGTCTCGCCGCTGCAGAAGGCGCTGGTGGTCAAGCTGGTCAAGAAGTATCAGAAGGAGTCGATCCTGCTCGCCATCGGCGACGGCGCCAACGACGTGGCCATGATCCAGGCGGCGCACATCGGCATCGGCATCAGCGGCATGGAGGGTCTGCAGGCGGCGCGCAGCGCCGACGTGTCGATCGCGCAGTTCCGGTTCCTGCGCAAGCTGCTGCTGGTGCACGGCGCCTGGAGCTACCAGCGCGTCAGCAAGGCCATCCTCTTCTCCTTCTACAAGAACATCACGCTCTACATGACGCAGTTCTGGTACACCTTTATGAACGTCTTTTCGGGCCAAATCATCTACGAGTCGTGGACGCTGTCCTTCTACAACGTGCTCTTCACGGTGCTGCCGCCGCTGGCGCTGGGCATCCTGGACCAGTACGTGTCGGCCGGGCTGCTGGACAAGTACCCGCAGCTGTACTGCACGGGGCAGCAGAACCGCGCCTTCAAGTTCAAGAACTTTGCCCAGTGGATCGCGACGGCCATGTACCACTCGCTCGCGTTGTACATTGGCGGCGTGGTGTTCTGGTACTACGACCTGATCCTCAACGACGGCAAGATCGCGGGCAAGTGGGTGTGGGGAACGGCCCTGTACGGCGCCGTGCTCGTGACGGTGCTGGGCAAGGCGGCCCTCATCACCAGCAACTGGACAAAGTACCACGTCATCTCCATCCCGGGCTCCTTCGCCATCTGGGTCGTCTTCATCGTCTGCTACGCCAGCCTGTTCCCGCAGTTTGGCATCTCCAGCGAGTACTTTGGCCTCGTGCCGCACCTCTTCTCCAGCTCCGTCTTCTGGATCCAGCTCCTTGTCCTGCCCGCCTTCTGCCTCGCCCGCGACCTTGCCTGGAAGTACGCCAAGCGCATGTACCGGCCCGAGGCGTACCACCACATCCAGGAGATCCAGAAGTACAACATTCAGGACTACAGGCCTCGGTACGTATCCCCCTTTTTCTCTTGCTCCTTTTTTCTCTTGCTCCTTTTTTCTCTTGCGCCTTGTCTCGTTTTCTCTGTTCTCTGCTAACGTTGTTTGTTTCTTCCCCCTTTTTACAGCATGGACCAGTTCCAAAAGGCCATTCGCAAGGTCCGCCAAGTCCAGCGCATGCGCAAGCAGCGCGGCTACGCCTTCTCGGCGGCGGACGAGTCGCAGACGCGCGTGCTGCAAGCATACGACACCACTCAACAGCGTGGCCGGTACGGCGAGATGATATCCTCCAAGGGGAGGTGATTATGAAGTTGGACGACGACGGTAGTGACCGTAATGACTTGGTATTCTTTTTGGGTTTTGGGTTTTGTTGGTGCTTGTTCATTGTCTAAATTAGCATTCCTATTCCTCGAACCCTTCCCTCACCCCCAGGCCCCCTTTATCCATTTGCTCTTGGGTGTTTCCGGCGATAGCTAAGGGGCGGACGGAGGAACTCTTTGTGGCGAGGTCGGCCTGGTTTTTATTTGATTTGATTTGTTTTTGGTTTTGGTGTTTTGTTTCCTGTGTCGGTCGTCTTGGAGCCTATCATGCCCTATCTGAGTCGGTCCGAAATCACGTATGAGTCCAGATGGCAAAGTGCCCAAGGAGAAGCAAGACGAATATCCGCATCCACTTTCCATGTCCGGCATCTTCCACCCGCAGCGCAGCTAGCCATGTACGAGCCATTCCTTGTATGATACATAGCACATGCTCCCTCCATCGCTTTGGAGGTCTTGCTTATTCCCATGGGTATTCCCGGGGCAGTCCACTTGAAACTGCCGTGTCAATGCTGGGCAACGGGTGGACGGGCGGATCGCCACTACGGGGGAGCAACAACGGCGAACAAAGCAACACTGGGAGGGCCGGCGGAAGGCCCGCGTGGGGGCCAGACAGCCAACAACAGATGTCAAGACTATATTTGTTTATGTACTACATACTCTTTGGGGAGGGGTTCATTGAGCCTGTGCGTTTTGATACCACCCTCTTGCCGCTTTTTTTTTTTTTCTCTTTTCGGGAAGCCGTTTCTGGATTTCGACGTTCCAAGAATCAGGACCTTGACGGTCCACCAGGGACCGTGGTTACGTAGTTTCCTGTTCCCACTTGGCGAGCCCGAGGCCTGACACGTCCGTCGCCCTGCTTGATTCGATGCCCCCGAGGCCGGGGGGTCTAGTTGCCTTTGCCACGTCTCTGGTTGGCAAGAAACGGCCATCTGTGTACCTCGGGTGCCGGGGGGTGGCTGTCTTTGGCTCTGTTGCTGTGTGCTGACATGGCTGTTTTCGGGTGGCACCGCAGCGATGCAGAGCAACAAGGACAACAGCCTCGCTGCCTTTGTGTGGCCTCCCTTCAATGTTCCCTTGCGTCACACCCCTCCCCCTATCTCACTTGTCCGTCGCTCGGCGCGACCTTTTTGAAGCCCATCATGCTCGATCCGGGCCCCACCAAGACGGATGGTTGCAGCTACATATATACCTAGGTACAAAGAAGGGAGGAGGTAGGAAGCAAGTGACGCAAAGTTGCATTTCGTGGTCCAACCCAACCCCTACCACCACCACCACCACACCCGTCCCCCGCCATCGGCGATGCTGTGAACCGCGAAACTGCTGGGAGGGGGAGGGGGGACAAAAAAGCAAGGCCGTGCGGATGGGTGGGTGGGCGGTGGTATTGGGGCCTTGTCGAGGCTATCCGATCACGGCCGGTCAAACAAAGCTGTTGATGCTATGCGCTTTCCTGTTCTTGTTTTCTTTTTCTTTTCATTCCGATTGTCATTTATCTTGCTTTTGTTGTTCCTTTTACTCCTGTTGATCCTTTTGTTATTACTACTATTTTTTCCTATTCCCGTTATCATTCCTTTTGCTTTTGTTATCCCTGTCGTAATTCCTGCGTTTATTCCTATTCTTGTTTTTATAGTGCTCGCTGTCTTTTCTTGTTTCGGTGGAACTGCCTCTTTTTTGTCGTGGGTGTGAAGGCCAAACTCCATGTTCTATAGGTCTAGACCTCTGCCATGCTCTGTTTCGTTTCATTCCTGCGTCATTGCGGTTTTCGGGCAGAAGCACGGTGTCCCCAGCTCCTGGAAGCACATTCGATGCTTCGCCCGTCACACACACATGCCACACACACACACACACACCTGTCTACTTAACTACATTCCTTGTCCCGCACGCACGGGTTTAACCAAACCCCGATCGCCCGCCACCGGCCTCGGCCTCGGCACATGATGAGCCCACGAGGCCGGCACCCGAGACAATGGTCCGCTCCCCAGGTAGCCGAGTTGGTACCTATCCGGTACACATGGATATAGCCATGTGTGGCACGTTGCCGGCCGACCAGCGCAATATTTGTTTTTTTTTTTGTTTCTGTGCGTACTGCAGGACAGATATTGCAATCACAGTCAGTCAAACTACCCAAACCCCCCGCCCAGGGCAGTGAATCTAGAAGTCGTCTTGCTGTCGCCTAATGACACAAAAGTGCCCCACCCCCTCTGTGCTCGCCTTCATGATTGGTGACTTCGAGGCTGCACCTTCACGATCCCTACCCAGACCCCGAGGGCCATATAGGTTGGACTGACGCGTGTTCCTATTTGCCGTCCGGGGCGGGCGGGGGGGGACGCTAGATTGCATATTGCTCAATCAAGACTGCTGCAGACTAGATGTGGCGGGCTGGCGAGGGAGAGGTGAGCTTTGTTCCAATATGTCGACGGCCTAATCAAGGAATGATGAGCTCACGTGTCTGTGTCCCTTAAACATGGTCGTGATATCGACACGAGCCGAGTGATAGAGAAAAGAATATACTCTATGCTCACTTTGGAGAAAAAGAAAGGGGATACGGCGATTACAAAAGCGGACATGCCGGGGATAGACGGACGAGCAGCACCGCACGGCGGCCCTGCTCCTTGGCTCGTTCCATTGGGGCGGTGACGGGGGAGGAAGCGCATGGATGCGATGCAAGGGACGACAAGGAGGAGGCCGCAGGAGGAGGAGGGACACCCGACCGGCTGGCCGGACTCCCATTGTCTACCTATCAAACTACTAGTCTGTTTTTTCGATCACATCTCAACAAATGTCAACGGCCCTGTCTTTGCTTTTCTCCTTCTTCTTTCCCCTCCCCCCACCTGAATACAGGGGCCTCGTAGTTACATAGGCTGATTGGGCGCACCTCACAGCTTTGCATGCAGCAACCACACCCACACACTCCCTGAGAGTCAGCATCGCCGTCCTACTGCTTTGTGCCTTGGCATACATGCGGAGCAGTGCAGCGAGAGGGAGAGATGGAGGGAAAAGGTCTGCC
>NW_008804549.1:3007020-3031768 GCF_000145635.1 Gaeumannomyces tritici R3-111a-1 | reverse complement strand
GGCGCGTCGCACTCGTGCCCGAGCGGGAAGGTCCCGCCGATGACTAGCATCTGCGACGGCCCTCCCGCCGCCGCCGCCCCGCCGCCGCCGCCCCTTGCGGCCGCGGCGTCGGGCGGCACCGCGTTGCACGTCATGCCGTGGTGCGGGTACTTGCCCGTGCCGCCGCCGCCGGGGAAGTCGAGGGGCGCGAGCTTGACCCAGCTGAAGCCCGGCATGGACAGCACGTAGACGTCGTCGAAGCCGGCCGTGCTCGGCGGGAAGCCCATGCCGCCGTACAGGTAGACGTTGTAGCTGGACCGGTCCGCCGGCCACGACGCGCCCACGCAGAAGCGCTGTCTGTTGGGCGGGATGGCGCCCAGCGCCGTCTGCGTGTACCACTTGGAGTTTGCCACGTCGTAGATGAAGACCTGCGACAGCGGCTGCGCTTCGACGGGTGAGCCGTCGCCGCGCGGGTCGATGGCGCCGCCGAGGTACACGAGCAGGCCTCCGTCTCCGGCCGGGATGAAGGCCATGGCCCCGCCGGCTCGGCGCACCGCGTCTGGGCCCGTCTCGTTGCTCCATGTATTTGTGTCGTAGTCGTATTTGACCATGAACGATGTCGCAACTGCTGGCCTGGCGCCCCAGCCGGGGACGGTGGCGTTGGACATCCAGCCTCCGTAGTAGACTTGGTTGTGTACGAGTAGCCATGTTAGTTCTCATCATGTCTTATCGAGAGAAGAGTGTAGATCCTCCAGGAAGGGCTATGACCGAGTTAAATAGGCAGAGGGCATGGACGAGCGTGGCAGACGGAGACCTTACAGCCTTTCCCGATCCTTGATATCCCAACCCCAGCGCCATATGCCAGTCGCACAACTCCATTCCGGGATGGCCCAAAGGAATCCCACTTGTTGTGCATGATGTCGTACGAGAACAACTCAAAGGTGCGCATATCGCCTTGCTTGTTGAATGCGCCTCCATATTGATAAAACCGCTTGTTCACCTCGTCGGGCCAGAGAACGCCGCCGTTGAGCTGGGGGATGCTCTCGTTCTTGGACAGGTTTGCGTGTAGCTGCGGAATGCCACTGAGACTGCTATTGCTTAGATCCTGGTATAACAACCACGAGTCTGTTCACAAGATCGCGCATCAGCACCCGTGGTTCCTAAAACAGTAACCACAAGGATAGTAAAAGCACAGCTGAAATGTCCACCTTGTGGCTTCTACTCACTGGTGGCATTTTCGGGATTCTGAGCAACGGGGTTCCAGTTTACAAAACCGCCGTCAATATAGAGCTTCCGGTCGACGATGGTTGTCTGATGCGCGAATCGCCGGCAAAAGTTCTTGACTGGGTCTTGCTGCTGGAGAGAGACCTGGACGAGCGAGAAGATCATTAAGGCCCAGCAGAGAGGGAGGCGCAACCGCAAGGTCCCTGCTGCTCCTGCCCCTCTCCTCCCGCCATGGCGGCGATCGCATCGAGTGCTCGACCGGGAAGGCGCCTTTTCTGCCTCAACCTGAGCATGAGAAGCGGCGCAGCGACCGGGAAGGCGTGTCGATGACAAAAGTGATATCATAGTCGAGTTCAGTCCCGCCATCACAGCCACCGCTCGGGAAGCGAAAGTGAAGCCGCAAAAGCCCAAAAGCTGTTCTTTGAGCGAAGACGATATGGCAGTGGCTGAGAGAGAAGTAGCCATATTCGCCAACAGGAGGTGATCGAGACTAGCAGATGGTCACCCTTCCTGCCTAGGGGAGGGGGTAGTTGAAGCCGGCGGGGAACGTCATGCGCCGCCGGCCAGTCCAGGTATTTGCAATATTGCATCCTGTCAGTCTTCTCCGCGCATGCCGGACAGAGTTCCTTACTCCCGACTCTAGAGGGCAAGAACCCAAGCGTGGGCGATAGTCGTGGTGGACAGGCGAAGTGGCTGTCAAGAAGGTTCCGCCGGAGCTTGACCAAACAGCGCCACCTAAGTTGAGCCCGAGCGCATCAGCCCAGGGGGGAATCTAGCGCTGGACTTGGATCGCCGACGTATGCCTTGCAGCCACCAGAAAGAGTATTTTTATTTGCAGATTTATGATCAAGCTCGCCGAGACCGCGCGCCAGAGGTTAGACTGTGCGGCGGAGCTCTCAACCTTGGCTCGCAAGGAGTAAGCCAACGCGCGATATAGTTGAGAATCTCGATCGAGGCGCTGACTGATGCCGTTCTCTGGCCCCTGCTGCCCCGCTGTTGGATAATGAAGTGCCCGCAGGCGAGATGTGTAGATGGATTTAAGGTGGTCACATCTGGCGCTTCTGATCTTGGACGTGTCAGCGTAGAATTGATAGCATGTCTGAATGATTGCTCCGTCCGCATGCTAGAGATCGGCAGACTACTGGGATTTCGAGTACAAGAGGATAGTGGCCATGATTGGGATACGCAAGTGCTTTAATTTAATCTGGGCCGCGTTCCGTATAAAAAAAACAATGCTATAAAGAGGAACCTTGGCTCATTGAAACCTGCCCTTAAGGGCGGGTCCCATAATTCTCATCATGGTCGCTATTCTTGGCGTCTAGATGGTCACCAGGGAGAATGGTCGGCCCCACGTGGTTGAACTTGGCTAGATCGTTGGCGACATCGTCGAGGTATGCGCCTAGAGAGCCGGCCTTGAGCTCTGAAGCCAGCTTGGGGAATGTATATGTGAATGTCTTGCTGATGAGCTGTAACTCGGGGCCGGCGGAGCTACTGTCTGTGGACCGGAGGCGCTGTATTGTCGACGAGCCAGCCGACTCTATCTCGTGGCCGGCTGTACGGGTAGCGCCGAGCTGCCACAGCAGACAGAAATAGGCTTTGTGGGCGTGATCGTAAGAGCCCGAGCCCCAGATGATGTCGCGTATGGATGGCTGGGCGCGGCTGTGACCTAGGCTCCAGCCTGTGAGAAGTCGGAAGAGCTCGGACTGCTGGTTCCTATGCGGCGGCGGTCTCCAATGAAAACTTGGGCGAGCGCCAAGGTTGTCGTCAAGCATGCGCTTGAGGCAGGAGGCGACAAGGTGAGTCACCTCTTCGTCAGGAGAAGAAAAGTGACCCAGGCGCAGCCCGATTTCGACGTATTTCTGTGCCGCTTCGAGCTCGGAGCAAGCAACCGCAGCTTCAAGACCTAGGAGACACAGCGATCTGGGTATCTCTGTTATGCCTCTTGACTCAAGGTTGATATGTATGTTGTTGAGTAGAGTGAGTGTTTTGGGGGCCTGTTCCTTGGAGAGCCCATTCACCCGCCGGATAGCTGCGGCGATCTCGGCACCGCACGCCGCGAGCTCCTTGTCAGACTGCGTGACGGTAGACATGGCGGGGAAGACCAGCCTGCGGAGCTCTAGAAGACTGCTCGCCTGACGGATCCGGGAGTTGAGATCTGCATAGCTTATGCGATCCAAGGTCTCGGGCCTCGGCTGTCGCTGCAGCTCGCGCAGCATGAACAAGACAACAGTCGACGTCGCCTCCATGGCGGAGGAGCGGGCGGCGTTGTGGTGCGCAGCTTGCGCAAGCACCCCGTAGCGACGCTCGGCGTCCGGATCCTCGGGGAGACCGGCCGGTCTCTCAAGCCCCGTGAGAGCGGCCGAGAGGGCGTCGTGCTCGTTGATGCGCCAAGGGTGGTACGGCGCCGCCCTGGTCACCTTGCGCCGCTCCATGGCGGCGGCGGCCTCTTCGGGCACGCGCCCGAGCCTCTCCATGGCGGCCTCCAGGTCCGCGTCGACAGTGCGCCATTTGTGGTGCTGGTGGGCCGTGTCCCTGTCGTCAAAGTTGCGCGTGTATGGGGAGCCCTCGGCGTCGAGGTCTAGGGCGCGGAGAGGGAGCTCAAAGGGCACGATCTTGTCCCTCATGGCGATGGTGGCCTTGATGAGCCTGCTGCGCCGCCATCTTATCCGCTTGTGCGCGAACCTCACTTGATATTGGCCCAGGGGGTTCAAGGCGGGGAGCTTGCGGCAGAGACCCAGAGCGTGTCCTCTTGTTGCACTCATCGTGTGTTTGTTCCGTCTTTGCCCCGCGCATGCGCCTGGCCTTCTCGCATGGCAACCGGCCTGAACCTATGATTCATGGGCGCATTGTGTCAAACGGGATGTGAGACTGACGGCAACGGCGATATTTGGATCCTGGGATTTGGATCCGATTTGGATTCTGGGATTTGGAAATCGGGACAGGACAGTGAGGGAACAGGCGTTGTGGTCCAGTGAACAATCCCTGCATGTCTGGGGTAATTGTCGCCCACTTGCTTGGGTGGGCGGCCAGTGAGTGTGCCGTTCACCAATGGCGCAGGCCCACCCGTCTTGTTGCCCATCAATCTGCTGCCAAAACTTGTCTCCGCAACAGCGCCATTCTCAGGTCGCAGTCCAACACACTCACAATCTGCTTCGACGACCACGCATCAAGACATACTCTGGATCACGTCAAATCCCCCTTGATTTGTCGCCTCTTTGCTGTCATACCAAAACTCATCCCCTCACACCATGCCCCCGGCAAAGAAGAGAAGGACGACCCGATCGTCAAAAGCGGTCGTTGAAGAGGAGCCTGTTGCCGTCAAGGCCCCGACCCCCGACGAGACGGCGGTTACCGACGAGCCCATGAACACCGACGAACCCGCGAAGCCCAGCGACGAAGCAACAGCAGCCATCCCGGAGGAACCTTCGGCCCCTGCGGCCACCGGCAGCCGCTCAGAAGACCCCGCCCCGGCGGCAGAGGCCTCGGCAGAAGCAGAAGCAGAAGCAGACACGCAATCGGCGGCCGAAAAGGCGGCGGACCGCATGGCCCGCTTCCGCGCGCTGCAGGAGCGGGCCAAGAAGTCGTCGGACCAGAACCTCAAGGCGGCGACGGCCGAGTCGCGGCGGCTGGCCACGGACCCGACGCAGCTGACGGCGCTGCACCGGCGGCACGCCATCGCGTCGCACAAGATCCTCAAGGCCGACGTCGAGGACGCGGGCGGCGACTTTGAGCGCAAGCGGGCCTGGGACTGGACCGTCGAGGAGAGCGAGCAGTGGGACAAGCGCATGAAGAAGAAGGAGTCGGCCCGCGACAACAACGCCTTCCAGGACTTCCGCCAGGAGGCCCAGAAGATCTACAAGCGCCAGCTCAAGAACATGCCCCCGGACCTGGAGCGCTACGCGAGCGACAAGATGGCCGCCATCAACAAGGCCGCCGCCGCGGGCACCCTCGACATCGTCGAGACCGAGGACGGCGAGCTCATCGCCGTCGACCGCGACGGCTCCTTCTACTCCACCGCCGACTCCACCTCGTTCGCAAACAACAGGCCCGACAAGGCCGCCATCGACCGCCTCGTCAACGACATGAAGAAGGCCGAAGACGTCGCCGCCAAGAAGCGGAAGGCTCGCACCGCTAAGAACGGCGACGACGACGACGTCACCTACATCAACGACAAGAACAAGCAGTTTAACCAGAAGCTGTCTCGCTTCTACAACAAGTACACTGCTGAGATCAGGGAGAGCTTTGAGCGCGGTACTATGATTTGATAATTTGACACATATTTCTTTCACTTCTGGCTATTCCTTCTAGCATCTTTCTTCTCATACGACGGGGGCATATCACATGCGTCAGGGGTTACGGTGATGGTTATAAGACTGGGCAAGCGGGCATCAATGGATTTACACGGGCAAGGATCGCCCTGAGGATTCGAAAAGAAATGACAGCGAAACATCTCCACCTTTGTGGCGGTTTTAACCCGAAGAAACGAGGTCCCGTTATGTCTAATGATACACAGCTAACAAACTCGCCAAAGACCATTTCTGGGATGCAGGTTCTCCATGTAGAACTTGTCCGGGGGAAATGGCATGGCTCGAGCTTAAAGCATCTCCTTCCTCCAGCCCTTGTTCGCTAATTCCTCGATCTCGGGCACCTCGACGGGTCCCATGACCTTGTCGTCGCTCAGACCTTCGACAATGGCGGCGGCGACGTCCTCGACCTTGAGGGGCTTGACGGCGCCGGCGCCCAGGAAGCCGCCCAGAACGCCGCCGGTGGCCCGGTTGAAGAGGCTGCCCAGACCGGCTGCCGCCGCCATGGGGATGGTGAAGGCCCTGGAGCTGTCGTACATGAAGGGGGCGCGGACGAAGACGCCGCGCATGTGGGGGTACTCGCTCGAGATGAGGCTCTCGGCGTCGCGCTTGGTGCTGAGGTAGCGCGCCGGCAGCACGGGCGCGCCAGCGGCCGCCGACAGGAAGCAAAAGGCGCTCACCTTCTCCCTGGCTGCCTCTTTGGCTAGGATGAGGGCACTGTCGCGGTTCATCCTCTCATAGGTCAGCGCCGCGGCGGGCGGTGGCGGCTGCTGCTGCTGCTGCTGCTGGTAGTGCGGCTCGAGCGGGCTCGGGGCCGCGCCGGCCGACGCGCCCGGCCCAGCGGCAAAGGCCCTGCGCAGGCCGGCGATGGGGGACTCGCGGCCCGAGATGACGCCCTTGTAGTCGGCCTCGAGGAGGATGCCCATGCTGTGCACCACGTAGTCGGCCCCCTTGAGCAGCGGCGCCCACTGCTCCGGCCGGAAGATGTCTGCCCTCTCCCAGCTGACCTTGTGGGCCCAGGCCGGGGGCGACGGGGATGAGGTCACCGAGGCCCAGTGTGGCTCACCCGAGCGGCTGTGGTGGTTTTCTCGTGTCAGAATTTTGATGCTTTAGCCCTGGTTGAGTTCAGAGCAACTCGCCTTATGGACGTGACATCCCATCCCCTCGTGACTGCGTGCTTGCATATCCTCGACCCCACGAAGCCGTTGCCTCCGCAAACGACAAGTCTCTTGGCAGCTGTGGTCGACATTTTTCCAGCAGTTCACATTACCAGCTGGTAGCCTAAAGCAGCTGTGAGCGTGGGCCTCCAGACAGCAAGCTATGGGGGGTTCGGGTGTGGTAGAATCAACGAACCGCACGTCCTAGACACAAAGCAAATACCAGAAAGCCGAAATACACAAGCTCCCCAGGGTTTTTTCACATCATGCCATCATCAATCGAATCTCTGATCGCACCAACGCAAGGCTGAGCTAGATCGGCTCCGATGGAACGATTGCAAACACAGTCCCCACAGTTTCGTCATCGCAGCCAATAACACCCCAGTCCATAAATGAGACGAGATCCACTCATGCGCCCAAAAACACAAGGCTGCTGTTTCCTTGGGTGCCCGCCGATTGCCGATCAATTCTCCCTCTCACCAAAAACACCACCCTTGTCGCGGCAATGACACCCGTCGCCACCCTCGTCGCCGTCGCCGCCGCCGCCGCCGCCGCCGCCCACGACGACGACCAACTATGGCGCCGCAAAGCAACCTAGGCAAGCGCGCAAAGGGCGTCTCGATCCACCGGCCCTTCATCTACGGCACCACGGCCAAGCCCTTCGACGACGACAAGAACCCCAAGCCGCCGGGCGTGCCCGACGACCACACCCACTCGTGGCAGGTCTTTGTCAAGGGCGTCGAGGACACGGACGTGACGTACTGGCTGAAGCGCGTGCAGTTCAAGCTGCACGAGTCCATCCCGAATCACATCCGCAGTAGGTGGCTTGCCTCTGCTTCGAGTTTCTTTTTTTTTTCTCGCCCGTATTTGCTTTTCACAAGCTGACCCCCTTTTTCAACTTTCACAGTGGTCGATGGCGAGGCCGGCAAGGCCTTCGTAGTAAACGAGACGGGCTGGGGCGAGTTCGAGATCGCCATCAAGCTCTACTACGCGCAGGAGTCGGGCGAGAAGGCGCAGACGCTCTACCACCACCTGCACCTGCACCCCTACGGCCGCACCGAGGCCGAGAAGGACGCCATGAAGGCGTCGGGCGAGGTCATCGCCTGGGTCTACGAGGAGCAGATCTTCAACGAGCCGTACGAGGCCTTCTACGAGATCCTGACCAGCGGCGCCCTGCCCCCGCCCCCCGGCAGCGCCGCCGCCGCCTCGAGGGCCGGCGGCAACAAGGGCGGCAAGGGCAAGGGCAAGGGGGCCGCCGCCTCCTCCACCGTCGGCGTCCGCAGCGAGGGCGGCGTGCTCGAGCGCAGCGCCATGATACCGCTGGCCAACAGGCCCGGCCAGCCCTTTAGCAAGGAGACGGAGAAGCTCGAGATTGAGCGCCTCAAGAAGGCCCAGGAGAAGGCGCAGGCCCTTACGGCTCGGCTGCAAGACCAGCTCAAGAAGAAGGAGGCGGCTCTGCAGAAGCTAAAGAAGCAAAACGCCGCCAAATAGCGACGCGTTTTTAGGCTCTGTAGCATGATAGCAGAACTCGTCAATCACGGTATTGCTGGGCCTTGTGGCTAACCTGCTCTAATTTTCCCCCTGATGTTTTTAAGGAGAGAGGCGTTCGAGGACATAGAAAAAGAAACCCCCGGATACCATGCGCCACACCTCGTGTACACCGCTATTAAGCTTATTTGTATACCGACTTTCTCTGCTTTCTGGTTCTGTCTCTCTCTCTCCAGTCATCCGTTGCTTGGGATATTAGCCCCAACTCATGGCGTCCATCTCAATTATGTTTGCCTCCCCAATACTGCTGGATGTGAAGTTTTCGTCAAAAGTCCGTTTCCCAGGCTCAGCCCAACTCCCATTCAAGCCTCCAAGAGGCAGTTTGTTTTGACCCGAGGCACTTCGGCGCCCATGTACCAGCCGCCGTCGATCAGCTCGAGCTCCATGTTCTTCCAATACTCGAGCTTAGTCTCCTGGTCCTTCAGATCGAGATCGCCGAGCCGCGCCTCGACGCCGCCGCCGCCGCCGCCGCCGGGCGTCAGGCGGACATAGCAGGTACAGTCGCGGAGCGTCATGGCGCGGCCGAGGCCGAACGTGTCCTCGGGCTCGAGCACGCCGACCGTGTCGTTTGCGAGCTGGGCGTCGCGCAGCCGCGGCAGCAGCTCGTTGGTGAGCAGCCACTCGCGCAGGCTCTCGAGCCCGCGGCTGCCCTCGGCGAAGACGCCGGCGTCGGCACCGGCCGCCGCCGTGAGGTCGTCGCACACGATCCTCAGCGACTCGGGACTACCGCGGTCCAGCAGCCGCAGCGGGCACAGGATGGAGCCGACGAACTCGTCCTTCTTGCGGCTCCGGAGCGCCTCGCGCGCGCAGTTGCGGCACCGCCTGGCGCCCGCCGGCGCCGTGGGGGACTGCGCCAGCCACTTGGGCTTGAACTCGATCAGCTTCTCGGCGTCGTCTCCTGGACGTTTGGGGGCCCGCCCACCTAGGTCAGCTGACGGTTTTTTTTTTTTTTCTCTTTCCAGAAGAGAACGAGCGGGCTCACACTTACTTGGCCGCATGTCGCGGATCAGCATCACCTCCCGTATGTCCTCTTTGAGCTTTGACCCTCTGAACTTGAGCGGCCGGCCTCCCTCCCCCTCAACGCGGTCTAGCTCCGTCCTGACGGCCGAGCGCACGAGGTCGCCGTTGCTGTCGGCGCCGCCGGCCCCGCCGTCGTCGAGCGCCACCAGGTACTGGGGCACCAGGTCGGCGGGGCGGAAGAGCGGGTAGATGTACCGGCACCAGTGCCCGTGGATGTCGCTGTAGCTGCCCGTGGCCCGCTTGGGCACCCGGAGCAGCAGGTCCCGCACGCCGCCGCCGGGGAAGCTGAAGACCATGTTGGCCATGCCCTCGGCCACGTAGCGCACCGACGGGCCCGTGTCGCGCGGGAAGGGCTGCGCCTCTGACACGTGCCGCAGCGCCGCGTCTGGGCCGTCCGCCGTTGACGACATGGCTGGCGGCTGATGGGGGTGGTGGGTGTCCTTGTCGGTGTCCTTGGTATCCATGAGGAAAAGAAAATAGGTGAGGCTCCGTTCCGGTCCCCAACGAGAGGCTGAGGGCGGTGTATGTTAGTCGGTGACTACCAAAGACAATATGGTCGCACAAGCGAAAATCCCGAGTGATTGTGGATGTTGGCGTTGGTTCTAGATACACAAGCACTGTTGACGCGGCTGACGTTTGACGCATGCAAGCTAAATGGCGGCTGGATGCATGGGCAGGTGAGCCTGTGATGCGGTCAGCAGGCGGTGTCTGGCCCCCGGGTAAGACAACCGGTGGCAGCGGGTTGTTCTTGCAGCTGCTCTCACCAAGGTCTCACTGCAAACCCACGTCCCCTTCCCCAACACACGAAAAGACAGGGTAGGTTGGTAGTATGTAAGGTGGTAGCCACGAGCGAGGCACATGAGAGAAGCAAAGCAGGGCATGTCCACAGCAGTTGGCACCCAACATTAATCCCTGTCACCAGGTTTGGCCGCTCCCCCAAGTAAGCCCGGAAAGTCTAGAGCCTTCCTGCGCCTTACAGCCGTGTACCTACCTACCTACCTACCTACCTACCTATCTAGGTAGGTATCGTACCTACTATTTTCATTGGCATCACTACTACTCTGCCCACGCGGAGGAGCGACGTGCTGTCATACCCCCCTTTCTGGCCCGCCATCTGTGAGGACGGCACTCCTTGGCCGGTTACGAGGTTGCCAAGTCGCGTCCAGAAGTTGGCTGGCGGCCCAGGCCCTGGTTCCAACCAGCAGGAGCGGGGCTCGAAAACGTCACAGCGGGGAAGTGCCGAGAGAGTACCTGCATTTGTACCACTTTCTCCTCACCTAACACGACATGAGATGTGACGATCCAACAATGCACTGTCTTTTTTTTGGGTACTCTTTTCGTTGAGGCTTAAAACAGGCCGTGAAAGGTTTGGATTTTCAGTGTTCAATTGACTCCCGACTCCACGCTATTTGAGGCAAATGAAGACTGTCTTGTACAGAGGAATCATGCAGTGCCCTGACGCAGACTCTGCTGCGCGAGCTCGTGAACATGGCCCTCATTCCTACTCATCAGCGAGGGCTCGGCGGAAGGCGCGGGCGGGGCGGCCTCGATTATGTCCGTCTTTATCAGCAGGATGCCCTTGCTCGGCAGGCCGCCCTTGTCCATCAGCCTCACGAAGCGGTAGCCGGGCCGCAGCCTGTCGAGGCGGATGGCGGCCCAGGCTGCCATGACGTCGGGCCCGACGACGTCGTTCATGACGACAAGGGTCAAAAAGGTCAGCTCGGGCAGCACGCCCTCGACGTTCTGGAACTCGATGACCTCGGCCTCGAAGTCGGGGCTCGTGCCCTTCATCTGCGCCGTCTGGCCGCGGTACTCGATCTCGGGCCGGGCCTCGCCGCCCTCCTGCTGCTTGACGCCGTCGAAGACGTGCGGCTGCGTGTGCAGCTCCACCTTGACGTAGGGGATAAAGTTTGCGGGCCTGTCGTTCTTGCTCAGCAGCGGTATGTTTTGCGCCGCCAGGATGGTGATGGCCACGCGCTCGAGCGTCTTGTGCGGCAGCTGCGACTCCTCGTGCACAGGCGCCCACTCCTTGCCCGCGCGGTAGCCGTCGGGCTTGAGGACGTAGCCGTCGGAGCCGGCAAACATGCCCTCGTTGATCATCATGCCGGCGTCGTACGACTGCCAGTTGAGGGCCACGACCTGCGCGCCCGTGCGCCAGAAGATGACGGGGTTGAAGTTGGACGAGTCGACGCGCATGCCGCCGGGGTAGAGCCGCATCAGGTAGTTCTTGTTGTGCTGGAAGAACTCGACGGGCTGCTTCTGCTGCACCTCGGCGGCCCCCTGCTCCGACAGGGAGAAGATGTGGTTCGGCATGGCGGCCTCGGGCTGGGAGAGAGACTTGAAGGTGACGCCCCGCGTGTAGATGCCCAGTCGGCTAAGGCGCGGGGTGATCTTGGGTGCCTTGACCTTTCGAGCCTTCTTATCCTTGCCGTCCTGCACCATCTCGAACACGCTCTCGTCGTCCTGTGCGGCGCCCCCCTCGGGCACGTATTTGACCTTGATCAGGATTTTCTTGCGCAGCTCGTCGGGCGACGGCAGCGAAGTCGGCTGGCTCTCGGGGGTGGGCAGCAGAAACTCGGCCCAGGCCTCCTCCATTATGTCTACCATTACGCCCTGCTGAACCGGGGAGCAGTGGACCTCGAGGCTGACGATGAGCGGCAGGTCCGAGGTCGCGAAAGCGTAGTCCCGGACTACCTGGCAGACGCTGCGGAACGAAACCTCCTTGGTCAGGGTGAAGCCGTGGAGAACCCGGGGCTCGTACCGGATGACATCGGAAAGCCTGTCGTCCACGGTCCTCCCTTCGGGGTTGACGCCGCCGTCCTTGTCGAACGTCTCCAAGATCCACGTGCCGAACTTGAGCATCAGCTTATCTTTCCGGCTCAGCTTTCTTGGGCCTTCTTCCAAGGGTGGCTCTCCTTCCTTGCGGTAAATCGGGTCGTTGGGAGGCGTGTAGATGGCATCGCCATCCCACACATCGATCTCGATGCACCGGCAGCCGCGAAGGAGCACGTCCTTGTAGGCGTCAGTGCTGGAGTCGGAGGAGAGCTGGTTGCCGGTGAGATACGTGTTGTGGCTAGAGCTGATGAAGTAGTTGTTGAGCGGCCACGTCAGGTCCTGGGGCGAGGCCATCTCCATGGCGTTCCCCAGGGGGGAGGTCATGTACTGCAGGAACTCGCTCAGCTCGATCTCTTCCTTCTCGGCGAGGAAGCCCGCCGGGCCGTTGGCATCCTCGAGCTGGACATGCTGCATGAAGACGGCGAGCTGGTCCCGGGACCATTTGTTGCTGGGGCCGCTGTACCGGGCGAAGATTTTGGCCAAGTGGCCGAGCAGCGACTCGTCCAGCCGGTCCCGGATGCCCTGGCGCTCAGCGCTCGGGTGGCCGCCGCCGGCCTTGTACTGTTGGATGGGGAACTCGGACGACGTGATGGACGACATGGCGGGTGTGCCGTTTACCTGCTGTGCATGTATGTCTCTGATGCAAGACGTCTTGACCAGTCACATCTCACCAACATAGACACCTGTACATATACTACGCGATTCAGCCTACCGTTGCCGCATGCGACGGCCGTCTGTTCGCACCAGGGGTCCAGGCCTAGGCCGTCTCGGCCTCGCCCGAGGTCGTCCCGGGGGTTGACGCGTCAGCCTACCCAGCCGCAAGCCGGATATCCATGTCGCCGCTTGGCAACGGAAACGGCAACGACGGGGGAAAAAGCCAATGGAACCACGCGGCACAAAAGGACTGACATGCAGCCTGGTCCTCCCGCCAGATGCCGCGATTTTGTTTTTTGTCTCATCACCTCACACCACTACTTCTCGCAAACTGTGGAGCGCCAAGCCGTTGCAAGCAGACCTGACGCCTGGACAGCGCAGAGGACATGACTCGTGGCGTGCTGGGTTGGGGCACAAGACCGATCCGATCGGGCGCTCGCCTCAATGCCCAATGGGTTTGGTCCAGTGGATTTGGTCCAATGGCTGGGGTTTGTCCAATGGGTTCAACGTTCTTCTGGCAAACATCGGATCGAATACGCTGGCGGCGCTGTGCTGCAGTTGGGATGACAGCACGCAGAGCCTGGTCCTCGGCCGTGGGAAGGCGGCTGCGCGAGGTTTCATGGCGCGCGTTTGCGGTTGAGGCGGGTTGTGCCCTCGAGCAGGGACAAAGGCCAGACGATAGGCTGGCACGCTGGCACGCTCTCGAGACAATGGCTGGCTGCTGGCTGGCTGGTCGAGGTTTCTTCCCTGTGCAACGACGGCCCTGGGCCGTGCAAAATAAATAGTCCTGGCCTCGGGCTCGCACGATGGCGGTGTGGAGGCCACCTGGACTGCGTCGACACGGCTGTCGACGGCTGCAGGCAGAAAGGCGGTCAGTGGGATCTCCCTTGCCGCCATTTGCCAGGCTGGGAGACTCCCTGCGCAGACAAACCAAGAATAGGCCGGCGTGTTTCGGCCATCCCTTTTCAAGTAGATCGAGTGAGTGAGAGGCGACGAGCGAAGGAAACGCTGCTTCGACCCCCGGTGACCCGCAGGCTCGCCCCCTCGTGCCCCACTTGGACATCATCGTCCCCACGTTTGGTCTGGCCAGTCGGCGCCGTGCACGCGACCCCGGCAGGAGGGGGGAGCCAGCAACAGGGCTTTCCATGAGCCCAGTCGTGAGCGGGCGGGGAACTAGACTAACAGAAATTGCGTCAATGCAGTGTTTGTGGTCTTCGCCATGGCTGGGGTCACAGTATTTGACTCAGCCGAGACCCCAGACATGTCGACGAAACTGGGCAGCCAACCCAGCTGCCGGCTTGAGGCGCGCACGCAGAGGGAGGAAAGAAGGCGGACGAAGGGAGATCGTCGCCTACTGTCCAGCACCTCGCCGTGGCCGCAGACGTTGCTGTTTCTCTAGCCGCCGGTTGCATTGGTGTGGCATGCATTTGCTAATACGTTGTCACGAGTTGTCGCGCCTTGTCACTGGTTGTCCAACCGTACCGTGGATCGATGCAGGCACTCAATGGGCAGGCGCACGAGGGATAGGGCACCAAGCAGGTTGCCGGCAGAAAAGCTGGCACAAGGTTGGGTCGACCGCCCTGGAATGCTGCCAACCTAGGGGCCAGCCTAGTCCACCAGCTTCCATGCGCGTCCAAGTGAGGCACTTTAGCACTGAGCAGAGAGGGGAGATGGAGGGGAGGGGAGGGGAAGTGGCGGCACCATGAACCGTTCCAACTGGCGCAAACGACTATACATAAGTCGGCAGCCCAGCGCGCCGTCCTGCACCTCTCGTGCCACCATTCCCCAGGAAAAAGGTGCGGGCGACCTGTGGCATGTTTTTAGGGTCAGATCAGGTCTTTTCGATCCATTGGCCTTGATCAGATGCCCAGATCCTTCCGCGCCTTGTCACGCTTGCCTTGCAAATCGCGTCCGGGTCAAGGGTCAAGCGACTGAGCATGACGGCTGCCGGCACATGAGTGGCTGTCTCTGCTTATGTAACCAATCGGAAAAGCCCGCCGCCTATGTCCAAGGCCAAACCCGCCTGCTCCGTGCGAGGACCACCCGCACCCAAAAATTTTCCCCAAGCCGCCCTCCACTAGCGTCATTCCACACTCTTATCCGGCCGCAACCAACCTGGAAGCTTCCCAGTCTGCGATCCGTCACTCCCTCAGCCCAATCTTCACCTATCCTTTGTGCCGACTTTGTTTGATCCCAGGCCAACCTTTTCTTCCCGCTCTCTTTCACCACGCCTTTGCTGTCGAGCGCTGCCCTCGGCCACCGCCCGACCGGCCCTCGCAATCTCCGGCTTTGCTTCTGCGCAACCCCCTTTTGCCGCCCTTGCCCACCACCAGACAACGCCCACGCGAGCTCCTGCCCGCGAGCGTCTCCCGAGCGAGGCAACCACGGCCGCACCGCGCCATGATCGCATAACAGCCACTCAACATGGCCTTCAACTTCAACTGGTCGCCGCTCGCGGCCGACGCGAGTTTCTACCAGCGCGCACGCGACCTCCTCACCACCGCCCTGAACAAGTCCCCGAAACCTCCGATAATAGTCGACGACATCCTTGTGACCGAGTTCAACCTCGGCTCCGTTCCTCCAGAGTTGGAGATCCTCGAGATCGGCGACCTGGCTGAGGATAGGTTCCGGGGCATCTTCAAGATGTGCTACTCGGGTGACGCGTTCTTGACGCTCAAGACAAGAGTTCAGGTGGGTTTTCTTTGCGGCGCCTTTTCCCCCCCTGTCCACGTTCGCGATGCGACAGCACCAACGACCCCGACATATCCCCGCCATTCATACGTCGACTGGCGAGCCCAACCCCAGCGCATTCCCACACCACCAACGCGCTCCATCTCTTGGGCATTCCATCTTGCTGGCCTGCACGACACACAATGCCCGCGCAACACCCAGCAAGCGCTGCTCGCCCCTATCACATCCCTCGCGGGCGCAGCGGATCTTGGCGACGGGGTCGGGAGAACCCGCTTGACGCGCTCCTTCACTTCCCTCAGCATAACTCGCTTGGCCTGATTTCATTGCGATGGAGTCAATTCATCCACACGAAAGTCGCGTCGCCCCTCCTTCCGGGTGTTTTCGCGCTTGCCGCATTATCCTCGGAAATTAGTCGACAGGGGTCCGCGTTTCTCGAACCAAGAACACTGCCGAGGTGCAGCTCATTGCATCATCATATCAGACACTAATATAACGTCACAGGCAAACCCCCTGAACACCTCCCTGCACTCCAAACCGAGCTTCACGTCGCCGACACCCCTAGCTGCCGCCTCGGGCTTGACGATCCCTCTCCAGATTACGTTATCGGAGATCAAGCTCTCTGCTTTCATCATCGTCGTCTTCTCCAAGCAGAAGGGCCTGACCCTGGTCTTTCGCAATGACCCACTGGAGTCCCTCAAGGTCTCGTCGACCTTTGACTCGATACAGTTTGTGCGGGACTATCTGCAAAGGACCATCGAGGGGAAGCTGAGGGACCTGATGATGGATGAGCTGCCCGCCATCATCCACAAGCTGTCCCTGCAGCTATGGTGTCCAGACCAGCTCCCCAAGGACGACGAGGAGAAGGCGGACGAGACGGACGAGACCACGGTCAACCCATTCGCCAGCCCCCCTGTCGACGCCGTCGATGCGAACGGAAACCCCGTGGATCCTAGCGAAATCTCCAACATTGCCGTCAATGGCGGCGCCGACCTGCAGTCGCTTTTCTCGCAGCGCAGTCTATCCCATCTGTCATCCCTCATCAACTCGCATCTCACATCATCTCTCTCCACGCCTCCAGCCCCCGAAGTCATTTTCCGCGCCAAGGCCGGCCCGGTGGACAAGGTGGAGGGCTGCGCTTCGCCATCCCCGCTGGCACCCAGTCTAGTGAAGTCGCATTCGTTCCACGGGTCCACGACGGTCTATACCTTTTCGGATACGAGCAGCCAGTCCAACGGGCAGCTTCCGTCACGCCCGTCACTAGTCAGCATGAACTCTGCCACTACTGGTCTCGGTCTCGGCTCGAGTCGGCACGCCAAGCCGTTCGCCAACCGGAAAAAGAAGAACAGGGTCGTGAACCTCAGGCGCAAGACGGAGCCAGAAGCCAGCAGCGATACGGGAGAGACCGAAGACGACACGTCCTCGGTCGAGCCTCCCTCGTCAGACTTCACTGCGTCGACTTCTATCCCCGAGGAGCCCGAGGAGGAGTCCGTGCCTGACCCTGCAAGCTGGAGCAGGATCCGTTACGCGCCCGGCAATGATCGGCCCCAGCTTCAGCGTGCAGCTCTGAGTCGCGACGTTTTTACCCCAGTACCCGGAACGGACAGGGTAGAAACGACGGACCCCATATTGGCTCAGCCGGAGCCCACCAAGGAGAACATTGTTCCAGCCGGCAACCCAGAAGTCAAAGAGAAGAAGAGCATGAAGGAGCCTCTCCGACCACGCACCAACTCGGAAGCCCCTTCTGTGATATTAGAACAGGCCTGGATCATGAAGATGGCGGGCGAGATCGCCAAACGCGTCTACGACGAGAAGCAGCGAAACCCAAACTTCTGGGACGACCGGGAGGACTTGCCACCCCCGGCATACGAAGCTCAACCGAGATCGACGAGCTCGTAAACAGTGCCCCGCACCTCACCGACCACTATCGACACTCTCACTCTTTCACACAAAATTTCCTATGTGCCTCTCATCTACATTCCATATAAAGCCCTGCTGGGGAAAGGGCATAGGGTGGCGTCCGGTCTGTCTTTGGAAGCATGGCGGGACCACTTACGATCCTGCTGTGCTCAGCATTACTACATAATTTGGTAATGTGTTGTTTTACAGCGCAAAACTACACTAACGGCGTTTTAACGAGGAATTATACAATGGGATAGATGGTGGGTGGCTCATGAAAAAAATCACGGCGGTTTTTCTTAGCGGTCGTTTGGCCGACAGGGGAAGAAGGGAGGAGGAAGCCTCGCCCGTCGAGGGCGGGCGAGGCAACGGGACCGCTTTCGGTCACACACAGCAGTATAACCAGGTCACCCACCTGTGCAGACTCTCATGTATCGTTTCTTGTTTTATCTCTTTTGTCGGCGCTGGCGAGGGGCCCTCAATGGGTGTTTTTTCAATGGTGTGTACACGTACGAGTAAACGTACGTCACTGGCGCGGCGCATGCCAGCCAAGTTGAGGTTGCCGGGCTGGCGAGTACCGGCCAGCATACTCAGTTGGATATTCCGATAGATTCGTGAATCGACTATCCCACTCTCACTCACAAACCTATTCAGTCCAGGCAAGCAATCGTGAGATTTTGTCTGTTTATGCAACCTGCGAGGCACTGGCACGCCAACCGATGTCACTCGATATGAGCATACGTGTTTCGGGATGACGGGAGTGAGCACGGGCTACAAAATGAGGAGGGTCATTGGAAAAATCGTAGACGGGCCATCTCCCTAGTATGATATTCTATATGCGTTGGCCCCGGGTGCTGTCAAGCTAGGGGTGTAATTGCTGTGCTCCCATGCGGTACTTGCCAGCGCCATACATCTCTTGATTACGAAAACAACAAGTGAAAATCCTGACTGACGATGGGATAAAAAAGAGAAAAGAAAAAAGCTTTAAATCTAGAACCATGCGCCTCATTGATGCAAAAAAAAAAAAAAAAAAACAACCAAGCACTTTTTAAACCCCCCCTTAGATGCCCGCGACACTGAAGCTCAGCACGCTCCCCGTAGCAAGGCCGGCGACGAGGCACAGCCCCATGAAGCCGCCGGCGGCCTCGCGCTCGGGCTCGTCGACCCACTCGCCGGCGGCCATCATGGAGCTGCTGCCGAGCCAGCCATTGGTGAGGCCAAAGGGCAGCTGGACGAGCAGCAGGTAGAAGAGGTCGCTGGACACGACGGCGCCGCGGCCGCCGACGTTGCAGAGCATGTACAGCGGCAGGAAGCAGACGCGGGCGGCGGCGAGGCCGAAGAGGGCCGCAGGCCGGCGGCGGAGCGCGGCAAAGGCCGGGTGGGCCGTCGAGATGCGGCCGACGAGGTCGCCGAGGTTCCAGAAGAAGAAGGCGAGCGGGATGAAGGCGCCCGGCTGCAGGAGGGGCGGCAGCGGCGACGACGACGACGCTCCCGCCGCCGCCGCCACGCCGGCCGCGGCGTCGTCGTCGGGCTTGGCGCTCCGCACCGACACGACCTTGGATGTGAAGACGGGAAAGAACATGGTGACGGCGAAGCAGAGGAAGACGGCGCCGGCGGGGAAGTGGAGCTTGCGGAAGAGCTCCATGGGCCCCACGACGCGGCGGGCGGCGCGCTCGGCCTCCTCGACCGAGGCGTGCGACGCCGCCATGCGGTCCGACATGCGGCCCTCGACGATGCGGCCATGGCGGCGGATCAGCGGGAGGAAGGCGGCCGTGGCGGCGGACGAGACGACGACGGCCGTGAGGAAGTAGTAGAAGGCGGCGGCCCCGGCGTCTGCCTGATCCTGCTGTTGCTGCTGCTGCGCCTCGGCGTCGTGGCCAGATGCGGGGTCCTTGACGAAGGCGAGGTACGAGGCTATCTGGGCGACGGACGGCAGGACGCCGGCCACGGCCTGGCCCGTCATGATGGCCTGCATGTACTCTGGACGGCCGAAGCCGGCGGCGAAGGCGAAGGCGCCGTTCTGCATCAGGCCCGTGGCCCACGAGGTGAGCCCGACCATGGCGAGGAGGAAGCCGGCGTAGACCCTGGGCGGGACGTCGAGGAACAGTGTGGTGGAGGCGGTCAGGAGCGAGAAGAGGCCGACGTTCATGACGAGGGCAGTCGTGATGCGGAAAGGGTACGAGGCCGAGCCCTGCATGTTTGCGAGCAGCAGCATGGCGCTGAGGTTCGTGACGGTCGAAACGGAGAGGATGGCGGACTGGAAGTTGGCGGCCAGCCAGGCGTCGTCGCCGAAGCGCGTGCCGAAGTAAGGGGCCGCAGCGAGGAACATGTTCCAGGCCCAGAGCATAGCGACGCCCAGCATGGCGAAGATGGCGTACTCAACCCAGCTGAATGGGATGTCGTGGCCGCCGTGCTCGCCGTCGTCGCGCCCCAGGGACGAGGCGCTCCCCTCGCCGTCGTCCGGGAGCGGCTCGTACGCCTGGTCGTCCCGCGACGGCGACTTGCCGTGCGAGAAGAGGCTGCGGAGGCGATCCATCGTGCCGTCGGTTTATCGGGGGCGTTGCTGCGGTTGATTGCTGTCTTGGGGGCGATAGAGTGACGGCCCGCAGGCGATGGTGTTGGGCTGCTCGTCACCTCGGACTCATTCGAGGGCTGGCCGTTGCTGGTCGTCGCGAGGTGTGAGTGGTGGTGAGGTGGTTTGGGTGGTCGCTGAGCCTGCGCGTGGGCGCTGGCTCTGTCATCGTCCCAGGTCAGGTCAAGGCGGCAAGTGACCGACGGTATCTGCCTAAAAGGGAATAGCCGGGACTGGCGGGGCGGCGACGGGCTCCCCCGCATTGCATTTCATTCGCCAACGGTACTGAAAAGCCCACTCCTGGCTGAAGGAAAGTGGGTCTGCGGTTTCGTTGCATCCCGCACGTCTGCCACGCCAGAGTTGGGAATTTAGTTACTTAGTTTAGTTACCCCCTTGACTAAGACTAACTAATTTAGTCACGGCAGTAACTGCCACGGCTCACACCTTATTGTCATAGAAAAGGCTTTGTTGTTGCACGAAGAGGAAGCTATCTGGGCAGAGCGTCCCTGGCGTTCTGTCGCGGTTTTGTAAGCGTGACGTTGGCGCGCTAAGAGTGCGGCCTCAGGTTCCTCACCAGGTGCCCCGGCGCGTACCGTGACAGTAACTAAAACTAAAAGTAACTAACTAATAACTAACTAAAATAACTAAATTAGTCGCTTTTAGTTATTTAAATAAATAAATAAATAAATAAATAAATAAATAAATAAATAAATAAATAAATAAATAAATAAATAAATAAATAAATAAATAAATAAATAAATAAATAAATAAATAAATAAATAAATAAATAAATAAATAAATAAATAAATAAATAAATAAATAAATAAATAAATAAATAAAATTAAAAAGAACAGTTACGCTTTTGAGCCTCCCTAACGCCTTTACTGTTTTTTTTTGTGTTATTTAAGGAACGAGTTAAAACACTAAAAAGCAGTATTACTCTATTCTTTTGCCTTAAACGCTTAAAATCAAAATCAGGGCAATTTAACGAAGGTGCCCCCGAAGGGCCGTGCACCGGCGTCAAATTAGCGGAGCGGCTCCTGATTTTATGCTATTCACGGTTCGCAGAGCAGCCACACGTGATGCTTAGTCCCTGCATGCGAGTATGTTGTGCATTGTTAACCTACCTAGGCAGAAGAATGCAAAGCAGGGGCATAACAAAGCGAGGCCCTTCAAAGATGTGGACTCGGTTATGGTGGGGGAAAGTAAATAAGGCATGTGCGAAGAACAGAGAAAAAGATATCAAAATATAACCCTGCAAACAGGTTCAACACCGCTCCCTCATCACTCCGCATCGACAGGGAACCTATCAAGGAACTTGAACTGCTTTAGCCCCGTGGTAAAGTTCCTCACCAGCGCCGCCGCGTCGCTGCCTTTAAAGACGCCGTCGCCGTCGGGCACACCCACGCCAGCGAGCGCGTCGGCCGCCGAGCCGAGCGCGCCGACGGGCTTGCCCCAGCGGTAGGCGTCGAGCACCAGCTCGGCGGGCCTGCCAAGCGGAAACAGGGTTGACCTGGTGCCGTTGCCGCTG
Organism: Gaeumannomyces tritici R3-111a-1; assembly: GCF_000145635.1. Taxonomy (NCBI): domain Eukaryota; kingdom Fungi; phylum Ascomycota; class Sordariomycetes; order Magnaporthales; family Magnaporthaceae; genus Gaeumannomyces; species Gaeumannomyces tritici. The sequence continues at coordinate 3,010,357 of NW_008804549.1, read as the reverse complement.
AAGAAGGTCTCGGCGCCGGGCGCCACCAGCAGGCCGTCGAAGCCGGAGGCGTCGGACGCCGAGTAGGTCGCGTTCACGCCCGCGGCCTGAGACTCGGCCACGACCGTCACGACGACGCCCTCGGCCTCGAGCCCATCCCTCAACCCGGCCGCGTTGCCCGCCGAGCCAGCGGCCGCGAGCACGGCCACCCGCAGGCCCTTGACGCTGGTCAGCGGCTTGGCGAAGACCGAGAGGCCGGTCGTCGTGTTGTCGTGGTAGAAGCGCGGGTCCGGCGCGGGCGCCTCCATGCCGAGGGCCCTGGCCACGCGGGCCGCGACGCCGTTGTGGATCCGGTTGATCTGCCGCAGCGCGTTCTCGCGCACCACCCCGGCCTTGACGTTGCTGAGCTCGAACCGGATCGCGTTGACCACCATCTGCTGCTCCGCCCTGGTCAGGCTGTTGAAGAAGAGCCGCGGCTGCGTCCAGTGGTCGTCAAAGGTCTGCGAGAGCGCGCGGTTCAGCGCGCCCGACACCGTGCGCTTGGGCGCCGTGAAGAAGCCCCGCCCGTTCTCCTGGTCCGCCTGCTTGGGGCCGTTGCTGAGCGCGCTGGGGGTGTCTAAGGGTCGTCACGAGTGAGGCGCCGCATCAGCCATGCTTGCTCGCCAGCATATTGCACATGGCAGACGAAGAGGGTAAGTGAGTATATGCTTACAAGGGAAGATGTTCTTGTGGATCATCATCTGCATCGCGCCGTCGCGGTGGTTGTTGTGGACAGTAACCCGGGGGCGGTTTACTGGAATCTCTGTGCGTCACCAACATGCCGAGTTAGCACCCGCACTGTTTGTCATTTCTATTTCCGATTCTCAACTCACGCTCAAAGTTGGGACCGCCGTTGCGGTTTAGCTGTGTGTCAAGGTAGCTAAACACACGCCCCTGTAAAAGAGGGTCTTCGCTGAAGTCGATACCGCGTACAACTGTTCGGGGGTTGCGTCAGCTTGGATATTCACCATCCTCGGCCGATCAAGGGGCTCTCTAATTGGCTGGCTTGCTTACCATGGCCGACTTGGAACTGTATCACGGCTGTTAGCTGGGGGGTGTTCATCATCTTCAACCAATCAAGGGGGCTTCCCGACTGGCTGTCTGGCTGGCTAGCTTACCATGACCTGCTCCGTCTCAGCAAAGTAGTTGGTCGGATTCCGGTCCAGCTTCATCACCCCAAGGGGCTGGAGTGGCGCCAGCTCTTGGGGGAGGATCTTGGTCGGGTCGAGCATGTCGAAGCCAAAGGTGAGTGCGTCCTCCTCCTTGACCAGCTGGATGCTGAGCTCCCACTCGGGCCCGTTGCCGGCCTGGATGGCATCCCACAAATCCTGTCTGTGGAAATCGGCGTTCTTGCCGTTCAGGACCTGGGCCTCCTCCCAGATGAGACTGGCCAGGCCCTGTTTCGTCTTCCAATGGAACTTGACGAGGTGCGACTCGCCCTTGTCGTTCACTAGGCGGAACGAGTGGACGCCGAACCCGTCCATGTAGCGGAACGACCGCGGGGTCCCGTGCGGTGACATGGCCCAGAAGAGAGCATGCATAGTGGACCTGGAAAGGAAGGGAGCCGGGTTAGCGATATTGACCCAAGGTGACAGGCGGCGGCAGGCTGTAGAGGGGGACTGACGGCTGCGAGCTGAAAAAGTCCCACGCGCTGTCGTGAGCAGTCGCGGCCTGCGGTATCTCATTGTTCGGGCTGGGCTTGACCGCGTGGATCAAGTCAGGGAAACGGATAGCATCCTGGATGAAAAACACAGGGACGTTGTTGCCAACAATATCTAGAAAGCAAATGGGTTAGCTGGCCCCCCCGCCGGTATACAAGATCTTGAACGGGGGGTCGTGCTCCCTCACCAAAGTTTCCCTCGTCCGTGTAGCTGCAAGATAGGTTGAGTCCAGTCAGTCAAACGTCTTGGTGATAAAAGCGGATGAATGGACGTACAGCCTGGTGGCAAACCCGCGGATATCCCTGACGGTGTCTGCACTTCCCCTAGAACCGGCCACGGTGGAGAAACGAACAAACACCTCGGTCTTCTTCCCAGCTGCGCCGAGAAAAGACGCGGCCGTGATGTTGCTGAAATCCCCGTAGCTGGTGAACGTGCCGGACGCACCTGCCCCACGCGCGTGGACGGCCCGCTCAGGGACCTTGATGGCGAGGTCAGCGGCGCTGATCATGTGCTATCGAGCCAAGCGTGGGGGCAAGTAGATACTCACTCGTTCGTGATCGAACCGGGTTATCTTCTCGCGAAAAATAAAGTCTTCCAGCAGCGTGGGGCCGCGGGCGCCGGCCTTGAGGCTGAACTGGTCGCCAATGGGCCCGCCAAAGTCGTCGGTGAGGAACTTGTCCTTGCTGTCGACGGTGAACTGGCCGGCAAAGTCCCCGTTGGGCGCCGCGGCCTCGTCCCTGCGGCGGAAGGCGGAGGGGTCCGCATAGGGGCAGACGGCGAGGGCGAGGCCGGGGAAGCCCAAGCTCGCCCAGGTGATGAGGGATGTGGAGAAATGCATCGTGTGTGTAGCTCGACGGGGCTGCCCAGAGAAGGTGTTGCCTGGGGTAACAAGCTGGAGTCCACACTTGAGGTTCTGACCTCCTGAAAAGCCTGACGTTTATTTTGGCTGGTCTCAAGTGACACCGAGCAAAGGCAGACTCGAGGTAGAGCGTGTGCGAGCCGGCCAGCTTCTTATAGGTCTGCATATCGAGGGACACTCGGCCCAGGCTGCAGTGGGAGGCTGCTTGCTGCATCTACCCGCGGTAGCCACGAGCTGGCTGGGAGGTGCCATGTTGCCTCGCATGGACCCATGTCCCAGTGTACACTTGTACCAACGCCAGCAGAGGGGGGTACGAGAGGGAGCACTGGAAGCAAGCAACGCACAAAGTTTGGTAGCGCAATCTGAAGCCCCACTGGCAGAGATTGGCGAGGGTGTGTATGTGTGTGTGCCACTGCAAGGGCGTGCTATGGAGTAGAAGGATGAGGGTGCTGATACCTGGACCTCTACACCGAGAAACATACCGATCGGTACCTTGGCGTGATTGCCGTTGCATCACAGTTCCATCTCACAAGAGACGATTCGATGCAAGCTACCCGAACAGGCAGCAGCAAAACATGTTTTGGGCCCAGACTCGGGGTTTGTGATGTGTAATCGAACTCCCAGCTGACGCCGCCGGCCGGAGCACTGGTCCAGCCGAGTCGACCCTGCCGCCTCCGGACTGCAAGGCCAAGGCGCCGATGGGTTAGCTGCGTCGGGGGAACAATATTGCAGCCACCAGAGCAACCGCCCCGGTCCTCCAGACGGGGTTCACTGGGCAGTCGAGGCTTTGAAGGATTTC
>NW_008804549.1:2956587-3006728 GCF_000145635.1 Gaeumannomyces tritici R3-111a-1 | reverse complement strand
CTTTTCCTTTTCTTCTCTTCTCTCTCATTCTTTTTGCAACAAAGGTCGAACGGCGCTAGTAAGGCTCCGTCCGGAGTGATCTCCTTCGGATCAATATCTCAGATGGCAGTAGTTACCACATGGAACACCAGGGACGGACCGACAGGCGGTACATCACCCCTGCAAGCGACCTTGGCCTTCCCGCCTTGTTGGAGCTTGGCCGTCAGCCGCTTCTGGCCGATGGAATCCACGCGGCCGGCCAGGCTTAACCGTAAGTCTCTGGGGGAGGTTCGTAGCAGCCGCCTTGCCGCGTCCCCACGCGCGCGTCCGTCGTCTTACCAAACTTGGGCCCACACACTCACATTTAGAAAGACGAGAAGGGAAGGAGAGGGGGGATGGGGATGGGTGGTGTGGTGGCGGGCGCGGCGGGTAGGCGGATGAGAAGGCGGCGGGAGTGGGTGCCGCATGCTAGGCCACCCTTGTGACCTCCACCACACCCATTCCCGCCTGCGAGGTTTCTCGAGAGCTGGGTTCCGAAGACGCGGCGTCACGTCTCCTCGCTCTTTTTGCAATTGCTGCTCGGCCCAGCACGCGTCACACAGCGTTGCCAGGCGGGGCTAGGTATGTAGGAGAGAGTTATCTAGCCTCTAGCCAGGGGCTTGCAGGTCTTGTGTAGGTCGTGCAAGTGCCTCGACAGCTTCTCCGAGCCAGCCACAGACTCCGACCCGATATACACCCACGTTCCCTTGGATGCGGAGTGGGCGGTCGAGGTGGCAGCGTATGATGGTGTCATGACATTCAACCACGATCGACTGGCGTGGATGTGGACAAACTGTGGACTCGCCCCAATTGATGAGAGCACGACATTGTACACTAGCAGCGTGTTGGCCAATCGCGGCACGGCAATTGCAAATGTGCAATTGGGAAACCCGCCCTTGCGTGCTATTTTGGGTGTGATAGCAACGCGTCCGTTCTACTGTGCATCAAGTTAGTGGACCGTCAACAGCAGCTCCCCTGTTCGTCCCCTGTTCACGCTCTTTTTGGTACATGGAACATAAGGTTATCTTGTTCAAGTCACTCCCATGTCCCTGCTTACTTCTCTGTCCGGAAGTAACTGCTGTGTTGTGACTTGGTAGTGCATCATATGTCTGAACTGGTAAGATGAAGGGGAAAAGAAGGAAAAGGAAGAGGAAGAAGCAAGGGCGACAGAATGGGACGAGACGACACCAAACGGGACGTGGTACAATGACCCGAGTCCGTCCAATGCACAGCGATGATCAAGGCAAGGGGACAGCAAAGACACCAGACATATGGTTTTTGGGTATCCGTTACAAGCCCCAACGGGATGTACCCAGCCGATATTATCATCTGTAATACCACCCGCACCCGCACATGAACTGGAGGGTCTGCCCGTCCCCGCGGCCGTCCTGCAACCAAACGGAGTCGGGTAACGGGTTGGCGCCGAGGTTGGCATGCTCAGCTCAGCCTCGGCGGCTTTTATTGCTTGCCAAACGCCGCATCCACGTTTTCTTCACATGAACACCACTGACAGCCCTCCTACCCTCTCCAGGCTGACCACATGTCAGCTGCCACTTCGCCTGTCTCGTCGTGAGCTTTGTGATGGAAGTTTTAACCGGTGTGAGAGAATTGGTAGTCACGCAGTCCGGATGGGAAGTCCAGTTTGGGAAAAGCGTGGGCGCCGAGAGGTCGTTTTCTTAGAAATAAAACAAGACCCACCCTGGTAACGTCATTGTGATGAGATACTCAAACCCGCCGTTTTGTTGTCCTGCGCGCCTGCTCCCGAGGCCAAGCCAAGACCGCGCCAACAAGACGGTCCCAAGAGAGGCAAAACAGGGATGCTATTGCATGTACAGTAATCGATGTCTAACTATTCGTGAGCATGTTTTTTTTTCCCAGGTGACCTGCAATGTACATTTTGTTAGCCCCAACATAGGTGCCTACCACCCTCCCTACGTGCCTACGCACACACAGCAAGGTCTTGGGCGGCGCGTGGGGGCGTCCGCACGTCCCCATGTGCGTTTGCCGCAGCTGCAACCTTGCCCGATTACTCAGGGGCAAACGCAACGTCAGCGTCGCAGCTTTCATATCACCCGCTCGCCTTCGCAGGTGCTTGGCCCTCGAGTTCAACCACTCCTTGGTCGAACCCCGAATTGTATAGTTCCAGTATTGGGTATCTCCATCGATTTAAATCATTTTATCAGCGGCGCGTACGTGTCCTGGTGATAGCCTTGGGAAATTGCTGGTTATTGTCCTCATCGTCCCGGGGCCTCTTTCAAAGGTTGCGTTTGTCCGAGTCCGTTGCAAAGCCCAGCCGGCGCCCGGTGGGCCTGTCGGCGGTCCCGTGTTTTCGTTGAAAATAGAGATAACCGGTCGGATGCAGGTGCCCCCAGGACATGGACCTCGACGCGATCCCGCCACCAGCGAGTTCACCCGTGTGCAAGACGCCTGACATGGCCGCATCGCGTAGTTTGTCAACGATGGCTGCCTGAAATGTGGTCTCGTGTTCTGTCTCTGAAGGGCAACGACGGGCGTTGGGCTAATTTTGGCCACTCACGATGCCGCATGTGTCCAGTGCCAATTCGGGTTGAATGTCCGTGTGTTATGTACGGTACTCACTCGCTCGGGATTGCCTCTTCAGCGGCGTCCCAAACTCGGGCTAGCTAGGGGGGGAGCATTCCCGGAAATGCGTGATTGATACCCAGGAATGCAACCAGACAGGCGCGACTAGTGGTACGGCCTGCTGTTGTCCGACGCGAGACAACCAGCCACCGAGCCCTGCAGACGGGCATAGCGGCGTTCCTTCCCGAGACTCTGCGAGGCAGGTTTCAGCCGATTGCTATGTCCGTGGTTAGAAAGAGAAGAGCAAGAGAAGAGCAAGAGCGATGCGAGGGGCAGCCAGAAGTGGTACAAGGAAGAAGGACCGGAAGCCCAAAGGTCTAACAAGTTATCTATCTACAATGAGGGGTATTTGGTAGCCAACAACAACAACAACAAAATGCTATGCACACCGCTTCGAATCGAAGCCGGTGTCAAATCCAAGACAATATGAGAGTCAATATTTGAAGAAAGGGGGGGTGGCCACGCGTCAACACGCCGCATAAGCGCAGGACTGGCATCAGTGGCATGTGCTGACAAAATTCCGGGACGAGACCGGTCGACGAAGGAGAGTCACGCTGCCCTCCTTTCTGCCGTCGAGCCCCCCTTCTCCTCAAGGCACCTGTGTTCGCCTTCGCCTGGACGACCTCCGCGGCTGGCCGTCGTCCCGCTCCATGATGCACGCCTCGATGATGCTTTCGTCCTCTGGGAGCACGGAGACGCCGTCCTCGCCCGCGCCGGCGCCGCCTAGCAGCTGCGCCTCGGTGACCCAGCCGGCCTCGACGACGAAGCGTACGACGTCGGTGGCGCTGGGGAACGACTTGACCCGCGGCGGCGCGTCCGGGTCGAGGTGCGCCCAGAGCTCGGCCGTCTCGGCCCCGAAGGCGGCCAGGGCGCGCTTGTCGCCCCTGAAGTGGCGCTTCAGGTAGTCGTAGATGTAAGCCAGCCAGAGCACGTTGGTGTAGGGGTTGTGGTCAGCCCACGAGATGCCCGCCTCGTAGGGCTTGTCGTGGCTCCCCGGCGGGAGGTGCGCGCGGTCGCCCCGGATGAGGAACGAGCGCATCTGCCGGTACACGCGGCACTGAGGCGCGTGTGTACTGGTGAACAGGCTGAGCTCCTTCTCCAAGTCGAACGCGATCGGCGGCGGGTCCTCGTCGTCGGCCGGGTCCGGGTCCTCGGCCCGGGAGAGGCCGTAGTCCAGGATGGTTATGTCCAGCCCAGATCGGCCGAAGCGGACGGGCGATGCTGCGTCTCGCGCATCGGCTGCTTTTGGCTCTCGGACTTGCCGCACGCATAGGTTTCCCTCGTGCAAGTCCCGGTGCTATTACTTTGGGTCAGTTGATGAACATATAACTGGAGAGGTTACCTGGAGAGGTTGCCAACACAGGGCGGCTCCACACTCACCTCAAAGCCGACCTGATACTCGGCCCTCGCCAGCGAAATGGCAACGAGCAGGAGAATATCCCAGACCTGATCGATGGACACAAGCTCGAAATCCTCGAGCGACGAGCCGGCGTCACCGAGCTCGATGACCAGGAACTCGGTGTCGTGAAGGTACCTGCTGGGCGACGGGTAGAACTGAAGACGGTCGGGGTCCTTGCGCTTCATGCGTCGGTGGAAGGTCTGGTGGGTCTCGAGCAGCTCCTTTGTGGCCTTGCCGCGGACGATGTAGCGCTCCTTGTAAACGACGAAGCCGGGGATGTCGGCGAGCCACTCGGAGATGCGGACCTCGCCGCCTAGCTCATCCTCTCGGTGCGGCTCCTCGTCTACCAGGCCGGACCGTTCCTGCGCCTTGGTCTGGGGCTTGATGGGCGACTGCAGCCGCACCACCTTAATGATGCTGGTGCCGCGTTCGTTGGTGACACGGTACACCTCGGCATAGGATGCCTCGGCGATCTTCTCGATGCGGTCGCCGGGCGGGCAAACGTCCGCCCATGCGAGTACTCGGTGGTCGATCTGTGTGCCCTCTGCGACGACTACCGCCTCCTCGACCACTGGCTTCTCATCCTCTATCGCTGGCTCTAGCCTCGACTGTGGTGTTGGTGTTGGTGATGGGGGCTGAGGTGGTGGTTTTGATGCACGCTTCCGCGGCGACGATCTCAGCTGAGGCTTTTCTGAGGCCGGTTTTGAGGGAGCATTTGCTCGCCGCTTCGGAGGCGACTTTGGCGACTCCTCCTCCGTCTCTGTGGTCTCACTCCCACCTTCCTCCTCTGGCTCGTCGAGGCGAACGACACTGATTTGCTCTACCAGTACTGCCACCGGGTCCTTGTTGACGTAAGTGTCAACTGGTATAGTCTCGGCCAGTTTCTGCTGCTTCCCGCCACTTTGTATGGTGTCGTGTGAGACCAAGGCCTTCGTCCTCCTGGTATGCTTCCCATACGTCCGCACGGCTGGCGTGCGAGCCATTTTGGCGGGATTGCAGAGACTCTGCAGGGGTTGGGAAGAAAACCAACGGGCTGTGATGCTCTTCCAGATGGTTGGTAGTGTGGCTTGCCTCTAGGGACAAGTTTGGCCTGAATATCTAACCGTGATTTGTGTCCTTGGCACGTGAAACGGCCGCCATCTTGACGGTTGAATAACGTGGTAAGCGGTTGGGCGTTGCCAAGGGCAACCTGGGGGTTTAGGGCTGCCCTGCAAGTCACGAATTGCCCCAGACTTTGTTGCTCATTGGCCACCTCCTGAATCTTGGTCTGGATTCTGTTTCCTGATCCACTTGCAGCAACAGCGATTGACTACAGATATATAGGTAGGTATATATACCTATCGATTACCTAGCTTCCTACATCGCAGACAAACAAGACAAGGGGCTCGGGCAGTCGGTTCCCCTGCGCAGCTGCCCGTTACATCGATTCAAGTTTGCCGTCTTACTGCAAATGCAGCGGGCCGTTCAGGGCTCAATCGACAATGGATTGATCAGTCAAGCCTCTTGTTCCCTGTTGGTGGCGTTAGCTGCAACTCCGCATTTCAACCCCACTCGAGCGAACCTTGGAGCTCCATTTGTCGTGCACGGACGCTCCCATCGCCAGATCCCTTGCGAATTGGAGAAAGGACAAGTCGCAATCCCAAATTACGGAACCTTGCATCTCTTCCTCATCGACAGCCGTCTTCGCCGAAAGCACCAGATACGATGGCCGATGTCGTGAAGAACTTCTTCGGTGGCGCCAAGGCCCCAGAGAAGCCTGCCGCTGCCGACTCTGGTAAGTGCCATTATGCTTTCGTCCTCGGCTCTGGATCGCGTCCTAGCCGTCCATGTCTTGGACAGCCCCAACAAGGGCGCAAACCGGGGACAAAGAAGCAAGCACTAGCTCATAGCCTTCTTCATCTTGGCTAACTCCCGCCCGCCGCCTGGCGCGCAGACTTTGCCGACTTCGCATCGGACGTGCCCGACCCCTCGCCCGCTCCCTTCCCCCCCAATGTCAAGGCCGGGGCGACGCTGGGCGGCAGCCAGCCGACGGCGGTCCCCTACACCAAGTGGTACAATATCCACGAGCGCCACTCGCTGAGCGAGTTCCGCAACGAGGGCTGGATCATGCTGTCTATCGCCGTTGTCGTTGTCCTGCACCTGTTCGGCGCTCGTCTTAACCGCAACAAGGCGCGCTCGTGGATGAAGGCCCATGTCAAGCCCCTGGCCAACGAGTTTGCCCTCGTGGGCTATGGCGGCGTGGCCGCCGACGTCGCCACCAAGGAGGGAGATGAGCTGATCGAGGCTCTCCGGCAAGCCAACGAGTCCAAGGGCTCTGCTCTGCTCAAAGAGGCGTCGCTGTTCGAGTTTGCCACGTACGCGACTGGTCGCCAAAACGTCGCCTTCATGGACGTCAAGATGACGCTCATCAAGCGCTTCAACCCCTTCCTCAGCGGCCCCGAGATGCTCCTCAGCTTCTTCCTCGACAGCGTGCCCACCCCTGAAGACTCGGTCACGGCCATCATCTACCCCTTTGACGGCAAGGAGTCCATGATCGTCCCCGGCATGCCTGGCGCCGCTGAGCTCAGGTCCAAAGATGCCAAGAGCGGGTACGACAACTTTGTTTGGGCTCTGGTCAACAAGGACCGTATGAAGCAGCTGCGCGAGGAGCGTTACGACGTCTCCATCACCTACACCAAGGACCACCCCAAGCTTCCGGCCTGGCTGAGTGTTATGAGCGAGAGCGCCGAGATTACCGACGCCCTCCTGACTCCGCAACTGATCGATGCCGCCAAGCAGGCCGGCGACCTTCTCGACTACATCATCGTCTCTGACCAGCCCGTCGATAAGCCCACAACGTGAGTCCTGGATTTCTCTCGACTATGAGAGCTCTTGAAAGTTGATTTGTCGGCTAATCCGTAATATGTAGCATCGACGAGACCACCCCGCGCAAGCGCCTTTTCATCAAGTACCGGATGCCGGGCGACAACAACTACGAGTCGCTGCTCCCCCTATTCTCGTACTTCCTCCGCATGCCGGACCATCTCGTCCAGGTCGCCCATTTCCGGGCCGAAGTTCTCCGCAAGGTCAAGAGCGTTCGTGACGAGACCGTCCGTCAGATCCAAAAGGCAAGCGAGGAGGAGAAGAACGAGGAGCGGGCCATGGAGCGCGAAAAGCTGCGCAAGGCCAAGCGCGACGCCGAGCTCAACGCGCTCGACGCCAAGGCGCAGAAGAAGTACCTCGAGAAGGAGCGCGAGAAGCTGCTGCGCAAGTCTACCAAGAGGTCCACCACGCGAGCCTAGTTGACGAAAGCACAGGGTAACCAGTGTGGTATCTCCCGCGATGTGGGAAACGAACATGTTGGAGGAAAGGCGGTTGGCGAAGTATCGGATTTTTCTTGGTTAGGCGCTTGGTGTCTTTCGTTTCCAATGGAGAATGTACAAAAGCGAAGTGAGAACAAAGCGTGGGGCTGGGACCAGGCTGACCCCCTGTGTTTTTAATCTATGAATCTGGAGATACCTGGGTTGCTATGTGTCTGCTTATCTCTCTCCCAGGCCGTAATCATGCAAACATCAATCCGATACCCGAGGGGACTCATTAATTCCCAGAAACTCACGCTGATGCCCCCTTGCCACGCTGCCCTCAGCGCAATAAATCACCTCCTGTTGCTCAACCTATGTGGAGTAAGGATTGTCATGGGTGAAGGCGTTTAAAACCCGTACTCGTCTTCATCTTCACTGGAACCGATGGACGTCATCTCCTCGTTCTCGCCGTCATCCCCACATACCCCGTGGTAGGCCATGTCGTCATCCTCCACTTCATCCACGCCCTCGGACGTCGTCTTGGACACACACATTCGAGTCCGTACTCCGTACTGCACCCGCCGTTGCGGCATACGCGCTTTGAGCTTTTGCTGAGCCTTTGCAGGCTCCAACGCTGATAGATGTCGCATACTTCAGGACAGTGCCTCCGCAAGACCATGTTTGCCAACAATGACCAAGCTAGAGAACGCTTCGATAAAATCCGTGCATGCCTACCTAACCGCTGAGCTTTACAGTAGGTGCGACTCACCCACGACACTATCAAACCGACGACTGCTGTAAAAAGGGGCCAAGCTGAAACTCGTCATAGACACAATTCGGCATGTCTACAGACGAGCTCCAGAGCATGCGCGACTCACCTATGACTCTGTCAAGCCCAGCCCTCCTATCTTCACAGATATATAGATCTTCTGAACTATCGATCACCCTGTCAACTAACCTGTGGCGATAAGCCTCTTTTTGCGAACCCTTTACGCCCTAGGGCAATGGCCTGACGATTCCCGACCTTGTTTTTTCCCCGTATTCAAAATTGACTTTAAATTAATGCACATTACCTTTGCCTATCCACCTTGTTATACTCTCCTTATATACATCTCTCTTCTCTTCTTGCTCCTACTGGAGCTGTCCCAGCCTACCAAAAAAACCCGAAATTACTGCACCATGTAATGGCCGACAACATCCTCCTTCAGCAGCAGATGACGGTCAATGACATGCCCCTGGGCTCACAACAAACAAAGTCGAGTGCCGCGCATCAAGCCTGAACCTCGGCCAATCGCATTCCAGCGTTTTGCAGATAACAAGGCCCAGCACACGAGCTGAAACCGCATCTCTACATCTTCAATGCCCGGAAGAAGCCGTGCTATGAATCGCCACCTGCGCGGTAAGTTGAACTCACATTTGTAAATCTTCAATGCCCGCAAAGAAGCGGTGCAGTCAACATCCACCTGTGCGACAAGCTGACTCGGTTTTAACTAATCGCAGAGGTGTTGATCTAGTGCCTTTGGAGCCTCGGGGGTTAAAACTACACGCCAAACATCCCACAGGCCCGCGGCTCTACTGCCAGCTACGCACTCCGGCGGTTGGGGGTCCCCCCGGCCTCCGCCAAAACCGGCTCGTACGGCAGCAACATGGGCTTTGTGACACAGCCCCCCAGCTCAGCTCGGTCCCGGCCAGCGCGGCCGGGCCACGCCCAGGAATTCCCTACGTTTCGGGGATCGGCCTACACGAGCACGTCGGGCCCAACAGCACAGCCGTCGCCGGCCTTGGTGGCCACCGACGCGCACGGCAACACCGCGGCCACCTAGCAGAGTGCACCGCGCGGCCGTACACCGCTCCTTCACGGGCATTGAAGAGGGATGGGCTTTTCTGTCTTCCAGCCCCCGCCTACTTCCCTGCGGTGTTGGCGATGCCTTCACTAGAAGATCCCACCTACATCTGTTGGGCTTTGTTCGGGGTTTTCTCACCCAAGTACACCAGCCTGTCGTTGGCATCGTCTGTCTATATCCACTGGAAGATGGTCAGCCTACCGCCGGCAGTACCTGCCCGTCTTCTCTCTACCTTCCCGCCGGCTCATATCTATACCATGTCGCAACCTCATCATGCGCACCTACACCTTCTTAATCACCGCGAGGAGGAATACAGCACCGCTCCTTGGATCGCCCGCGTGCCTATTCCGCCTTCATTTCTCGTTCCTGTGTCTCACCTAGGCGTAGCGTATATGAATATTTCCTTGGACCGCCGGTCTCTACTTCTCGAGAGTGGTCTGCCGTTAGAATTGAGGGCTTCCCTAAGCCGGGCGACCGCTGCATAAATACCAGTTAGAAAGAGGCCGACGACAGGATAGAGGGCTTCCCAAGTCGACGGGATCGCTATATAATCGCTATCAACAACAAAGCCGGGCACCTTCCGCCTGGGTCCTGTGCCGTTTTGAAGACCTGCGACGGACGACAGCACCGGCTTTACGCCCAAAGGTCGACAGCAGGCTAGGGATTCCCGAAAGGGATTTGGAAATGCGGCGCTCGCTGTTTGATTGAGATCAATAAAGAGGTTGCCAGCCAAGACTGTGCGCCCCGTGAGTGGTCTACAACCAGGACCAAGCTGCCACATGGCTCTCAAGACATACGCCGTCTTCCGGGTTACTATACCCGCCCACATTCGCTTACGAAGGGGATGCGTATGATGTTGAAGGAAAGGTTTTCATCCGGATTTGTAAGCCTGTCGGGTCAGAACACGGTTTTCCCTTTCCATAACCTGAGCCGAAGGAGGAAGAAGCTGAAAAGTGGTACCATCATCACCGGATAGGCGGCTCCAACGCAGTTTGCCTTTCTGTAACATACATTCTGGCCTTCTTCCTCTGCACAATTAGCCTATGTTTACTTTCACCTAGAGCATGTCAGTCTCTCGCGATCAGACAAATGGACAAACACGGACAGGCTAGTAGATGCGGGAAAGGAGAGGGTGTAAAGAGGTATTTGTGCCATCAAGAAACGGCAAGGTTGAACTGAGAAATGGAGCAAGTCGGAAAAAGATCGGGGGTTCAAGTCATCCATGTATTACGACAAGATATAGAAATCCCAAGGAGAACGAGCCAGGACATGACAAACGGGTATACGCCAACAGAAAAGGCCGCCTGCTTATAATCCACCAACGAAAGGAAAGCAGGCCCGTATCAACAAAAAGAAAAAAAAGGTGCGAACGAAGGGGTGGCCTCCCTGGGCCGCAGAGTCTGTCATAATCATCCAAGCCAAAAAGAGAAGTATTACAAGAGAGGGAAGTGAACATGCCGGATTCTGCGGAAAGAACCAGGTGACAGGCGAAAGAGAGAGAAAAGGGGGAAAGAAACCAATCAAGAGCAAGACGCGAGACATTCACCCTCGTCAGAACATTTCATCGTCCTGGCCGGCCGCCTCCCAGCGCTTGGCCGCCGCCAACTTGCGCACCTTCCTGGGGCTGCTGCCGGCACTGCCGCCGCCGTGGCCGACGTTCCCACTGGCATTCCGGCTCGACGACGAGGCGGAGCTCCCCCGCCCCGCGTTGTCGCTGACGCGCAGGCGCTCCATCTTGCGCTGCAGGCTGTCGGCGGCGCTGCCGCCCCTGGGCGAGTTGGAGGCGCTGCCGGGCCCGACGTCCTCGGTGGCCAGGTCCTCGCGCTCCATGAGCGGCTTGCGCTTGGTCGGGCTGCGGCCCGCGAGCTCGCGCTTGAGCACCATGACCTCGCGCCGTAGCCGCTCGTTCTCCTCCTCGAGGTTCTCGACGAGCACGTTCTCCTTGTCGTCGTGCTCGTCGTAGCTGTCGCCCCCGGGCGACGCGACCTGCAGCCGCTCGAGCACCTCGACCTTGCGGTCCCAGTGCTCCTCGCCGCGCTCCTTCTCGAGCTCGAGCGACGCCTTCCAGCGCGCCATCTCCACCACCAACCGCTGCTCGAACTCGACCATGCAGTCCTCGCGGATCTCCTGCTCCAACTCGAGCAGCCTATCCTCGAGCGAGAGAAGCTGCGACTCAGCCTCGACGCGCCGCGACCGCTCCGTCTCGACGGTTGATCGCATGTAGTCGAGCTCCTCCGATAGCCGCGCGATCTCGAGCGCCGCCGCCTCCATAGTGGCCCGCTCGTCCGACGACGCCGTGTTGATAGAGGGTGACAAAGTCCGCTGTATGTTGGGGCTGCCGCTGCTGTGGTAGTACTGAGGCACCGATCCGGACGAGCCGCTCGGAGCAAAGAAGGGGCGATGATGCGAGGTAGGAGACAAGACAGGCGACAACGAGAGCATCGAGCTGTTGGCCATGCTCTGGTTCGCCTGGTGCTGTTGGTGCGCGGCGCCCTTTGTAGCTGTAGCCGCTAGAATGGCCTGGGTGATTGACGGGATACGGGGTGCCGTGACCTCGCAGGCCAATGCGCTGTACCTTAGGATCTGAGATGTTGCGCTAAAGTCACCGTGAGGATCCGCATTGACGATCAAAACACCCTTTTGGGGGGCCCTTCGCGAGGCGTGAGATCTGCTAAACCCAGACGGCGAGGCAAACGTGTTGGAGAACAGGATCTCGGTGAGCTTGCAATGCCGAAAAGATAGACCAGACGGCTGTTGCGGAGCGGTTAGTAAATCGAAGCAAAGACGGCTCAGCGCGTTTAGAGTCCTGTTTGGCTTACCTTGGCAGATTGTCCGGCCGCCGCCTGCAGCTGCAGGCACTGGCCAAAGTACATCAGGCTCTCGTTGATCTTGCCGGCCTCAGCCAGCGTGACGCCAGTGGTTTTGGCATCGCGCGCCCGTTCGCTTCCCGCCAGGTCCACGATGGTGAGCGTGCTACCTCCCCAGGTCGGCTCGCCCCCTGGCCCGTTCCGCCTGCTCTTCCTTCGCTTCTTCACCTCAACACAGAAGAAACCATGGCTCCGGGAGCTGGCGCGGTTGCTGCTGGTGCCTGCCACGCTCCGCTCATGAATACCAGCCTCAAGCACCATCAGTGCCTGGCTGAGGCTGGTGCAAAGAACCTTCTTCAGTCCCGCCACGACCTTGCGGTCTTGCGACTGCTCCGTCGCCTTGAAGAGAAGAGCCCGTCGTCGGTACTCCTTGGTGGCCACCGACTTGATCGGCGGCGTGAGGAGATCGTGGATCGCATTGTTGTAAACCTCGTACATGGAGACCAGCACCACATACTCGGCCGCGGGGTCCGATGCTACACTGATGGAGCCAACGTCGGGAGAGGTTGCGAACGCTGTAGGCCGAGGCAGGAGTCGTCGGTTCGAGGTCGGAGGCGGTGCAGACGATTCGCCCTTAATCACGAGATCGGGTTTAGCTCTCTCATTCTTCCTGGTGAGTGTCGACGCGGTCGCGGCCATGAAATGGCGAGCCGGAGTCCTGGGTCTTGACTGGACCGCTAGGCCAGCAGCCAGACCCGTGATCTTCTTCTTTGGCGTCAAAGGCACTGGCGATGACATGGCTATGCAGTCGTCCTGTTGAACAACCCGAGCACTTTTCGGGCTGTCTGGGAACGCGCCGGGGATGTCCAGGCCACCTGGCGGACACCATAGCACGCTGATTCTTGGTCGAGTAGCTGCCGACCCTTCAGACTTCTGTGTATCGTCCTGCAAACACATGATTGAAATGTCAGGGTCTCCTACATTCATTGGCGTCGGCGCCCTTGAGTTGGGCCGTGACGCGCCGTGTGGGTCAGCAAAGACTGTATCTATGAAAGCCGGCGCGGCTAGGATTGTAGCTTCGGACACGTCCGAGGCAGCAACGGATGCTTCCAGGGACGCGTAGGCGTTTGGGGTGGCGATGTTTTGGCCGATGGAACGGAAGAGCACGTCCAGGGAGAGCTGTGTCATCCCCCTTTGCGTTCGCGAACCAAGCAGCGTGTGTGTCTGCGCAGTTGTGTACGCCGTACAGTTAGCTTCAATCTGCCGTCGTGTCGGGCGTGTAAGTGTCGGGCGAGACATGCCTTGCCGGAGCCCGTGACGCCGAGCGTGGCGAGCAGCGCGTCCGTTCCTTCTCCTCCCTGAGGGCCCAGGACGCCCTCGACAAGAGGCAGCACTCCCGTGCACTGGAACACATCCAGTTGCGACGCATCCTCCTCCAGGACCCGCGTGAAGCAGTACTTCTCCGTCGCATGTTTCCGCCCGTTGCTCGGAGGCGTCAGCGTGACGTGCGTGGGAGTTGCTGCTTCATATTCCGACTCTGGCTCCTCGACGGCCAGGAACCTCTCGCCAGCGCCTGACGCGGCATAAGGCGGGCGAAGACGCAGGAACACCTTGAAAAGGTTATCCTTGGCCGCCGATGGCTCTCCAGAGGCATCCATCGCTAGCGACACGCTACGATTAGATGCGTCGTCGATGTCGAGTGTCGGATACGGGCGGCGCGTGGGTCGTACAAAGTTTCTCGAAGCGACTGGTTCCGCAGATTGTAGTGAATACACGGCGCGCGTCGTGACTAGTATGATGGTTGTGCTGCGTTGACGTCGTTTCGCTGCCGAGGCCCGTTATGCGAGTCCACCGCTGTGCAGGTCGAAGCCGCGTTCCACCCAATATTTTCTTTTCTGCGACCGCCCCAGTCTGGTCTACCGGGCAACCAGCGCCGATAAGACAGCAGCTCCAGAGCTCCCCACCTCGGGCACCCGGCCCCCCTGCCCGGGCTGTGGGGCGCAATGACATGCCTTCTGGTGCCGCAGCCCTGCAGCCACAGACTGGACCCTTGCAACCCAATCCGCAGCCAACGCCATCGAGCATGGGCCACAGCGGCTCACGTAATAAGTTACATGACGTTTCCGACCACTTCACCACTTCACCCATTGCAGCATATCGCATGTGCTCACCGCGTGGGTGACACGGTCGCTCCCATGTTTGAATTGCTGTGCAAATGTCTTGCTCCCACACATTCAGCCCTCTCTGCGTGTCTAATATTTCTCCTCCTCCCTCTAAAGGCCTGCATGTGGTCCATGTCCAACCCCCGGGTTGCCACATCTTTCCACTACAGCATGGCCGGATACCCTCCTGGTGATGGCACCCGTGGCACGCCCCGCAGCATTATTTGCGCGGCTGTTTGGACTACGGCTCGTTGCCAAATCTCCGAGTCATTGAGCGTTGCGCCACGTCAATCTTTGACTGCGGAGACGCGGCCAACACTGTAGAGAGTCACGCCTTTCTCTCTGACTGGTCATACAGGATGGAGGTGACTGGAGTGGTCTCCTCAATCCTCCCCGTTTTGAGGCTCCTCTTTCGCCTCATTTTAGGCCATCCATCACTATCACCTGATTATTGGAGCCACCGTGACTGGACCACGAAGCTGCCACCGACTCCCTACCACAGTCGCGAACTTTGACACGTTCTCTTAGCAGTCGTTGTCCAGCGACTCTGGAGGAGGCTATTCCATGTGATTCCTGCACGGACTAGCCGGGTTTGAAAACCGGACTACCATGCAGTGAATAGACCCAGTGAAAGGCCGTAGCTCAGACAATTCTAATTGGAGCCCAAATTCTTTACATGCAGCATCAAGTCGCCCTATCCTTCCTCCTTCAACTTCATGCCCTTCTCTAGCGTGAACATTCACCATCCTTTCACGTCGACATCCTTTCATTTGAGCCGACGGCTACCTATGCAGCCCGTTCATACAAGTGCAGGCGTTAATTTGAAGGCCATGGAGGGGCTTTGCAAGCCTCGGCCTCAGCAGGACAGTCTGGAGCAAAAGTGGCGACGCCAGGATAACCGTCGGCCATGACGACTATATGAATGGGGTACCTACCATGGCATGCATGCAGCATTAGAAAGGAAAGAAAAACCCTGCTGCGATCTCTTGCGGCAAATTTCACAAGCTCCACACCAGTCAAAAACCGCATTCCTGCAGCATCACGGAGCATCTGACTCCAGCCGCCTGCCTGGGTCACCACAGGTCTGCATTGGAACTCGGGTGTCTGGGGGTGCGATCTGAGAGTAACCTGAGCTGGCTGACTGTAAGGCTGCACGTCTGCTCTCCTCGTCACAATGCATCATTATTACTATTCTTTCAAACCTTCTCATTCATACTCGGCAGCCACTCTCTCCTCGAATTAGGCGTTTCTAGACATGGGCTCAATAAAGTGTTGGAGGCAACAGCCCCACAACGCTACAGAGAGCGTGGGCTGTGTCGGAAGGAAAAAAACGAAGAATGCTACCAGGGCAAGTCCACCGTCGTATTGGCCCCGTGGTTATTCCGGCCTCCATCAGTCGCAGCTCCAGCGCATCGCCTGCACGCAAGCAGGCGGGAACAGAGGAGCTTCGAAATAGCGGTGACGGCGATGGATGCATGTGGTGACAGCGGCTCCAAAAAAGCCAAGGCCCCAGTGCCCTGAGCCAATGGCGACAACCCCCTGAAACCAGCGCCATCCCGGCGGCTCTTGTCAACCGTTCAGATCGGCTTGCCCCGCAAATGGACCTGAAGCGAAGGAGAAAAAAAAATTGCTGCACCACACTTGAAAGTTGAATGCCGCCCGATGGGTTCCACAGGGTGAGCGCAGGGTTCCCCAAACGAGGCCGCAGCCGTCCTCCCTCTGGAGCCCCCACCACGACGAGCAAAAAAAAAGTTTGGGACTGGAAGAAAAAATGGAGATGTCTTCCCCCTCCTTCCGATCTCTCCCCTTCTTCCTTTCCTCTACCAAACACTACCCCAAAACCCAAGACAACGAAGTCGCACTTTTCCACTTTCAGAGAATCAAAAACATAACCAAACTTCGTCGAGATCCCAAGATGCCTTCGGCCGTCGCTGAGCTGTGAACGCCCACTGCGGGACGTGCCCGATTTCTCCTGGCACGTTCCGCAGTCCAGCAGCCTCAACGAGTAGTTCAAATCTGCCAACCTCTCTCGACGAAGTTTACCCAAAGGCCCTTGTGTCTTCGAGCCTCTGCTCGCCCTTGCTGGAAACAGGAGGACGACCCAGAGGTCTCGACGTCGTTTTTGCTCGCGCCTGAGGCCTTCGCACTCTGAAAAATCAAGCACAACAAAAGCTGCCTCGACCTTCGATCTTGGGTTTCGACCTACCAAACAAAACTATCCTCCCAGGCCCTCAAGGCCGTGATATCTCGAGCCGATTATACCACATTGCCCTCGTGCGGTTGGTAGCAAAGACAATTGATAGGGTATGCAGTTTCACCTCCTGCCTGGCCCATGTTTTTTTTTTTACCTGGTCGTCGAATTTCTGCTTCCGTCCCTATTGTGCGTTTGTTCTCACGAATTTGTAGCTTAGGCCTGTTCACCGCCGCTTGTGGCTTGGCAATCGATCTGCCAATACTTGATCACCCCCACTCCCCTGCATAACCCACACCATGTCTCGAAACGCCCGACAAAAGGCTCCGTCCACTCCCAAAGTCAAGCGGCGCCGCCGCGTGTCGGACACATCCTCATCTTCGCTCGACCTATCCGATGATGGCGGCTATTCTGGCGTCGACGATGTCAGCGACTCCGAGGACAACGACGAGGAGGATGTAGAGGCGGCCGAGGCGGAGCATATAATCGACCGGGCGCTGCACAACAAGCACCCTGTCCTGCCGCCTCGGCCTGTTCTGGAATCCGATGACGATGGCGATGACGAAGAAGCCGTATACGACGATGAGAACGATGAGGACGACGAAGCAGACGCCGATGACAACGACAACGACAACGACAACGACAACGAAGATGTCGACGACAACTCCAGCTGGAACGGCATTCTCTCAGATGTTGAAGACAACACTGTCTTGAACCATGGCTTCGTGCCCAAGGAGCCACCCGTCGTAGAGCGCCATGTCCGCTTCGCTGGTGTTCCAGACAGCGATACAGATTCGACCACGTCCGACGTCTCTGACCATGGGGACTTTTTCCCTGACATCTTCGTCGAGCAGACGTCCCTGGACCCCGCATTCCGCCGCGAGATCGAGGATGATCGGGACGACTCATCAAACTCGGGTTCTTTCTGGGACTTCCATGAAGCATACGAGACCGCTTTCAACTCACCTGGTCTGGTCAAAAATGTCTCTGACGATGACACTCCGTTGGCTACCCCAGCGGCCAGCCGCGTCATCAGCGAAGCCTCCACTCCGGTTCCAGACGACTACCAGGATCTGGATGGCTACGAGAGTGAGTTTCTGTGAAAGGAGGAATGAGAGACCATGCACCAGTGCTAATGTGCGTGGGTTCAGCCGATGGCGACACAACGGAGGAAGACGTTCCCGATCCCCCCATCCGCAGGAAACAGCCCGTTCGGCGCGTCCAAACGGTCGAGGTGTCTTCTGATTCGGACACCGAGAAGCCGGCGAAGCCCCGGCGTCGTGGGAAGCCCCGCGTGGGACGCTTTGATCTCGATAGTTCCGGGACGAAACCCATCGCTGTTGTCAACCCAATCTCTCGCAAGATGATGATTTTCACGCCCCAACGACTCCGCCGCCTCGACCTATCCCCAGAGTCCTTCAACCTCGACATGTTCAACAACCCGTCCATGCTTCAGGCGTCTCCCATTCTCAGCAACTCGGGCACCCTGATGTTTGGGGCCATGTTCTCATCCAACACATTTGGTGACTTTATGAACACGCAGCCGGTCGGGCCTGCAGAGGCTTTTTTTTCGGCGACATCGGATGCATTCGCCGATGACAGCGACTCTGAGGTCGACGCGTCGGAAGAGGACGACGCCGAGAAGAGTCTGAAGATTGAGGACTTTGTCACCTTTGAGGAGACGAGCTCCGGGGACGAAGGCGAGGGCGAGGGCGATGGAGGGGACACCAACGCCTGGGAAGACGACACCAACGATGGCGTAATGTCAACACCAGGGCGACGACCCTCGACGGCCGCAAGTGCCGTCAGCGACGCCAATCCCGACATCCACCCGCTCTTTGCGCATTTTGATAGCAACTCGGATGCCGTCGGGGCCTTCCGTCGCAACCAGGTGAACCAACAGCTCATTTTAAGCGACAAGGCGACCAAGGAGTCGCTTCTTTTCTCAAACGCATACTCGATGGGCACGATTAGGGGCGTTCGGAGCGATAGCCTCAGCAACCTCGCAGCCCCCCTGACACCGGCCCGCAGGCGGAAAAACACCATGGACATGCACAGCAACCTCCAGAGCAGCCCTCTCGAGAACATGTCCCAGAAGCGCAAGGCCTCGTCTAGCATGACCGAAGCGAGCCACAAGAGGCATAGGAGCATTTCCGATGTCCAGTCACTGCAGATATGATCCTGTTGTGGCCGGTGCTCAGCAAATGCCCAACACAACAAACACGTTGAAGGACGGCATGACTGCTGTCTCGTGACAGAGACAGTCAGCCCATCCCTGGCCTCAACCACTCCCTATTTCTGAACCTTTCTACTTTGTCATTTGTTTTACCTTGTGGCCAACCCCTCTGGCCCACCTTTACTTCTTGGCTTGAACCTTCTTAATGCTTCTCACAACCCCTCGTCTGTTGCCTTTTGCTTGGCCCCCAAGGAATGATAGGACGGCTGTCGATATGGAATTTCTAGACAAAAATCGGCATGTATTCTCGTTGGTTGGGCTACATTCTGGTTCTGGTTCTGGTTCTGGTTCTGGTTCTGGCGTGCTAAATACCCCGGGCGATGATAGAGCGGACGGCAAAAGACAAAACGGGACACCACGGATAGACTCGGCCATCTGATGGAACGTGCGGGTTGGGCTGTGTCATTCATGAGATGTGAAGGCGCACTGAAGTGGCCAGGAATTAAAAGCAACACAAAAGCATGGATTCTCTTTGTTTTGATAGCATGGCCGTTTTCTTCTTC
Source organism: Gaeumannomyces tritici R3-111a-1 (assembly GCF_000145635.1). NCBI lineage: Eukaryota > Fungi > Ascomycota > Sordariomycetes > Magnaporthales > Magnaporthaceae > Gaeumannomyces > Gaeumannomyces tritici. The sequence goes on along the minus strand of NW_008804549.1, from coordinate 2,987,686 downwards.
CTTTCTTGCTCTGTTTTTTGATATCATTAGCAATAAGCCTGGATTTTCAACCCGATGTTGGCTGGTGTGATTGAGCGATCTCTCGTGATGCCGCGTTGTGCGTTCCCAGGGGTGGGCAATTCACCATGGATCTCGCTGATTGGGGCAGTGCTGCGTGTGTATACGGTGCAGCGGCTGGTGTTTTGGCGCGATACGACAAAGTATCCAGACTGTGCTGGTGGAAACAGGTTGGCCACAACCCAAACCCGGCCATCAATCCAGCCCCAACTCCAACCTCTCCTCCTCTGCCTCACCCATCGCAAGTGAAGAAGGCTGGTCCTCGATCATCAAACCGACGAGCAGCAACGCCAACATCCATCGATCAGATACCTGCCTAAATTAGGTAGCTACGTAATTAGCGGGGTTCCCAGGGTCCACCCAAGCGCCAGGCGGGAGCCGCAATTGCTCAGGCTACCCATCCATATTTCTTTTTTACTTGGGCGACACAAGTGTCGTCATCGATCGTCGCCAGACCACCCTTCACCACGCCCACTTGAGCTGGCCTTCGTTCGCAAAAGAGGCGGCCCCTTCGTCTTTGCTACCAATTTCCTCCTCGGTTACAAATTTCTCCATTCACCATGACTTGGGAACTGAGTCGCCGTCGGTTTATGAGGACGGCCAGCAGCAAATATCTCTTTGACCGAGTGGTAAGTCCAACCCGCCTCCACCCGCTGCTTGTCCTGCCAACCACCTCGCTCCCATCCGCCCTCTTCTTTTCCTCGTCAAGAATACACACAGCAAGGGGACTATCCGAGTGGGGACTCTATTGTCTTATTTCGACTTTATCTCCCTGGCCCTTGTCGTCCCTCCCCCACCTTGACAATTCGCTGCGACGGCCACATAATAATTACCTACCTCTCGGCTGGCAACTACACCCACGCATCTCACTGACACATGCGCGCGACCACCTACACGCAGCCTTTGGTCAACGCCCTCATATTCCTAGTCCAGATGGCCGTTGTCGCGCGGCTCAGCTCGCGCTTCAATGCGTACTACGATGAGCGTCCCCGTATGTCCAAATCTCCTAGCACTCGTTCTGAATCCGTAAACGGCTACTCCGCCTAGAGCACGTTGGAGGCGCTAACAAGCCGCCCGCCCTATCGCAGTCTTGACCATGATGGTGACCAACTCCATCCTCGGAGGCATCGCCGACACGGTTGCCCAGTCCATCACGGCGATCCGGCAGCGGGCCAACCGCAAGGGCCCCTTCCACCCAAACCCCAAGGACGACCCGATCGCGGTCGAGATACACGAGCTGGACCGCAAGAACCCGCTTAGCGACCGGGACCTGATCCCGGACTCGCGGGCCCTCCCGCCGCCCTTTGACTTTGAGCGCCTGACGCGCTTCATGGCCTATGGCTTCGCCATGGCGCCCGTCCAGTTCAAGTGGTTCAAGTTCCTCGAGCGCAGCTTCCCCATAACCAAGACGAGCGCCTTCGGCCCCGCCATGAAGCGCGTCGCCATGGACCAGCTCCTGTTCGCCCCGTTCGGTATCGCCGCCTTCTTCACCGTCATGACGGTCGCAGAGGGAGGCGGGCGGCGCGCCGTGTCGAGCAAGCTGCGCGACATGTATATTCCTACCCTCAAGGCCAACTATATCATCTGGCCCGCTGTTCAGGTCATCAACTTCCGCCTGATGCCCGTTCAGTTCCAGCTGGTGCGTCTATAAACCCCGCCCGCCGTTATATTTTTGGATATTGCTCACACATGCCTGCCTCCCATTTCAGCCTTTCGTTTCCACTATCGGTATCGCCTGGACGGCGTACCTCTCGCTCACGAATGCATCCGACGAGCCCCAAGAGCTCCCCAACTCGCCGAGTGTCCGCTACTCTTAAAAACAAGCGGTTTGTCCCCGCACTTCCGCAGTGGGATGGAAGGGAGGCATGTGTTGGTGCGGCAACTCCTGCTTCTGCACCCACCACACTCGCTCCCAAAGGAACATGATGAATGGGCGTGGAGTGACCGGAACAGGCTCAACAGTGACCTGATCCGGTTTACGCCTCTTCGCCTCGTGGTTCATGCAGTGCCACATGAAGTTTCTTGTTACGGCATTCAGGGCTGTTATGCTGTGTAAAATTTCGCCCCAATGTTCATACGTCATCCTTTTTGCCTATGTCTTCGTTGTTGTCCAATTATCCCACTGGGGTGGCGTTTGGCTCTAGCTCGGATGAGCTAGGACCGCGGGCTATGGATCCCACGGTTGGTCTTGGGTTTGGTCCTTTTGTTCCTGCATATAGAACGTACTCAACAAAACATAGCCGTACATGCATATGTAGATCTCCCTACCCCGAGCGCCCTCGTGTAGTTTGATCAGCCGAAATCACAAGTCCGGCGTATGCATCCTAGCAGTTCAGCAATTGGACAGTGAAAAGCTACTATATCACCTGATAGTAGGGAAGAGGTGCGTTGGGAAGGAAAACTGGTGATGAGGCGTGGAGTCAGAAACGTCCGAGTAAGCCGGCTGATTTTAGACTATCCTGAGCTGGAATGGGCATCAGTAGTATTAAAAGAACCCAAGACCGACTCCGGCCTTTGCCGTATAGGAGACGGACTGCTGGCGTGACGGTGCTCGTCGAGGCCAATCGTCGAGAGCACGAGGGAACTGGTGGGCCAACCATCACGTCACAATTCCCCAATTCACAGACGCGGTTGAGCCCCACCACTTCTACCCCTCCTCCGCTACTGCGTCAATTTAAAGCTCCTCTGGGTCTAAGAGCTCCAGTGCCTGGCCTGATAGACTGCTGCGGTGCCATTGCCGTCGAGCCCACCCTGATCCATCTCAACGAGCTTTTTTTCTTTTCTTCCCGTCCTCGGATTCAGACTCTTGCTATTTCTGGAGCGATCGATCGACTCTAACACCCAAGCCCAGACTCAAAACAAGACAGCACAAGATGTCTCTCGCCAGCAAGCTCTCCATCACTGACGTCGACGTCAAGGGCAAGCGGGTTCTTATCCGCGTAGGTTTCCTGTTGGCCCTTGTCGTCCGCCCAATTTGACATGTTCCTTGCCCCCCGGAGCCCAAGAACATGGGTTGCTATTCTTGTCTCCTCCACCCGCCAGCCTTGGTACTCGCAAATGTGAAGGATCAGAAGCCTAGCTCACATATGGCGAGCCCCTCTAGGTCGACTTCAACGTGCCTCTTGATGCGAACAACAAGGTCACCAACAGCCAGCGCATCGCCGGCGCCGTGCGCACCATCGAGTATGCCCTCGACAACGGCGCCAAGACGGTCATCCTGATGTCGCACCTCGGCCGGCCCAACGGCTCCCCCAACGCCAAATACTCGCTCAAGCCCGTCGTGCCGGAGCTGGAGAAGCTTCTGGGCGGCAAGAAGGTCACCTTCGCCCCGGACTGCGTTGGCCCCGAGGTTGAGGAGATCGTCTCCAAGGCCGCCGACGGCGGCGTCGTGCTCCTGGAGAATCTGCGCTTCCACATCGAGGAGGAGGGCAGCGCCAAGGACAAGGACGGCAACAAGCAGAAGGCCGACAAGGCCAAGGTCGAGGAGTTCCGCAAGGGCCTGACCAAGCTCGGCGATGTCTTTATCAGTAAGTTCTAGGGACTGCGCGCTCAAGAGACGCTCGCCTCCGCCTTGCTAACACGACTTGCGTTTGCTAGACGACGCCTTCGGCACGGCCCACCGTGCGCACTCCTCGATGGTCGGCGTTGACCTGCCGCAGAAGGCTGCCGGCTTCCTGATGAAGAAGGAGCTGGACTACTTCGCGCAGGCCCTCGAGTCGCCCAAGCGCCCGTTCCTGGCCATCCTGGGCGGCGCCAAGGTGTCGGACAAGATCCAGCTAATCGACAACCTGCTGGACAAGGTCAACACGCTGCTCATCTGCGGCGGCATGGCCTTCACCTTCAAGAAGACGCTCGACGGCATGGCCATCGGCAACTCGCTGTTCGACGAGGCCGGCGCCAAGACAGTGCCCGAGCTCATGAAGAAGGCGGAGAAGAACGGCGTCAAGGTCGTGCTCCCCGTCGACTTTGTCACGGCCGACAAGTTCGACGCCGAGGCGGCCACGGGTGCGGCCTCGGACAAGGACGGCATCCCTGAGGGCTGGATGGGTCTCGACTGTGGCCCCGAGAGCGTTGAGCTGTTCAAGGGCGCCATCAACGACTCCCAGACGATCCTATGGAACGGCCCCGCTGGTGTGTTTGAGTTCGACGCATTCGCCAAGGGCACCAAGTCGACGCTCGATGCGGCAGTTGAGGCCTGCGAGAAGGGCAAGATTGTCATCATCGGTGGCGGCGACACCGCTACTGTGGCGGCCAAGTACAAGGTCGAGGACAAGCTGAGCCACGTCTCGACCGGCGGCGGTGCGAGCCTGGAGCTCCTCGAGGGCAAGGAGCTGCCTGGTGTCACGGCCCTGAGCAGCAAGTGAAGGTGTGATGGGGGAGATGAGGCCATGTCCCCCGCGTCACGCCTTTAACCATTCTTTTTCTTCCATCCCTAGCTACTCCCACGATTGATGCTACGAGAGCAACCGTAATGGGCCAGTCGTGCTTTGGAAGGGATCAGGTTTGAAGCAGTCAAGCAGCTATTCAGAGCTTGGGCCGACCTGACCGTTTTAGTCCTCCTACTAATGAATAGAAGAAAATAAAAAATTGAACAAAAAAAGAAACCAACATACCAATGCATATTGCCTCGTGGCTAGTACAGCCGACGACTGATGAACGCCTCTTACGTAAAATAACAGCTCGATGGGTTGCACGTCTATGTCAGTTGGAAATTCACCAATGTTCCGGGACCTCTATTTTGGTATTATTTGGGAGGCTTGCAAGGTCGCCGTGTCTATAATTGGGTAAGGCACCGGCCTCGGCCTCCTGGCGTCTGGCCCTCGACTTGATTGCACCTCCATGCCATCCCGTGTGCCCACATCAACAGTTGACTCGACCGGATCATCTGCGCTTCGAGGCCTCGACCTTCTTCAGTTCCTCCCTAGATGGTAGATGTAAAGTCAGGATCATGGCCCATCAAAGACGAAACGGGTGTGGATGATGAGTCCTCGGGCCTCAACGTACTTAAGTTGCTGCGAAAAGTCATCGCTCGTGTCGTCGTCGTCCCATGACTCCTCCCACAGGTGCTTCTGGGTGGTGGCCTCGTTGCTGGCGCCGCCCTCGGTCTCCTCCATGTCCCAGTCTGGATCCGGCGGCGAGATGGGAAGACGGTCAGCTTTGCTTGCCCAGAAAGCGATAAGGAGAGAAAAAGAAAAAGAAAAAGCTCCCTCCCCACATCTCGCCACTAGAGATGATTTGACCCCCCCTCCTCAAAGCTCCCAAAAAAAACCGGCGGGACGGGATTGCTGCAAAAACGTACCGTCGACGGGGAAGTCCTCAAACTCGTCGTCCTCCTCGAGCGCGGCCGACTTCTGCTGTGTCTCGGGCTTGGCGGCCTGGTCGGCCGGCTTGTCGTCCTTCTTCTGGCCGGCGGCGGGCGGTGCCGAAGATGCCATGCTTGCTGTGTTTTGGGGGGACTTGTGCGTCCGCTGTGCTGCTCGATTGTTGGTCGGGGGAACGGGGCAACCGCAATCGGTGTCTTCGGGTGTCGGGGAGTTGTGATGTCCCGTCGGCTGAGTCGTCGACAAGCACTAGAGGTGCGACTGGCTGGGCTGGGCTGGACTTGGCTGGTCGTCGTCGTCGTGGGTGGGCGGCGATTTTGGGGGTGCTGCTACTGCTGATGGTGGATGGCGGCATACGAGCTGGATGGATGGGAATTCGGAATGCGGCTGGAAGCTCGGACCACCCCGGCGTCGTTGCGTCAAACCGCGATTGCCTGTTGTGCCTGTGCTTTCCAGCGCCACTATGTTTTTAGCGCGCGCACCACCTGAGCCGACCCTGCGACCCTGGCTGTTCTCGTGTGCCCTGGATTGGCGGTTTCGGGGAGTTTGTTTATTAATTGGCCCCATGTCGACAGCGCAGAGATTGCTATTTACTCGGCCCAAGTGCGCCGTTTCCACAACTCGGAGTGGTAGGTCGATCTGACCAACAGCTCTAAATCGGAGATGGATACAGCGGAAGACAATGACAGGCCCCATGTTAACGATAGCACTGAGGTCTGCTCGTGGAACTGGTGCGCGCTGCAGAGCGCACCCCGAGAGTCGGCTGGTGATTGGTCCCATCATTGCCGCACTGGTTCCTATCATTTGGCACTTGTCATCTCTCGCCAATAATTGAGCGCACTTCGCAACACACCCATCCCCCAGGGGTGAGGCTTCCTGATGGACTGGGGGAGATGCCTACGTCACCACTCACAGCCTCTTCTACTAACCCACCTACACATAACACCTCACGCATTCGACGTAAGCACGGTTCGGGGAATGCATTCTTATTGTTCCATCGAATACGAGCAGTAGACCCCTTTTTTTGCCCGGATAATTGCCTGTCCTCCTCCCAATCCGTCCAGGGCGGGACACCAGGCACAACGTCAATAACGACAGCTTTACAGGGAGCCATCCTTCCCATGCGGCTGACTCCCAGCCCACCTCGCCCCAGCGTGTCGAACGGTCGAGCCTGCGAGGCGTTTCAGGGCTCTTCCCGTCCAGCCTGACCCTAGCACACGCCCATGAACCCCCGTCTTCCCGCTCTGGAGGAGCAATTCTTTGTTTGGGACGGAGCCTATTTCACGACTGACCAGGCCAGGTCTGTGTGCGCTGGGGCACAGGCTCTGCGGGGACTGCCTCGGGTTTGTCCGCGCCTTTGCCTGCCCACTTGTACCCAGCTAGCGGTTTCCCTTTAAACCCTAGCTTACGCCCACTCGGCGCATGGTGCGGGTGCCTTGCTTAACTCCGGTCCGTGTTTGTTGTTGGCGCAGTTGGGCCACTTGATATTCTTGTTTTTCTTGCAGACCTTTTTTCCTCCTCTTTGCCCCTTTACTACACGATCCTTTCTCTGGTTGACTACCTAGACGCGGCCTTGGGTGGAAAGGCATCAGCCCTGTGGTCCGTCCTAGGACTGACACAACTGATACCTGATACCTGTCTCCCTTTGCCCTCACTCACCCCTCTATCTGCCACCATTGATCTCTTCGAACCCCTTCCACAGCTGCTACACAATGTCTCTCAGATCGTGGTTTCGCAGCTCCGCGGCGCCCTCATCGAAATCGTCAAGCCGCTCAACCACCCCTGCCCCCAATGGCGAGCCATCACGGAGCGCCGAGGAGCGCAAGGCCCACGACATGAATGACGCACTGCGGTCCATGGCCCTGATTATGAACGATGACCCAGAAGGCGCCGAGGCGCTGCTTCGTGAGCGCGGCGACGCAAGCTCGTTCCATCAGCTGGGTCTTGGCGTGAGCATATTCATACGCTCCATCTTGGGTTTCGAAAAGGAGGTCATGACGGAGGCCTCGATGCGCTTGATAGAGTGTGAAAGCACATCGTGGGCCGATAAGGTCAAGGCCGAGAAAAAGGGGGCCATGGCCGGTCAGCTTTATCCTGCCGGGTCCGAGTTTGCGCTCGTCTATGCCGGCGCCCTGCTGATGAACGCCATCGTCGGCGTTCTGCACGAGAGCTTGACGGATGCCATCAAGGGATTCTACAAGCTAAGGAAGGCCTACGCCATCATGGATAGCTTGGCTACGGCCGAGGAAGCCCTAGTAAGAGAGCACGGCAGCAAAGCCAAGCCGACAGGGCTGGCCTCGGCACCACCGGCAGGAGACGTTGACGAAGCCGACTTTGCCGAAATCAAAGCCCCCGATCCAAAACCGGCCTCTCGCTTAGGTGGCGAGGAGGACGCAGACCTCGAGTTCGTTGACGCTTCCGAGGCCCTCTCGGAGGCACCAACCCCAGCCGGCTACGGTGGCCACATGGGAAAGATGCTAGGGGGCTCTCCTGCGTCAGGCGCAGCTACGCCGGCGCTGGAGAAGCGGCTTGCCGAACTCCAGCTTTCCTCGTCAACGCCAAGCTCAGGGGCCCGCACTCCCCCCGAGCCTCTAGGGGCGGGACCGCCGGCCGAGGCTGGCATTTTTACAAATCCGGTCGACATCTTTTGTCACAGTGCCAATAACATGTTTTATGGCATCCTTCTTCTCATCCTCTCAATGGTGCCCCCGGCCTTTTCCAGGCTGCTTTACGTTATCGGGTTCAAGGGCGATCGGGCACGGGGTGTTTCGTCTCTGTGGAAGAGCACCTCATATCACAACGTTATGGGTGCTGTGGCCGCAATGGTACTCCTGGGCTACTACCACGGAGTCATGGCTTTTACCGAAATCCTGCCCACTGAGCGCGATATCGAGGAGCTGGCAGACGAGGACGAGATCGTGGGCTACCCACGAGAGCGCTGTGCGAAGCTGCTCGGCACGATGCGCGAGCGATACCCGGACTCTGGGTTCTGGAAGCTCGAGGAGGCGCGCGTGCTCGCCAACGAGCGCCGGCTGAGCGAGGCGACCGACATGCTGGCGAGCAACAGCGAGTCCAAAATGCGCCAGGTCGCGGCCCTGAACGCGTTCGAGCTCGCCCTCTACGCCATGTTCTCGCTCGACTGGCCGCGCATGCACGCCGCCTTCCTGCGCATGATCGAGCTCAACGACTGGAGCCACACGATATACTACTTCATCGCGGGCTGCGCGGAGCTCGAGATGTACCGCGACGCCGTCCACGCCCTCGCCAAGCTCGACGCCGACGCCGCGGGGGCCGAGAGGACCGAGCTCGAGACAAAGGTGCGGAGGCACAAAAAAGGCGCCGAGGAGCTGCTCCGCAAGGCGCCGACGGTCGCGGGCCGCAAGCGCTTCATGGCGCGGCAGCTGCCGTTCGAGGTGTTCACGACCCGGAAGCTCGCCAAGTGGGAGGCGCGCGCGGCGGCGCTCGGGGTCGACCTGGCCGACGCCATCGGGGCCAGCCCGGCGGCGGAGATGATCTACCTCTGGAACGGCGGGAAGCGCATGCCGCCCGACGTCGTGGAGGCGGCGCTCCTCGTCCTGGCCTGGGACAGGTGCACAGCCCCCGCGGACAAGCTGCCCAAGATCAAGGAGGAGGTGGACGAGATGGGCATCCAGGGGCTCGGCACGGCGGCCTTCCTGAGGCAGGTCGGCAGGAATGAGGAGGCCAGGAAGATACTTCAGGGCCTCACCACGCTTGATCGGTATGTGAATTTATTCTCGCCGCGTTTCCCCCCAACTCCATGCCTGCCTTGCCGGGACTTTTTTTTTCGGGCCATATCGTGACGACTTGACTCGGAAGCTAACTTTTACCACCAACAGTGCTCTGTTCAAAATCAGCAACAGGGAAGACCACGTCTTGCCCATGGTCTCATACGAACTGGGCGTTCTGGCGTGGACCGAGTGCTGCGAGCCGGGCCACTGGCCCTCGGGCGCCGACGAGGTGGACGAGCACCGCAAGACCAAGGCGGATGAGTGCCTGAGCCTGCTCGAGACTGTGGCCGCGTGGGAGACGTATGTGTTGGACGCACGCTTCGGCGTCAGGGTTCAGACCGGGCTGGACTCTGTCAGGTGGTTGAAGACTAACAAGGGCTGGCCATGAGGAGCTCGTTTGGCGTTCAGGACACAGGCAGTGTCCCGTTAGATGCTCTTGGCAGATTTCATGGCAAATCATCTATTGGGCATAGATGACCTACTTTTGTGGCGGTTGGGGCGTCGGGCAATATTCTTTAACATGTGCACACGAAGCACCATAACATGATAGACAATGTCTCCTAGATTTTCCAACACACATACCAAGACTAAGAATATACGACCCTACTCTAAGTTTTTGAACATTGCATTGATGAAAAATAGCTTAGGAAATGCGAGGAAACTAGCAAAGTCGCCGGAATCACCAAATACGCCTCAACCAACTCCAAGCATCCTTCCAAAGCGGTGAGATACATATCCTGACAAGGAAAATAACGGACAGTGGGCATTCAACTCACAGTTCTCGTTTTCCTCGTCCTCTTGGACCTCCTAACCCCCTCGATCCCCTGCTGAATGAAACTCATGCCACTATTGGCAGCGCTCTCCCCACGCTCCTTGACACGGTGCTTTTCGGCCTCGTCCTTGACGTCGTCCACGACGTCGCGGCCCAGGTTCGTGCCGCAGGCCCAGTCCAGCAGGCCCCAAGCGCCGTAGTTGCCGGCGCCAGCGCCGCAAAAGTGCGCAGAGGTCCGCCTGGCAATGCCGCCCATGACGATGCCCGGTACGACGCTATATCCCGACATGGCCAGCGTCTCCTCGGCGGTGACGAGGGCGGCGAAGAGCAGGAAGGTCAGCAGGTGCGGGCGCAGCAGCAGCGCGGGCGCGTACAGCGGCGCGAAGCGGTGCAGCAGGAAGCTGGCCGGGTGGTCGGCGGCCAGCAGCAGCGCGTAGGGCGCGGCGCGGGCGCGGCTGCGGGCGTGCGCGCCCCAGCCGGCGTGCCACCTCCTGAGCCGGTTGTTGCCGCCGCCGCTGCTGCCTCTCCGGGAAGGGGAGAAGGAGGAGGAGGAGGAGTGCAGGATGTGGCGGTGGATGGTGTAGGTGAGGCACTCGCGCATGGCCAGCAGCAGCGCCACGTGCTTGACGATGCCCCAGGGCAGCGGCAGGGTCGACGTGGTGGGGAACACGGGCCCGGCGGCGGGGCGGAGGGCGGAGTGGGCCAGGCCGACGGCGGCCTGCGCGGCGGCCTCGAGGGCCAGGTTCGCGACGGCGAGGCCGAGGGCGCGCGCGAGGACGGCCGGGTCGCGAGGCGGCAGGGACGCGGCCCCGCCCACCTTGACGCCCCCCGCCAGGCTGGGGAGCAAGGAGTCGAAGGCGAGGGAGAGCAGGGCCGGGGCCAGGTACAAACCCAGGCGGACGGCGAGGGTGCCGACCAGCTCGATGCGGAGCGGGCTGTGCGACAGGACGAGGGTGGTCCAGGTCATGTAGAAGAAGAGGAGGTTGAGCGACGTGGACCACGAGGTCACGCCCGGTGCCAGGAAGTAGGAGGCTATCGGGAGGGAGAGCAGGATGTCCATGTTGCCGGCCGGGGTGTGCTTGGTGGCATGCGCAAGATTATTTTTGGGATCACTTGGTTGTGATGGCGAGGAACGTGACTGCACGGCTCGGCTTGGGGCAGGGTGTGATATGTTGGAGATTCTTCCACCATGTAGGTGTGTGGTTCCGGGATGAGATACCACAAGTCTGCCCTTCACTCGAAACAGCGAGGTGGACGTTGGTATTCCTGCATCTTGCAGCCCATCATGGATGTCGCTGCCCGGCCTCACCATTCAAGTTGGCTTGGCAGAGTGATGACGTCGTCTCGCACATCCTGGCAAATGGCAAACAAGACGATCGCTCTTAGCTAAGCCGCCCACCCTCCGGACTCTCATTAGGCACCAAGACAGGCTCGTAATTTGCAGCTGGCCAACATCCAGTCGATATCACATGACAGCGCGCCTATCCCCATTCGTTGTCCCTGTAGGGGCAGGTTGCCTCAACGCGTTCCTCGGATCGTCATTTTGATATGCCATCCGACGTACGTAGGTCCAGTACGCATCCCCGCGTCATCAATGCCTGCCGTACCAGCACCGTGGGAAACGTGGGCTTGGCCTTGTTTCGCACCCAGAGGGTTTCCACAAAATCATTGTTGCTGCCCACGATGCAATGTCGCTTCGGTGACGGGGACGATCGAGGACAGCATGCGGCTGGCCGTGCTCACTTGGAGTTCGGTGAGGGTCGTATTGGATGCTACGTTGGGTGGATCCATTGCTTCGGACATTTTTTTCCATTTTTAAATGGGGCCCTCTTTTTCATCACTGGCTGGATTGGACTCCATGTGGCCCAAGCACCATGTCAAAAGGCTGACCGGCCTTCTCCCCTTGCTTCCCCGAAGGTGAGAACCACGGGTCGGCGAAACCCTCCATGATTATTCCAACCCGATGTGCTGAAGGGCAGCTTGACGATATCACCCCAAGCAATGAGGCCTTTTTCCAGCCTGCAGATGTCATGACGTAGGTAGCAATTGACGTCGTCAGCTTCAGAGTCTCGTTATTCCGCTACAGCACGAGTGGGGCCGACGGTAACTTGTACCTTAGGTCGTGATGTATTCCCAGCTTGCGAGGCATCGCCATGTCTCGACAAGGCTGAGCTAACAAAGTATCGATCACGGGAATTTTACTCGACCGCCCTGATCGCGGCCCAACAAGGGTTGCACTGGCCAGGAGGCTTGCCCAGTGGGGATAGAGCTCGGATAATGCCTGGCTCCAAACACGAAGGCCGGCCTGGATGGAGGAACATCTCGGTCCATCTCTTCTCGTGGCACAACTTGAGCTTGCACTCCCTCCATGGAGCAACTGGCCGCACAGTGATGGCTCCCACGCAACCGCCTTGTGGGCGGCGAGGAACGGCGTGGCAGCGGTGTGCGCTTGCCCCTTTCGCAGGCAGATTGTGGCGCCTTCTTGGTAAGCACGACTCGACACCATTTCCGTTAGCCTCCATCTAGGTCTGCTTGTCGGGCTAATGTCGATTAGGTTTTTTTTTTTGTCCCGGCTATCTCTCCCTCGGCTTCCTCGATGCGTGCATCCATATCCCTTCAGCTCGTGATCTGGGAAGGTTCCCCCACAGCCGTTGTGAGTGCGGGCTCGTTTCCTTTTCCAATTCTCTTTTCTTTTCTCTTTCAGCTTCCCACACCCCCCTCCCTATGAACGCACAGACGTCATTAGAAAAGGAGTCTAGCCATTCGATATAGCTGTCATTGTGACACGGACACAGCCAATGGCGACCCCTCCCTCACTGTTGCGCTCTCTCCACGGCTGGGCCCAAACGAGATATGCACACCCTACATACCTGCTGCTTTTCATGGCTCTATATAGTAGCTCCAGTGGCTCCCTTGCGGAGAATTGGGGGTGCGGGCAGGGAGGTCATGCCGACTGGTGGAGCTTAATCACCACATGCACACATCGATCAATATTCAATCTGCCGGCCCACAGCTGGGGTTGCGTTGATGCTCCCTCGATGGTCGTGTGCTTCGGGATGGCCGACTGTCGTCGAGCTTAATCGGGGGAAGCAGCTCGCAGACTCTTTCTTTACTTTTTCTCGTCTTGTATCCCTCCTTCGATCTGGCTGGTGCTTGGTGCTAATTTGACGGCATACGTCTCATAGAATTCGCGGCCAAGCAAGCCCTGAATCAAAGCTCTCAATTGTCACTTTGATCAGCCAGGTGCATATGATGATTGCCTGCTGATACGCCCCACCCATCGCCGCCGAAACGCTACTGCAAGCGAGACTTCCATCGCGGTCACTGCGGCGCATTGCATCCGCCAACTGCCACCAACTGCGACCAACTTCTGCGACCACCGCGACGCTCTGCTGCGGCCCCATCCACACATTGTTGATCACGGCAACCCGCGTGCGTGGTGCAGTGCTGCAGTGCTAGAAAGCAACGAGCACAACACGGGCCGCTAGTTGGTGGACTTGCGGGGGCGTTCTTTCAGGGTCGTACTTGCATTTCTAACTGATCGGCTGCCCCCTGTGCCCCTGTCCGACGCCCTGAGTCCTGCCCACGCGTGCAACGCAGCCATTCGTTGTCGATTGCTTGCCGGCAATTCCTGGCAGGGGAAGAAGAAAAAAGAACAGGAAAAAAAAAAGGTACGCTGCGTCTGGGAGGGCTCCCTCCGCTTTGACCGTCTGGTCTGTTGTTTTTGACTTTTAGGGGCGCCACTGTTTTGAGACCGTCTAGACGCTTGTGCTCATGCGTTCCCGTCGGTTTGCAACCGCGCTGCAACCACACGCAGGTCAGACGGCTGAAATTGGGTCCATCCTGGTTGCCAACCTGCACCACCTCCCTACGCCTACCTTAGCACCTTACGGTGTAGGTCACCTACCTTTTTCTGTTACTCGCCCTTCTTGCCCGGGCCGTGCTACTCCTTCTCGGTTAGCCCTAGCCGCCAAACCCAAGTAGCCTGCTGCGCAACTGGGTCGTGCCTGGTCGCGCGCCTGGTCGTAAGTGACAGATGCATGGAAGATCGCAGCATCCGACCGCCGACCCTTTTCCTTGCTAACCCGCGCACTGTAGGCCGTCAGGTCCAAGATGGACAGTCCAACAGTGCCCCCCGTGCCACCCGTTCCCCGACTCTCGTCCTCGCGCCAGCAGCAGCCTCGCCGCAAGGACGCACACCCAGCGCCCTCTCGTTCTACATACCACGCTCCCTCGCGCCACGCCCTTCAGATTCCCGTCGGCTCGGGCCCCGACGTCATCTCCTCCCTCATCACCAGCCTCGATCTGGGTCCAAAGCATTCGTCCTCCCGCCTGGATCTTCCTGTCCGCAGCTCGGCCGCCTCCCGCTCCTATTCCCCCTCAGCGAGCTCGCCGCCTCGGCTGCACAAGTCTGCGAGCGTTGGGTCTTTCGGCGTCGACTACGGCGCCTTCAGTTCCCCTCCGCGCGGGAGCGCCGACGAATACGACGACGACATCGAAACCCTCGCCGCGTCCCCCCCTGTCGTCCGGACGTCCAAGCCCCCGTCTGGCTTCTCCCCGCTCACGGCGCCCAAGCCTCTCCGGGAGGAGAGCGGCGGCGGGCTAAAGTCACTCCTCGGCGGTTCCCGTACTGCCTCGCGACCGTCGTCCAAGGGATCGCTTGCGTCGCGCGATGCTGACACCCACAGCATCGGCAATCTCTCAATTGAACGTGGGGCGGTGCCACCGGTCCCCGAGCTCAGGCGACAGAAGTCACACGATAGCTGGGGCAAGAAGCAAGGGCGATCGCACAAAGGCCTAATGTATATGAGCAGCCGAGAGCGCCTCCGGGAGAAGGAGGACAAGAAGCGGGCTAGTATTGGTTCCGTTGGAAACGATTGGCTCAGTCTTGGATCAGCGCCGCCTCGCCAGGACGCCTTCCTCGCCGAGGTTCCCATCAACGAGGAGCCGAGCAGTTCAATGGCGGATGCTGTCATGGCTGCCTCGGATTTCCTGGACCCGCCACATTCGCCCGACCGGCGCGGCAGCACGTCTCCTCGCGCCATTCCAGTGAGGGATTCAAGCTTGCGCAAAGCCGGGACTAGCACAAGGCGGCACTCGTCGCGGCGGACGACAAAACAGCCGGATTCGGCTGATGCCATTCCAGAGGATGAGGAACAGACCAGCACGTCCAAATCCCGCCACCCATCTGTGCGAAAACACCAGGACAGCCGCAGAGATCAC
The DNA here is from genome assembly GCF_000145635.1 of Gaeumannomyces tritici R3-111a-1. NCBI lineage: Eukaryota > Fungi > Ascomycota > Sordariomycetes > Magnaporthales > Magnaporthaceae > Gaeumannomyces > Gaeumannomyces tritici. The sequence goes on along the minus strand of NW_008804549.1, from coordinate 2,972,564 downwards.
TTGACTGTGGGCGACGCGAGCGGTGGCCATGGCCACTCTCGTTCTAGCTCCGGAGCAGCCGAGCCGCAATCGCGCCGGCGGGAAAAGTCGTCGTCACATGGCCACCTTGACTTGAGTGACCTCCACGGCGGCCTTGACATCGAAGAGGGTGCGCCCTCCCCCTCCATCGCCCAATCGCGTCGGAAGGATAAGGAGCTGGATGGAAGGAGGATTTCGGGGCAGGATCAGATGAACGACGCCGCCCGAATTAAACGCGCCAGCAGCCGCGCAAAGAACGTCTCGGCCAGTCCGGGAAACACTACGCCGGACCCGATGCATGTGTCGTACGAGCGTCCGCCCAGTGCCGACAGCATTGACGACGCAGTCGAATCGTACATGTGCTCTCCCCGTCTCTCGCAAACGGTACGGCACCCCCAGACTGGCCGTGTCATCTCCTTCTCCGAGGTGGGAGACAGCGAGGGGAGCGCCGTGTTTTGCTGTGTTGGCATGGGTTTAACAAGATACATCACTGCCTTCTACGACGAGCTGGCCCTCACGCTGGGCCTGAGGCTCATTACCCCAGATCGACCAGGTGTGGGAGATAGCGAGCCGCACACAGACGGGACCGCGACCCCTCTTGGTTGGCCAGGTAAGATGATTTTATACCATCATGTTTGCGCATCCTGGCTCCGCCGTTGCTAATTCCATCCCACAATCATAAAGACGATGTGTACGCCATCTGCCAAGCCCTCAAGATCACCAAGTTCTCTATACTAGCCCATTCAGCTGGCGCCATCTATGCGTTGGCAACCGCATTGCGCATGCCCCAGCACATTAGAGGTCGGATCCACCTTTTGGCGCCGTGGATCCCGCCGTCGCAGATGTCTGTCTTTGGGGCCTCGGCGCAGACGCCGTTACCACCCACAAACGCAATACCCACGTCGCAGCGGATTCTGCGAGCGCTGCCGACACCCATTTTGAGAGCAGCCAACAGCTCCTTCATGACGGCAACGAGCAGCAGCATCACGTCGAGCTTGCCCAAGACGCCACGTAAGAAGCGCAAGAGCGGCGCCAACGTGGCCGTAAAGGGGGACCGTGAGAAGGAGGCGGCCGCTCGATCACAGGCGAACCAGCATATGCCTCCTCTGCCAACCAGCACCAGCCCGGATGGCAATAAAGAGAACAACCTGCTCCACGAAATTGGAGACAAGCCGTCGGGGATCCCACGCGGGGACCTCGGGGCAGCGGAGGAGATGGATCTTTTCAAACCGAGCATAAACGGTAATTCAAAGACGGCGAGCAACGGTAGACACAAGAGGTCATCCTCGACAGCATCGGCTGCGCACGCTGCGCGCGAGGCCGCCGTTCTTGCGGCCGCCGCATCGGCGCTGGCGGACCGCGAGCGGCAGGCGACATACGACTCGCGACTCACGCAGGCCATCTGGGAACTGGCCACGACGGGGGCGAACCCAGCTGTGGACCTGCTCGTGTGCCTGGAGCGTAGGCACACGATTGGGTTCCGTTACGTGGACATCACGCGGCCTGTAGTGATCCATCACGGCTCCAGGGACACGCGCGTGCCCGTTGAGAACGTGCGCTGGCTAGGGAAGACCATGAAGCGCTGCGAGGTTCGCGTGCTCGAGGGGGAGGGCCATGGCCTAATGGCGAGCGCGAGCGTTATGAGCAGAGTTCTCGCCGAAATCAGCGACGAATGGTAAATAATCCCCATCCTTCATCCATGATCCGACCCAGTCCTTGGCTAACAAAAACCTAGGAAAAACTGGTCGCGCCTCACTGGGGCGTCGCAGCGCGATCGAGGGCTGTCGCTATCAGAAAATGATCGCAGGCCTGTCGGCGTTGGCGGCCCTACTCTCTGAGGCAATAACGTCGCTGTCCCCCTACTCCCAATGCGGGATAATTTCCTCCCACATAATAATCTACGATTTGGGGCGTCTATCTTGATAAATGTTTAATCTAATCTCTGTTGGTCGGCAGCTTATCCCCGTCCGAACACTGTCACGAAGGCGGATACTGTGCTTTCGAACGCTGCGATTTTGTGGACGATCGGATTGTTCTTTTGTTTTGTCCGAAAAAAAAAACCCAGACGAGGATGTTTCTTTATTTCTCCCTTCGTCATCCGCCCACTTACTACCCATCTTTAGAAGTCGCCTTCGTGTACAACCGTTGAAAAACCATGTCCTCTACATTTCCCACACATTCCCTTTGAGACTATTACTTGAGCTAGACTCTGGCACTTCTCGGCTTGCCCAAACCTTTAATCTTGTGGGGGCATTCTGACTAGGCGGCTTTGTATACCACGATGTATGCACGAGCAGCGCAACCTTCTGGATATATCATGCAATGCTCAAAACCGCTATGGAGACTGGAACCCGCTTCTCAGGAATTGTTCTATCACATTGTCTTGTCATGCTGAACTCGTGTTGGTTTTTATCTCCCTTGTTGCGGCCGGGCTGCTTTATCGCCCTAGTGGGAGTAGTATTAGATGGTTGCATGCTGTTTGCCAAGGTGACCTTGCTCATGATTTAATGCATAAATTGCAGACGGGTCGAGCCTTGTGTCGCGTTGGCTTCAACTTTCTTTATCCTTGTGCTGTCCGAGGGGCCATTGAAGCGGAAAGGGGCTGAGCGCTTTGTGAAATATTGATCATGACATGACTTACTCGGGGGTTAACGTACAACCCCCGAGTATACCTTACAAAAGAGGCAACAAATAATGCCCGACGCATGATGCCTGACACACGCACGCCTCCACACCGAAGGGGCTGCTAGGACTGTAAGAATAGGAATGAGAATAACAGGAATAACAATAACAGGAATAACAATAACAGGGAGAAACTGAGAGGGGGGAGTAGGAAGAAAGATGAGAAAAAGAAATGACCATAGCATTAATGATTCTAGTCCCTGGGACCTGTAAAACTGTCATCTTTTTATGGTAGGTATGGCAGACTTCACTCAGCGCCATCTGCTGTTCAACACATTTGCCACCAGGATTCTAACCAAAAAGCAGGCTCGACCAAAAGCTACGCTGAACCTCAGCCTCAGCCTCGGCCTCGGGGAACACAAACTGCTGCATGAAATCGAGGCGGCGGACCCTGTCGGCGGCGTCCCACGAGGTGCTGGACTTGAAGAGCCGCAGCACGCCGTCGACGCCCTGCCATGCCGGATGGAGGGCCGCGGTCTGCAGCACGCGCGCCAGCTCCTTCTCCTGGCCGCCACCGCACCTCCTCCTGCCGCCCAGGCGGCGCCGCCTACCTCCGACGGCGCCGGGCGGGCGCCACACCGCGGGCGTCTGCGGGCTCCAGAAGGGCCGCAGGCTGAGGTTGGGCCTGCCCGGCGGGCCCAGGCAGAGGTCGTACAGCTCGCCCATGCGCAGGCCGGCCGGGTACTCGACGACGTAGAAGCGGCCGCTGATGCTGGCGGTGGCGGTGCTGGTGGCGGTGGTGGTGGCCAGGACGGTCCCCGCGGGGGGCTCGCCGAGGGCGCCCGGGGCCGGCCGGAAGTCGCTCTGCAGCTGGACCCAGACCCCCAGGCGCCGCACGGGAGGCTGCTGCGTCAGCGCCCGGCGCCAGCTCGCGCCGCCCGACTGTGGCGGCGGCGGCGGCGGCGGCTGGAGGATGGCGGCGAAGCGGGCGCGGGACTCGGGGGTCAGCTCGGCGTGGGGGCGGGCGCCCCTGTTGCAGTCGGCCGGGCTGGCGAAGACGTCGCTGAAGGCGATGTGGCTGGGCGTGCAGGCGGGCGTGAAGAAGCGGCGGAAGACTCGGGCGAGGAGGGGGTTGAGCCGGACGGGCGGGTCGTCGTCGTTGCTGTCGTCGTCGTCGTCGTCGTCGTCCCAGTCGAGCGGCGAGGGGTTCGAGGTGTCCCTCTGCGGGACGGGGCTGAAGAAGTGGCGCTGCTGGATGTCGGGGGCGGTCTCGATCAGGTCGTTCCACCGGTGGCAGACGCGCACGGCGGAGCAGAGGAGGGTCCGCTGGTCGAGGTGGCCCAGGACATTGGTGAGAAGCTCGCCGGTCCCCATGACTATGAGGCCCAGGGCCTGGGCGCGCTCTGTCTGCCACATCTCTGCGGGCTACCTAGAGGTAATAGGTAGACGGTTTGTTGAACGGGTAGTCGAGGGAGCTGGTGATGCTGGGCTCGACTGCTGTGTGTGTGTGTGTGTGTGTGTGTGTGTGTGTGTGTGTGTGGCAGGGCCGAGCTTGACCTTCTTTTCAGCCAACACCTCCTTGGAGGTCTCAACCAGTAATCAAGAAGCAAACGGTTCTGCCTAGAGGTAGGGCCCGGCATGTTCGCGCCAATGAGACGCATGGCTTGGTTTGTAGGTGCCTGGCTAGTACGTCAGGGAGCTCCGAGCTTGAGCACCAATCGCTGACAAGCCTGCCTGCATTTCCTGTTTCAGCCACGCCGGGCCGTTCCAGCGTTGATGGTTGGCTCGATTTGCTGTTGACTGACAACAAACACGCCAGCCCAGCCCCCCACTTCAACGTCGACTTGCAACCCCGCAGGTTGTCTTCTCGGCTCGGTCGGTCCAGCACCACCCGACGGGTGCCCATTTTCGGCGCCGGAGGGGACCATTTTGGGCTGCTGCCACTTTTCTTCTTTCCTTTCTTCGGCTTCCAATCTCCTACTTCTACTTCCACTTCCTCGGTCAACGCCAGGCCGCCAACATGTCTGAGCTCGCCAAGGCCTTGCCCGCGGCTGCCGCTACTAACGAAGCTGGCACCATGGAACTAAAAGTCCCGCCCTCGGGGGTATGGGCGCCGGCGGTGACGCTGTTCGACCCCGACACGGACAAGCTGCTGCTCGAGGACCAAAAGAAGTACTACGCCCACCTCGCCTCCTCGGGCCTGGCCGGGCTCGTGATCCTGGGCACCAACGCCGAGACGTTCCTGCTCACGCGCGACGAGCGCCGCCAGCTGCTCGAGGCGGCACGCGCCGCCGTCGGGCCCGACTTCCCCATCATGGCCGGCGTGGGCGGCCACTCGACGGCGCAGGTCAAGGAGTTCATCGGCGACGCCGCGGCCGCGGGCGCCGACTCGGTCCTGGTGCTGCCGCCGGGCTACTTCGGCAAGGCCACGACGCCCGCCGTCGTCGACGCCTTCTACGCCGACATCGCCGCCTGGACCCCGCTGCCCGTCGTGCTGTACAACTTCCCGGCCGTCTGCAACGGCGTCGACCTCGACTCGGACGCCATCGCCGCCCTGGCCCGCCGCCACCCGCAGATCGTCGGCGTCAAGCTGACGTGCGGCAGCGTCGCCAAGATTGTGCGCCTGGCCGCCGAGCTGCCCGACAGCCGCTTCGCCGTCTTTGGCGGCCAGTCCGACTTTTTGCTCGGCGGCCTCGCCGTCGGCAGCGCGGGGTGCATCGCCGCCTTTGCCAACGTCTTCCCCCGCACCGTCTCGCGCATCTATGAGCTGTGGACCGGGGCCGTGGCGGCCACGGGCGCCGACCAGGTCGCCAAGCGCATCGAGGCGCTCGAGCTGCACAAGAAGGCCGCCCTGGCCGAGCGCCCCTGCAAGAGCGGCATCGCCATGACAAAGTACGCCGCCGCCGTCTTCTCGGCCTCAAAGGCCGGCGTCGAGGACGCCGAGCGCAAGATGCTGCCCCGCAAGCCGTACCTGCCCCCCGCCGACGCCGACAGGGCCAGGTGCAGGCAGCTGATGGAGGAGGTGGCCAAGATCGAGCAGGAGCTGGCCGATGAGGACAAGGCTTGAACTCGAATGCGTGCTGATCGTGCGCTCGGAACGAGTGACTCACTGACTTGGTCAAATAGGGTATTCTGATAATAGTTAAATCAATGAATGGAAGGTGTTGGTTCCAGATGCGAATCGCGTTTGGCGACCGAGACTACCTCCAAACTCTCACTCGTCCATGGCCATCAACTTGTCACTATTTTCCGATTTCAGGCCCGACGGCCAAATCACAGCAGGTCATAAAGGAATGTAGGATCGAAGGTTTGAAGATAACTAGAACTAAAAATTGAAAACCAAAACCGCGAGGCACCCTGGCCAACTAGACGCGAACAACTAACTATTTTAAAATAGAAAATACACAAAATTACACACAAAAACATCGCACATATCAAGACATAAAAAGGGAGGGCTCAAGATCAACCAGGCCTTTGAGTAAGCAAGAGCTGGACTTAAGCGGACCAGACAGCAGCGCGCTTGACGACGACGGTGCGCTTCTTGTGCTTGTCGCTGGCCGAGGTCTCGTCGCTGCTCTCGTCGCTGCTCTCGTCGCTGGCTGAAGACTCGCTGGCGCTCTCGTCGCTGCTCTCGTCGCTGGCTGAAGACTCGCTGGCCGAAGACTCGCTGGCGCTCTCGTCACCGCCGGAGCTGGAGCTGCTGCTCTCATCGTCGGCCGAGGCGTCGCTAGCGCTCTCGTCGCTGCTGGCAGGCTCGTCGGTGTCTTCACTCTCGGTCTTCTTGCCGGCCTTCTTGGCCTTGTACTCGCTGATCCATCCCTTGACGCCTTTGGCGAGGCTGCCGAGGACCTTGAAGCCCGTGGTGGTGAGGGCGGCGATGCTGAAGGGGTCCATGCGCGGCGCGAGCATGAAGTCGCTGCTGCGCCGGGCGGGCTGCTGCAGGTCGATGCGGATCGGCTCGATGGCCTGGGCGACCTCATCGCGCTTGATGGCATTGATGGTGACCGGGAACGGCCTGATGCCGGTGGTGGTGCGGACCTCAAGCGCCGAGCGGTCGGTGGGGTGGGCGACCAAGGGGGTAGCGATGGCGACCAGGGCCACGAGCTTGGCGAGGTTGATGAGCTGCATCTTTGTGGTTCTTTTGTTGTGGTAGTTGTGCGTGTTGTGGTGGTTTGAGGCGGTCAAAGACGGTGAGGTACCAAGAGGAAGAAGTGAAGAGTAGACTTGAGAGATATGACCAAGGTGGAAAAGACCTAGGAAAAGACGATAGGAAAAATGTGATGATGATGATGATGATGATCCGGATGATGGAGAGAAGGGAATGAGAGAGACGATGGAGGAGGGCAGGACTGAGATATATACACCATCTCGGCACCACGGCTCTCTATCTTTTGGTCCATTACCTCTACGCAAAACGGCCGGCCGCCCCAGCCGCGCACATGGGTTCGCGAATAGAGTTTGACCAGACATGAGAAACAAAACATCGTGGGGTTATCCACCCTGTTCCTGTCCCATTGCTACTGCAAGCCATCGTGTTGGACACGGACGTGTTGGTAGCAACAACCTCCGCCGCCGTTGGACGGGGTCCTGGATGGTTCTTCCGGTTCGGGAAGGTTCCTGACACGAACGTCTTGGTCGACTGCCAGCGCCCCGCCATCATCCCCCCTCTGCCCCTGATGGATCCCTATGGGGAGCCACATGTCCAACCGCTGCCCCCCTCCTACTCCCACCACGAGGCCCGTGGACGTGGGCTTTCGCAATAAAAGGTGCCATCGGCGCTCCCGACGTTTTCTGTTTTGTTTCTTTGGTCTACCCCGGCGTTGCACCGTCGATGGCGCAGCGCTCCAGGACGGTCGCAATTGGGCTCAAGTGCTGCTCTACATGAATCGAGACGGCGCGTTTGGATGAGCCGGCCCCGTTGTTATGCTTATCGCCCAATGTCCATCTCCTGCCTCGTTCCTGGACCGTCTCGGGTGGTGACATTGGCAATACCTCAAGCGACAGCGCCGCGAGTAAGTGCCCAAGGCCGCGCTTGTCGGACAGTTTCTCTCGCGGGAGAGGTAGCAGCTGCGAAATGTCCTCACCGCTTGAGTTATTCTCGTCTGGTATGGACAGTTTGCCCCGCCAAGAACAGGCACTCTCGCGGCTGTGGCGCCAACTTCTCTAGCAGATACTATCCCAATAGTTATCCGGGATAGCTACTTCTGTATGTAGGTACCTATGTAGGTACCTAGCCAGGGTTTAAACTGACCGAGGGGCAACTACGCCATTCCCCAGGGCCCTACCTTCACCCACAGCTGATCGTGTTCGTGATAGTTGCAGACGGCTAGACCAGTACCATCACCTCCCGCAGTCGATCCGAATGTTGCCAATGAACCGCAGGCGAGTCAAGGTACACAAGAGCCCTGGTCATCGTGTTAGGACTCCGGCTTGTAACCCAATAGAATTGCATTCATGCGGTCCCTTCTCCCTTTGATCACACCACTCGAAAACGCTCAACTCTAGTTCCCACTGGGAGCTCCACCTCTTTGACAAGAGCTCCGTCGCGAATTTCGGCCAATTCGCATGGGCCAACAAGCTGCCACCCTTCCGAATGCTTGCGTAGCACGTACAGTCTTGCACTTCCATGGAATGCGCAAATCGAATCGCTCACTTGGGCGTCTTTAGAGGCCAATATCTGTCGGTTTCCGAACTCGCCACCGTCCATCTCGGCAAGTTCGAAGCCCCTGGGAGGTGGCCGCAGACACATATGACGTTCTAAACTTCTGTTGTGATCCAGATATCCGCGTTCGGTGTTGGAATGATACCATATGTCTTCCAACGTAGCCCTTATTCTACTATCTTTCTGGCAGTACTTGGAAGTACCAAACATCCTGCAAAAAGACTCGAAGAAGCTCTCTGGGTCCAGGCCTAGTCCAAGGGATGCGAGTGCCCCTCTGATGGAAAGGACATGGTCATGAAATGTGCCGTCACCCTCGACACCGGCCACATTCGTGAGCAGGGCGAGCGCGTAGAACATATATAGGTCCTCATATCCCGACGCCCCGCGAAACCCCGTGGAAAGCAGTCTCGCCATCGTTTGAAGAGTGTAGATCTCGATGGGTCTCTGGAGAAGCTTCGACCGAAGGACAGCTCGGAGCCGCTCCTGGGAAATTTCAGAAGAGTGTTGCTCCTTGTTCAGATCATACAAGCAATGTATGACACCCAGCTGTGTTCCCTGGAGACACAGAGCTCGACCGTCGACAGAGGGATTTTCAAGTATTTCGGCGTGTCGAAATACCGTATTAGTTCCGCGCTCAGTGTATGGTGATGGATTGCGTTCGCATCTCGGAAACGGGGCCCAAGATGGTGCCCCTTGAATAGCGGCAATTTTGGGGGTTGCGCCATACAATAGCAACTCCAAGAGGGTAGTGCCGTGGGTTTCTTCTCCAGCCCGAAACGATCTGTCTTTGGATCGGAACAATGCAGCTGTAAACTCGATCTGCACCTCACTGAACGATTTGGCGTAGTCGGGTTGCAAATCTAGCGTACACATGCTCAATACGCCAAAGACGTGATCGCGGGGGTCAGTCGCTTCGCAGCCGAACCCAAACATGAGCTCGCAATCCGTAAGCGTCGAGTGTGATTCGGGGTCCAATTTGCGGGCCTGGTACTGGGAAAAAATACCGTGGCAACCGGATAGGCTCCTGAAGTCCGATGGTATCAACTTCGTCATGGCCGACAGGTTGTTGTCTAGATCGAAGTAGTTTTGGCGTATGTGGTCGTGGACGAGACGGAGAAGTTGGATGGCGGATGCGATGGGCTCCGCTGGGCAAGTCATGCTTGATGAGCAGACGACCACCTTCTGCGCTGGGATGATCTCCTGGTAGATCCAAACCCGTCTCCAGTTCGGAAGGCGCAGGAAATCACAGACGGCTCCCCAAAAGGGTTTCACTAGCCATTCCCTGGAGCCAACCTCTGGGTTGAGGAGACCGGAGCCAGCCTTTCGGTTGAGGGCGTCGGGGCCGGTCTCTCGGCTAAGCATAAGCGCATTGCAAGTCCGCAACATGGCCACAGCCTCTTGGCCCGTCTTGGGTAGAACCCCCTCGTTGGCATCAACGGCACGGTTGATCATATCTATCGATTGGAAAAGGAGGGCCAGGATGTCGTCCTTATCAGGCCCAGTCCATGCCAGCACCAGTTCGGCACGGGGATATATATCGGTCATGAGCCCGACCTGGTGGTTTTTCTCAGGGATGTCGCTCTGGTTGATGCAGAGGGCATCTGCCCACAGTCTGAACGAGGACTCTGATCTCCCCGGAAATTGAATTGAGTAATCCAACGAGGCATCTGTGGAGAACAGAAACAGCTAGTCGTGAGTCTGGACTGTGATGTGATGGTCACGGATCAATGGAAATCCAGGCGTTTTATGTATCAGGGGATCGGCTGATGCCTGCCTAGGTATGTATCTGCCAGCCTATCATCAATAGGGAAAGCCGTTCAGCCACACATGAGCCTCCAATGGATCCTTGTTACCTCTAAGAAACCGGGCGACAAAATGTGCAGCTTTAATGTTTTGGGTACCAACGCATGACGTCCCAAAGCTCGGGCAAAGCTCATTCTGAGGGGTCCTTGGGAGTAGGCTCTTTTCGGTTGAATGCCTGACGAGTGCTTGACGGTCGTTGACAATATTGCCAGAAGCTCGGCTGCCTGCTGCAGATCTATTATTGCAGGACGTAACTTGCGAGGCAACGCTCCCACTCCTCGGATCCGTCCTAGTTCCCAACCGCGCATCTTTCTATGCCACCACCCTGGAGAGCTGTCGCAGCGGGCGGGACGAGCCCGGGAGTGCCGGGCTAGGCTTGAGGTCCGTGCGTGATTGAAGGAGTGGGGCACAGCAAGCTCCCCCCAGGCGCAAATCGCATCGCATCGCATCATCGGTTTGGCCATGTCATTCTTGCTGGGCTCACTCTCGAAAAATCACCAAGCAGCTTGCGAAAAAAAAAACACCCGGACAGTGCTACCCGACTCACAAGCTACAGCCGCTTCGACGCCAGCTACACGCCTGACCTGCTTCCGGCTTTTTGGACCCGCCGACACGCTGGCGTCTCCCTCATTTCTCTGGTCAAAGGGGCCGTCTCCAGGTCAAGGTGACGCGCCAAGGGAGACTGCGCCCAAGACGATGCCCGCTCACCCAGACCGGCCGCCGCTCGCCCCTCAGCTGTGCTTCTCTACGTCTGCACTGAGAGGTTCGTCCGCCATGGTCTCCCTGGCCTACCGGGCTCCGCCGTTGTACTAACCTTGCTTTCCCATGGCGCCTTGGCTAGATTTCCTACGGCTTTCGCGCGGCGCAATCGACGACTCCATCTCCCAGAACCTCAATGCGCTGGTGACGCCGGCCAAGGACGGTTTCGATCCGTCCACGACGTCGCAGAGGATCCCGCGTCCGCTCAACAGGCCCATCGACGGGGCCGCCTGCCGGCAGTTTAAACAGAATGTGCTGTTCCCCTCGTGGAAGACCCGTTCGGACCTGATATCGTACTGCACCATGGTGGCGACCAGTCCGGACCCGAACGACCCATCGGCGGCAATACGAGAGGCCGAGGAGTCCAAGAACAAGGAGAGGGTAATCGACGAGAGGTTAGATCCGTACTCGGCCCGCTTCTTCCCGACAGAGCCGCGGACGGAGAGGTTGGCGATTCTGTTGCGGCAGGAGCGGGGTGTGGAAAGGATCGTGAGAAGGCGGACGTGGGAGGTGATCAACGAGCGATGCGGGAGCGATGACGGAGAGAGTTGGGAGGAAGCGTTTGACAAGTGGCAAAAGGCTGCAAGACAGAGCTGATGTTTTTGTATTTTACCCCAGCCAAGGGATCATGTTGTATCAAAACGGCACTCGCCTTGTATAAAAGAGTGAAATATGAATAATTGCAAACCCTTCTCTTTCTGTTCTTTCTGTTTTTCTTGCACTTGGTCCAAGCTAAGAATCCCATTGTGGGAGCTCCGGCCAGAGCTTCCCTGCGAGAGTGGGGTTAAAGCACCAAAGCGTGAAACCCCAACAAAAAATCCGAAGCTTCCAGGTTCACAACGCTGGTTCGAACTCGTTGTCTAAACTTGCTGTCTGACATATGCCAGAAAGAACAAAAGAAGCAGCTGGGACGGTACTTACCAGCTAAATTACTTTTACATGTTCGACTCCAGCCCGTGGTGTAGTTTATATGCTATAAGTTTGGGAACGCGCGAGGCTGCAGATTGAGGACAGGCCCCACTCGTTCTGCTCACTTCACTCAGGAAAATAGCGGACCCGAGGCGTGAATGGTCGAATACGGTGCCACGGCCGACTCGGACTTCTCACCACCAGTCTTTGTCGGCTGCCTCCCCCTCCAAATCCACCCGAACAGTCTGCCAACCCAACAGTCGAGCCCGAACCTGCCGTCCCGAGGCCACACCGACCACGCCTTGTCCGGACTCTGGAGCGTCGGGGCGCATTGGGCTGTAGTTGACTGGCTGACCGGCAGCGCACTTGCCTGCCCACACGACACACGACACACGACGCAACCCCTCGTGCCGCCGCGGCCAAGCCGGCCTCTGTGTATCACGGTCTCTATCTGAGCCGTTCCCGAGGATCCATTGCCGTTGCCGTACCCGGGGCTCCTCCCGCACACGCCATAATGTCGCCTTCACAACCCCTCAGCACGAGGGATAACAACCTCCTGCGCACCGTCGTCCGAAACTTCGAGGACAAGCAGTACCGCCGCGGGCTCAAGGCTGCCGAGCAGATCCTCAAGAAGAACCCCAAGCATGGCGACACCATGGCCATGAAGGCCCTGATCATGAACGCTCAGGGCAAGACCGAGGAGGCCTTTGTGCTGGGCAAGGAGGCCGTGTCGGTCGACATGAAGTCGCACGTGTGCTGGCACGTCTACGGCATGCTCTACCGCACCCGCAAGAACTTTGACGAGGCCATCCGCGCCTACAAGTTCGCCCTGCGTCTCGAGCCCGACTCGTCCCAGATCCAGCGCGACCTGGCCATCCTGCAGATCCAGATGCGCGACTACCCGGGCTACATCCAGACCCGCCTGCAGATGCTGCAGGCCCGCCCTCAGCAGCGCCAGAACTGGACCGCACTGGCCCTGGCCCACCAGCTCGCCGGCAACCTGTCCGAGGCCGAGAGCACGCTGACCACGTACGAGGAGAGCCTCAAGGTTCCCCCTGCTCGTGCTGATTTTGAGCACTCCGAGGCTGTCATGTACAAGAACACCGTCATTGCCGAGACGGGCGATACCCAGCGCGCCCTCGACCACCTCGAGTCCATCGCCAAGAACGTGCTCGACAAGCTGGCCGTCATGGAGGCCCGCGCAAACTACCTGACCAAGCTCGGCAGGAAGGACGACGCCATCAAGGCCTGGCGCGCCCTCCTGGACCGCAACCCGGACCACGAGGATTACTACCTCCGTCTCATGGACGCCATGGGCATCGACGACGCAGATGTTGCTGCTAAAAAGGCCATTTTTGACGAATACGTCCAAAAAGCTCCCCGATGCGACGCCGCCCGTCGGCTACCTCTGAACATTTTGACCGGTAAGGCAAACCGGCCCCCTTCCCACCATCGCTTGTCCGAATCTGCGAATGCTAACCTTGGCTGCACGCGTTCCCGATCCACAGGCGACGAGTTTAAGGCTCATGCAAGGGAATATCTCACTTCTATGCTTAACAAGGGTGTTCCATCTACGTTTGCCAACCTCAAACACTTGTACTCAGACTCATTTAAGAAGACGGCACTGCCGCAGCTCGTTGGGGAGTACCTGGCAGCGCATGGCGAGGCTGGTGCCAACGGCGACTCCTCCAAGGGCAAGGCGGCGGCTCTCTACTTTATGGCCCAGCACTATAACTACCACCTCAGCCGTGACCTGACCAAGGCTATGGAGTACGTGGACAAGGCCATCGAGGTTGTGCCCAGTAGTGTCGATTTCCACATGACCAAGGCCAGGATATGGAAGCACCATGGCAACACGGCAAAGGCCGCCGAGATCATGAACCAGGCACGCGAGCTTGACAAGAGAGATAGGTACATCAACACAAAGACGGCAAAGTACCAGCTGCGCAACAACGAGAACGACAAGGCGCTCAAGACGATGGCTCTCTTCACCCGGGCCGAGACCCCTGGCGGCCCGCTCTCGGACCTCCTCGACATGCAATCGGTGTGGTTCCTGACGGAGGATGGCGAGGCCTACGCCCGCCAAGGCAACCTTGGGATGGCCCTTAAGCGCTTCCACGCCATCTTCACCATCTTCGACATATGGCAGGAGGACCAGTACGACTTTCACACCTTCTCGCTCAGGAAAGGCCTGATCAGGGCCTATGTCGAGATGATCCGGTGGGAGGACCACCTCCGGGACCACCCCTTCTACTCGCGCGTAGCCCTGGATGCCGTCGCGCTGTATGTGGACATGCACGACGGCCAGGTCGGCACCTCATCCTCAAACGGCGTCAACGGGAACGCCGCAGACGGAGCCGACGCCGGCGGCGAGGAGACGGCAGCGGCGGAGAGGAAGAAGGCCGCCAAGAAGGCCAAGAAGGAGCTCCAGAAGGCTGAGCGCGAGGCCCAGGAGAAGACGACAAAGCAGGACCCCAACAAGCCAGGCCAGAAGGGCAAGCAGACAGACGCCGAGGCGGCCAAGAAGAAGGACGAGGACCCACTAGGGCTCAAGCTTGCGGCGACCAAAACGCCGCTGGACGATGCCGTCAAGTTTCTTCTGCCGCTACTCCAGTTCAGTCCCAAGAACATTGAGGCGCAGCTTGCCGGCTTCGAGGTGTACATCAGGAGAAGTAAGAAAACACCCACAAAAAGACGATCCCTCCCTTTTTTTTTCTTTTTCCCCTTCCGATAGGACATGTTTCAGGAACTAACGCAGACATCAACAGACAAGTACCTGCTCGCGCTGGGCTGTCTGAATGCCGCACGGGCTTTGCAACCCGACCACCCCAGAGTGCACGAGCAGTCGATCCGGTTGCGCAGCGCCCTCAACTCGGCCCGCGAATCGCTCCCAGCCAAGGTGACCGAGGTCATGGAGGCCGAGTTCACGACCGTGCCGGTTTCGGCGGACCTGGCCAAGCTCAACGCCGAGTTCCGGGCGGCGCACGCCGACAGCCCCGCGCACGTGCTCGCCGCCATCCGCGCCGCCAGGGCCATCGGTGAGAGCGAACGCAAGGAGGCCGACAAAGACGTGGCGTCGGTCCTCGACCTGGCGTCCCTGACCCTGTCGGACGCCGAGAGTGTCGTCGGCACGCTCAAGAGCTGGCGGAGCGCCGAGGTGGACGCGGCCAAGGCGGCCGCCCAGGTGAAGTTCCCCGACGCGACCATATTCTCATGATGACGTCTGGTGCTTGTGTTTTTGTCCCGCCTTGGGGCCGAGAGGGCCTCGGCGTCACGCGTCGCGCCTTGTCCCTTTCTCTCTCTGCCTCTGTCTCTAGGGTTTAGAGTTGCCGTCTACCTGAACTGACCCAAGGGGGTTGAGGCATTTGCTTCCGTACATCTTTGTCATGGCTGGGACGGAATTGGGATCGGGTGGCAGGCCCCTGGGGCGGTTGGACGGACGGTGCAACATGAATTGGAAACATGGGAGTCAAGCGCAAACAAAAGTCGGCTTTGAGAAAAGTACTGCATCGGGAAGATTTAGGTGTACTCGAGATTCTGAGAAGCAATTGTTGGCACTCGCAATGTCTTTTGCCCATGTACCCCAGGCAGGATGGCAAAAGGATCAAAAATGAAAGTGCAGCCGAGCTCCTCCCTTTTATTACGTGCCTATCCGGCAGGCTGGGAAATGAGGTCTCAGTCTGTGATGCGCGAGCACCCTACATTCCTGCTTCGCAGCACAGCAAAACAAAGGGCGCGCGGTGGGCTCTCCCTCTCTCTCTTGGTTTCCCCTTCCAGACGGCGCCTTGACAATGTGTCCGTTTGTCTCTCAAAGAACGAGTAGCCCTGCACCATCTGCACACCATCTGCACACCATTCTTTTCCGACCTGCAGAACAAATCGACGGCGACGGACAAAACAGCAACGACAACGGAAGAGGGAGCGGTCGCAGCCATATGTCCAAGGCCATGACGATCCCGCCGCCCGTGGCCGAGCGCGACGAGCGGTTCCTCGGAAAGACGTGGGCCCCCAAGCACGGCTATCGCACGTCCATGACATCCCTGGTGAACTTCATACAGACGTGCGTAGCTCTGACAGTTCCGGATCACTCTCCTCATCTTCCTGGTTCTCGGGAGCATGGGCCGGAGGACGTGACGTGACGGGGCACGGAGCCGAGAGAGAGAGAGAGAGAGAGAGAGAGAGAGAGAGAGAGAGAGAGAGACGT
>NW_008804549.1:2953210-2956300 GCF_000145635.1 Gaeumannomyces tritici R3-111a-1 | reverse complement strand
AGAGAGAGAGAGAGAGCTGACAAGTCCGGCGCTAGCCGAGCAGGACCGACTTCGGCTCGCCCAAGCAGCAGCAGACGCTCCATTCGCAGTCTCACCGGGGCAGGAGGCAGGTTCAGAGGGTGGCGAGCAGCAACTCATGGCGGCACTCCACTCCCAGCACCATGACGGGCGCCAGGCCGGGAAGCAGAGGCGGAGGGGGCGACCTTCAAAACACGGGGGCGGGGGCGTCGCTGCCTCGGGGTGGCCGCAGGCCGGGCATCGATATCCCGAGTGTGCTCAACAGACCGGAGATGCAGATTCTCCGCAGGGAACTCACCGGCGGCTGCGGCAACGGGGGCAGCAACAACCTGATCATGGCGGCCGAGTTACACGCGGCAATCGAGCGCCGAGACCCAACTGCCGTGTATAATATGCTCCGCTCCGGAGTCGACCCAAACCTTACACGCAGCGGTGGTGGTGGTGGCGGCGGTGGTGGCAGCGGCGGTGGAAGAAACTACTACGAGCAGCGGTCGGCGGGGAGGCGACTGGCGGGCAACACTACTACCACATCTGCCAGGAACACGGCGGCCATGTCCCCCGAGGTGACGCCATTGCACCGAGCCTTTTCTGTCGGATGCCTGGACGCGGCCGTGTTTCTGGCGCTGGCAGGCGCCGACCTCGAAGCGACCAGCCCGTCAGGAGAGACGGCACTGGTGCGGGCGGTGCGGTGCGAATTCCCAGACGACTTCCTCCTGCTGTGCTGCGAGCTGGGCGCGCGAGTCGACGCCGCCGACCGGCACGGCCGCACGGCGCTCCACTACGCCGCGGGCTTGGTGCGGCCTGACGAGTGTGGGAGCAGCGGACTGAGTGGTGGGCAAGCGCCGCCGGCGGTTCTAGTCCTGGCTGCGCACGACGCCGACCTGAACCGCCGCGATGCCGATGGGCGGACACCCCTGCACGCCGCCGTGGCGGCAGGCAAAACCCGCGCGGCGGTGCTGTTGGCTCGGAACGGCGCCGATGCCGACGCAGAGCTGCCAGGGGGCGCCACACCGCTGCTTTTAGCCGTGCTGCGGCGCAATGTAGCCGTGGCACAGGTTCTCTGCAAACACGGTGCGGCCGTTGACGGGCGGCGGCGGGGAAGGACGTGGAAAGACGGACGGAGCGGTTCTGTTGTCGCCAAGACGCCCTTGGTCTGCGCTATCGAGGCGGGATGCACCGACATGGTTCGGGTGCTGCTCGAGGCCGGGGCCGACGTGAACTTGCGATGCGGCTACGGCGCCGACAGCAGCAGCAAAGACGGAGGAGGCGCGGCCAGGTTCAGGAGCGGAGACTACCCGCTTCTGGCGGCCTCGCGGCTGGGCAACAACCAAATAGTCGACCTATTGCTCTCGCATAAAGACACAGACCTGCTCCGTGCGGCAGAGATCAGCGACGAGAACCAGGACAGCGAGGGCATTGGTGGCGACTGGAGCGGGCAAACGCCCCTTCACGCGGCAGCGGCTGGCAACCACATTGAGGTGGTGCGCCGGCTGGTCGCGGCGGGGACGGCAGTCAACCCTGTCAACGAGTACGGGGCCACGCCGCTGCTGCTGGCAGTGCGTGCAGGCCACGAAGCCGTGGCCCGCGACCTTTTGGGTCCCGGTGCGGCACCTGCCGAGGTACCGAGCAGAGCCGACCGCCGGACGCCGACGGCGCTATGGCACGCCATAGACCGGGGTCTCCTAGATCTAGCGCGCCTGCTTATTGAGCGAGGCGCGGATCCGATGCGGGAAATCGACGACAGCAGGTCGACCTCTTTGCACCACGCTGCGCGCAAGGGTGCCGATGTTATCGTTACCATGGTCCTGGACAGGCTGGACAGGGCTCGGCAGATCAAAGAGACACACGCTACTGCCGATGATGCAGACAGTGGAGGCAGCGAGTCTGGCAGCGATTCGGGCTACGCTAGTGTCGGCGACCAAGACAAAGGGTTAAAGGTCACCATCGAGACCATAGAAACCAAGGGCGGTGATGGCGAGCACAACCCCCAAAAGCAGTGCCGTCAACCGACGGAAGAAGACCTCGCGAGTGAGGATAGGCTTGCGAGAGAAGCAGTCGAGCTCAGGATGTCGCTCTTCATCAGCGCCGCCGAGGGAGGCCACCTATCCACAACCAAACTGCTCCTACATCGCGGCTCGCTCGCCGAAGTTGCAAACGCGCGCACGGCAGCAGGCGACAGCATCCTCGCGGCCGCGACGGGCAGCCCCGAGCTGCTCCGATTCCTACTGGGCCTGCGGAAGCCAGCGCCGGGCCACGCCAAGGAGGGATGCGAGGACAAGACCGGGGAGGGCGGCGGCGGCGGCGGCTGCGGGCGGGGCCTGGGGGCATCCCTGGCGGCGCTGGTGAGCGCAGTGGTGGGCGGCGGGCACAACCACAACAAGCACCAGGCGCGGCGGCGGCGGCTAGCAGCGGCCGACAAGGGCTCCGAGGCGCTGCTCGACGTCAACCGGCAGAACCGGCACGGGGCGACGGCGCTGCACTACGCGGCGCTGAGGGGCCACGCCGAGGGCGCCAGGCTGCTCCTGCAGCGCGGGGCGCGGCAGTCGGCGACGGTGGAGATCTATGAGTCGGCCGACGACCTTCGCGCCAGGCGGAGCTACCGGCAGGGCACCGCGGCCGGGCTGGCGAAGCAGAAGGGCTACGACGCGCTGGCCGACACCATCGAGCGTCTGCAGGCGTGCTAGGGGGAGCGCGAGTGGATAGGTAGGTACCTAGGTAGGCAAGGAGGCAAGGAGGTCGATGCCCAGGGTCCCGTCTGGTCGTCAGGCCGCAGGGGTGGACGGGCCGGGTCATTGGCGCGCGTGAGAGAGAGGGATCGGTGGTTAGTTCCGCTGCAGGATACGGATACATACATGACGCAGCTGCTCAATGGGCGCGGATGGATGGTCAACTCCGGTAGTAAGTGGTAGTTGGGTGGGTTAGGAGGATAAGGGGAAGGGTTGATGGAGGGGATGGAAGGATGGAACAGGACAGGATAGCCAGACCCCGACGTGTGGTGATAGAGTGGTGGTGTTTACGAGATGCGAGTTTGCGTGTATTTTGTTTTGGTTTGTTCTTTTGTTTTTTCCCTTC
>NW_008804549.1:2946161-2952983 GCF_000145635.1 Gaeumannomyces tritici R3-111a-1 | reverse complement strand
GTGGTGGTATTCGCATGTATCTCCAGTCTTGGGTAGGAAGCAAGAGAGTGCTTCGCCCTTCACGTTTTAGGCAGTCTCATCGCCGTCGCCTTCGTCCCTTGCGACTTCCTCGTATTTCTCGCTGCACCTGCCTGCAACGCCGGGACCAGGCAGATGGCAAAACCAGCCCGGCCAGCCGCCATCCCTGCTCGCCGAAGGGCGCTTGTTGGGGTGGGCTGCAGGTCGCGGTCACGTGCGCGGCGCCTCGACCCCCTTGGCCTCTGGCCGCGGCCAGGGAAGGACGGCCCGATCTCCAGATCGATCCGACGTAGATCAGCCTGGGCCAAGCCCTCCAAGGGAACCCACCGCCGCAAACGCCGTCGGGCGACCGCAGCATTGACGTCCCGCACCGCATCGCGACAAACAACCCACGGCGCCGGCCTCGACGCCACGCCAACGCTGCTGAGCCCCGGGCAGCAGGATGTTACCAAATTCAACGGCGGCAGCGGAAAAATACATCGGAAGCGGGGTGGCCCCAATTATTGGCCTCGATTGGCCACAGTCGGGGCAGCAAAACCCCTCATACCGTGCCTACCACCTGCCTACGTACATAACCTACCTAGGCTACAAGAAGAGAAAAATACTTGGGGCAGGCAAAAGAGAAAAAAAAAAAAAAAAAAAAAAAAGTCCGGAGAAATAGACGAGCCGCCCGCCACGACCGTGGGGCTCACATCCCGATGTCTGGCCCCTCAAAGAGCCTAATATGCAGCCTCGACTTCAGCCAGAAGGACGCAGGAGAAGGGGTAGAATGCGGATCGTCAGGAGATAGTGTGGGTAGAGCCCGCGACAAGAATATCTCCCAAACAATCCCGGCCGCATCTCCTGGTCTCGACCGTGAGCCCTCTCGGGAAGGATAAACATACTCCAGGGCACGGGCATAGGAATAGGCATGGGCATGGGCAAGTTCCGCACACGGTCGCTGAAAACGGCCGCCGCCTGCACTTAATTTGTATGGCAGGCCACCAGAGAGCCCCAGCCGCACAGTGAAGCGCGCATCTGCGAGGATCCCGTGTCACCGTACTGGAGGCGGGTGCTTGGACAAGATCCCGCCGCTCATCTGTCCTGTAGACACTGCCCGGGGCCGGCTGTGTAGGTATAGGTAGCCTATGTAGCCACGTCAGACCTTGGAGAGCACGGGGGCGATACCTGCTCGGGTAGCTATGTTGGGTGCCCGGGCATGTACCTTGGCTAGCATCGGGCAGACATCCACCATCTTGAGCTATATTGCCAGCGCGTGGCTAACGGGCTCGCCAGCCAGACAAAGGCCACAAAGGCCACAGAATTTTCTCGGGCCGTCTTTTCACTGCCACATGCGAGAGCGCATGGCATGGTGGCATGGAGAGGGCCCATGTATTTGCATGTGTACCTGGCCGCTCGCGTATAGGTATTTGCATTTTCATGCCTGCTTGGCTGCCTTGGTTCGCGCGGGGCGTCTGTCCAAGGCGACAAGGATGAGGCCTCGAGGCAGGCGCAAGATTTCAAATTGGTTTCCCACCGCGGATGCATCATGATGATGATAGGGGGCAGCAGGGAAAGAAGGAAATGCCAGCCAGCCCATCTGTTACGGTCTACCTGCCTGCCTGCGCCTGCAGCGAGCCTGTGGGGTCCAACCCTCCCCTCCAAGTGCGGGACAAGGGCCAGCCTAGCCAGTCTAGCCAGTCAAGAAAGGCCCGTCGCGGCCGGGAGGGAGGGTATAAAAACTACCTATTGGATGTGGGTAGGGGAACGGAAGAAAGAGTGATTTGCAAAAAAAAAAACTCCCGTAACGCTTCCTCCTAGACGACCGGACATGGGGTGGCCGTGACGTGACTGGTCCGCGCCCGCTCGCCAAACCGTGGTCTGGGGAAAGCTTGAATATGACTGGCACACTGGGTACTGTACGACCACATGCTTTGCGTGCTGTCCGCCACCCCCTTCCCACACAGCCAACACAATTGTGGCCGATGAGGGAAGGATGGAAGGGATGGAGGGGATGGAGGGGATGGATGGATGGGAAGGGTGGGCATGGATGGATGGATGGTAAACCAGGAACTGGCGAGTGATAGAGGTGTGGTAGTGGCAGCCAGGAGTTTGGTCCCTCGTGGCCAACTACATGCAACTGCTCTGGATACGGAGGGTAAGAGGAGGCCGAGAAGACGTGAATAGCCGGTTGGCTGCCGCGAAGTGGCTTGGATGGGAAGATTCTTGCGTGAAGTCGGCGGCCGAGGGTCGAATAGAAGTCAATGAAATGGCAGCCGATAGATCAGCAATAATGGGTGATGAGAAAGAGTTGGCCCATTCAGCTTGCATATCGGTGCTTTGTGAGTCGTCTGGATGGAAAGAAAATAGAGGAAAGATACAGCAGACCCCCATGTACTCAAAGACCATTCATGTTGGAGCGGCAGACGAGGGGGGATGGATGGGCCTATGCGCTGCTTGCCGCGCTTCCATGCCGCCCAGCTAGTCTCTCCTGTACCACCCACCACGGGGCTTTCCAGTCATATCTGCTCAGCTAGCCCTGTCTCCCTCCCTCATTCTCTCTCTATCCCTTGGTCAGGAGATGGCGGTAGGCAAGAAAAAAAGACAGATAGACAGTACACACTGCACTGCCCCGGCAGAGATACCACACGAGCTTGATAACCCTACATCGGCTAATCTGCCCCATCTGGCTCGTCCTCGGAGAGGAGATCGATATCTACATGCATGAAAAAAATGCGGGCAAAGCCTACCACTCGGTGGGCAGCTTCGCGGCCAAGGGCTGCTGCTGCCGTGCCGCCCGGCCAGTGCGTGCGCCGGCAAAGAGCAGTAGCGTAGTAGGCCCGGGCTGGGCTGGGCTGGGGTTGAGTTTTTTTTTTTTACTCCCACTTGTGGTCATCATCGATCATGATCCCGGGCAATGCCGCAAGATTACTGTCGATGCAGTGGCTGGCAGGGTTGCACTGGAGGGGGGTCTACACCCCCTAAGGCTAACCAGCCCCTTTTGCACCCTTGAGCTCCGACGGCCGTCTCCCAAGAGAGGCAAGAGAGAAAGAAGGAAAAAAAGTCTCACAGTAAGTCATGGCTGCAAGCTAGCCAGCCAGCCAGGCCCCCCTTCTGGGACTGGCTGGGGTACTGCCTCTGGGGAAGAAGGTGGTGTAGGACACTGTGGCCGAGACGTCCTCGCGCACATGGCTAGTCCCATGCCATCCACCAGGCCGAGGCCTCATCAAACCATCTCACCACGAGGCCAAGTTTTTTTTTTCTCGGCTTGACTCAGCTCGAGTTGGAGCTGGCACGCTGGGTACGTAGAGGGAAGGTTCATCGAGATGGAGAGTTCATGTTCACGTCAAGAGTTCGGATAAGTCGCAATTTCGCGGACGACATCCCAGCCGGTTCGTGTGTGAAAAAAAAAAAAAGGGCAGGGCTAGGTAAGGGGGTAGGGAGTGCTTGCACCGCCAGCGTCGTCGCGCGGAACGGGACGGCTGTCTTCCCTCTGTCACTCCTGTCTTTTCGTCGGCAGGGCAAGCCAGTCGACCGACAGGCAGTGCCTCGTGGCAGCTAGCCGCCCGTTGTGAGGCGCACTCGCTTCTCCGTGCACACGTACACACGACCACGCGACCACGCCGTTGAATCTGGCAGTGGCCGTGCGCCGTGGGCACTCTCCTTGGCATCGTCTCCTCTCTCCTGTCATCCCGTCAGTTTTATTATTATTTTACTTTCTTTCCCTCTCTTGCCCTCGCGGCAACGACCCTGCCCCCCGGGCCAGGCTGGGTTGGTGCCCACCAAGCATGGACCAGGGCGCGGAGTGAGATACCGGGCGGCACAAGCCGCGGGAAAAAAAATGCCTAGCCCAGCCTCCAGGGCCCGGCGCCAGCGCCGTCGGGGTGGTTCTTGGTGGCTCTTGGTGGTGCGCGCGAGCGCGCGCGCTAAGATTGCCGCCCCCCAAGGACTGCCTCTAGCGCGGAACTCCAAGATGATGTGGATGTGGGTTGTGGGCTGCATATTTCCCAACTTCATGCGCCCACTCCAGGAGGCGGGCAGGGTGTTGCGGCCCCTTCTGCGGCGTGCCCTGGCGCCCCCTGGCGGATGGGTTTTCCCTCTCTCGCTCTCTCTTCCTGTTTTCATTTTTTGTTTCTTTTTGTTTCTTGTGTATTGGGCTATCCCTGTTGACCGCCACCCCGGTCATGGGTGCTGCACCTCTCAGACCACTGACATGTCATGATGGTTGCGCGCCCATGGACAAGACGAGCTCTAGAAAGAAAAGTGAGGGTGTATCGGTCGGTCATGGCGCCCCAAAGTCTGACGTCCGTTTTAACATCGGCTTAGGATTCCGTTCCTGGACGAGTGGCCGCCAGGCCGGGCCTCCTTTCGCCGGCGGGCAAGGGCGTTAAAGCTCACGCCACGCCATCATGCGGAGAGCACTAAGGAGCGAGCACCTACCCAATACGTCCAAGGCAATAAAATACCAAACCCCAGCCCTCTCTGCCTGCCGGCCTGCCTGCTCGCTGGTGGCCGCGCTGCTGAGTGGGCGGGCTGCCTGCTGGCACCAGACTGAGCCGACGGGTCAGCCGGCTGCCTGCCCACTGTGCTGGACAGTAGTCTGGAACCCAGTTCCCTGCTCGGTCGGGCGCCAGGGAGAAGGTCAGGGCCCCGAGAGCGCACCGCAGCGATGGGTCCCAGGGGCTGTCCAACGGGGTTTGCCCCTACAGAGGGAGCCGCCGCCCAGCGCTGGGTGTAGCAGCCGCCGCACAGTTACCCCTCTGCTGTTTACGAAGTACGACGTGCGGCGAGAGCGTGACCGCGATTGAGGCAGTGTCGAAACCTGCACACACACACGCTCACGCACTTCCCCCCAGGAGGTGGTGCCCCTAGGAGGTGGTAGTGGACGGGGCACGCCGGGTTCCATGTCATCAGGAGAAGCCGATGAGGCTGCACCTGGGCTGCACCGACAGATGCACAGCTCTCCCCACATCCACATTTCAGTCCATGGGGCCGTTTTCTGCCAGCTTCCACCAGTCGGCTGCCCGTATCCCGCCCCAGGCCCACCACGCCCAGCCACTTTCCTATTCCTAAACCACAATGCCCAGGCGCCACCTAGCACCTACCTATTTTTTGCACCTCCCCTTTCCCTCGACTTATTTTTATTTTTTGCTACGTCTCATCCCATCTATGCCGCCTGTCCCGTCTCTCCCATCGCGTCTCGGCCGAGTCTGCTCTGTGTCCACATGAGATCGGCGGGCGCGGTCAATAGATCGCCCTACTGCTGCGCCAGCGCGCTTGAACTCCGGCTGACAGTGATCCCCATAAAATGGAATATTATGGCAAACATTCGCTCGCTCCAGCCCGCGCCCGCTCCCTCCCTGCAGGCAGGGGGAGAAGAAAAAGGGCCGTGCGACTATCATGCATCCATTCTTCAGATCCGTCCTTGATCCATGGTCGGAGCTAAGCTAAGGGTACCAGCCAGGCTGGGGTGGTGGGCACCTTACCTAGCGTAGTAGGTGGCAGATACCTCCCACCCGTGCGAGAAATGTATGGCGTACCATGTACCTGCACACACACCGATTCAATTGACGGGTCGACACCCATCGGCTCGCCGGCCGACGGCGGAAAGGTCGGATCTGGAGGCTCGAAATCACCTTGTCTTGGGCCCCTGTTCCTTGGGCGTCTCTTGCTTATTACACGTACCTATGCATGGGGTTGTGAGGGGAAGTCTGGGAAGCCTGGATGTGGTCGTATGTGCACACGCATACGCACACCGACAGCCGCTGTCGTTCATGTCAAGAAGCCCAAGCATGAAGCTCCCAGCCGATGAACTATGTCATTCCCTTCACTTTCCTTCCCCTTATCCCATCATTTGCTTTTGATCTTTTTGCCTTTCGCAGTTGCGACATTCTCGCGCGCAGCCGGCAGCGCCTTGGAGGTAGGTAGACACCCCTTCGCCTCGACCGCACCCCTTGCCCCCCTTTTCGACAGTCCCACATCGCAAGAGGTCTCGCTTGCTGTGCCCGCGGGCGCTGGTTGCTGAGGAAAGTAGCCTGTTGGTTGCCTGCTGCGTGCCCGCTGTGGATACGCGGGTGACCTGGCTCTTTGTCTCCTTCCAGGATGGCTGTCTCCTTCCAGGGTGGCCGGGCCTAGAGTCAGGACGCCTTATCCAGGTGGGCCGGCAGGTGGGTGCGCCCAGTCCGAGGGAAGGACTGCACGCCACCTAGCTCACAGGGTCCCATTGACATTTGGCCCGCTGGGGACCCAAAAGGCACACCTGGCGACATGTGCCGCTAGACCGCTTCCGGTGCACGCTGCGTCGAGCAGGGGGACGGCTGCGA
Source organism: Gaeumannomyces tritici R3-111a-1 (assembly GCF_000145635.1). Classification (NCBI taxonomy): domain Eukaryota; kingdom Fungi; phylum Ascomycota; class Sordariomycetes; order Magnaporthales; family Magnaporthaceae; genus Gaeumannomyces; species Gaeumannomyces tritici. The sequence goes on along the minus strand of NW_008804549.1, from coordinate 2,946,663 downwards.
AGCCATGGAACCGTTTTTGCCCGTTGCTCAGGAGCTTGGGCGGACCGGCAAGGACGACGGAGCTGGAGCGGTTGCATCCAGCGCACTGACAGGAGGCGCAAGAAACCCGGCCGTCGGCAGGACTGTGTGACATCGAAACCCTCCCGATTTCACATCTCTGGTCGCATCCATCTGTCAACCAGCCGGAAGCATGTGCGAAATCGACTCGACCCAAGATGTTCGCAGAGGAACGGGAACCGTCGACTTGCCTTTTGTTGATAGGTCGTGTGGCAGGCTGGGTTCCGGGATTGGAATTTAGAGTGGTGAGTCGCCTATCGAGCCAACATCGACAATGCAATAAATAATAACCTAACACGAGTTAATATTTGGATTGGGGGTGGCAGTGGGGTGAGCGGTCCCGTCTGGGGAGCAGAGAAAAAAGAAAGAAAGGACAAAGGAAAAAAAAAAATAAACACAAAAAAAAAAGAAAGAAAGAAGAACGTAACGTACGACGACGACGACG
>NW_008804549.1:2929026-2946141 GCF_000145635.1 Gaeumannomyces tritici R3-111a-1 | reverse complement strand
CCCGTACGTAGGGGAAGACAAGAAGAAAAAAGAAAAGAAAGGAACGGAAAAAAAAAAAAAAACAACAAAAAAAAAAAAAAGGGCAGGTATGACCTGCGCAGGCGACCTTCTATGGCAGGCACAATCCTTCCATGCCGGCTCGCAAGAAAACAACCCGAGGGGGGAAAAAATTGGAAGGAATAGAAAAGAGAAAAACGGCAGGTAAAACCCAGACTATGGAACACGCCATACCGGTCTCGGAAAGGAGGAACCCCACGCTAGTCCAAATGGAACCATGTGACATTTCACGACTTCGTACCTGAGCTGCCAATTTCTCGCTGCATTGCTTGATTGCCCTGCGCATTGCAAACACAGGCAGAAAAGAGACGATTGATTACTGGGTTGAATTGATTGACAGATTGATTCGGACAGGCACGCCACCCTGTCGGCCCAAATCGCACCCCCTCTGCGCAGGCGAGGACCACCACCACCGCGGCCACCACCAGACTCCAGCACAGCTAACACCACCACGACGCACGCATCAGTAGGAAACCCGGCCCAGGGTCGCGTCTGGCTCCCCTGGTCGGAAATCGTGGGCTCCATAAAAAAATCCAATTAAATAAAACCGTCCCCCGAAATGGCACATCTCGCTCCTGGCACCGCTCCATCCTCTCCCAAGGAGGCACAGGACCAGGACCAGGACCTGGAAAAGGACCATGAAAAGACGTTGTTGGAGCTGGAGAAGCTGAAGACGGAGCCGGAGAAGCAGCAGCACCAGGAGCAGCACCAGCAGCACCAGCAGCGACCCCAAGCCCGCCTTCATGATGCACAAGAGCCCGAGAGCCAGCTGACACAAAAGCACCTACTCCTCCACGCGCCGACAACCACTCAAGGTCTTCCTGCTGCGGCTGCGCCCGTCGAGTTCAACCTCCCCTCGCCGGCTGCCACCACCCCGATCGAGTCGGCGACCATCTCGACCGCCTCTGTTCCATCAACCCCCGTCCCGACCGTTGCGTCAACTACTGTCATTACCTCTTATCCCACTGCGCACGATCGGGGAAACACGTGCATCACCGTCACTGCCACCACCACCACCGCCGCTACCACCACCATCACCACCACCATCACCACCACCACCACTCCAACCGACGACCTTGTCCAACTGCCTGGTACGGCCGACTTTGTCTCTGTGAAGGAAGCAACTCAATCTCCGCAAGCGCCCTCACAGCCGTGCCTGACTGGAGGTCTCAGCGACGCAACATCGACGGCCCCCTCCTCAACCCTCGAAGCGAATGGAAACGAGGGCTTCACGTCCTCCTACTCGCCCGCTCCCATGTCCAACGCTCCCCCGCCGCACGGGAATGCCCGTCAGCACCACCAGCAGCATCTTGGCTACCCCGGACAGCCCGCTTACTCGCAGCCCTCGATGAACCCAGGCGGCCCGTATGGCTATCCGGCCGTGACCACCCAGGCCCCGGATCCGTACCGCACGCCCCAGCCGCTACCCCCGAACCCGGCCTTGGCGCTGCCGAGCATGCGAAGCCTGGATCCCCTTCAGCACCAACATCAGCACCAGCATCAACACCAACAGGCTCAGCACCCGCAGCATCAGCAGCACCCGCACCCGCACCCGCACCAGCAGCACCCACACCCGCATCAACACCATCCCCAGGCGATGGGCATGACGCCCCAGATGTCTGCGTATTACCCGCAGCCTGCGCACCTGGCGATGCACCCCTACGCGATGCACCACGCGGACCTGCGCATGGCGTTCCCCATGGGAGACCCCAGGTTAAGTCTGAGCGGTGGGCGACACAAAAAGGTACGAGACGATGATTCGGACATGGTGTGGGCGCGGGGTTGCGGCTCGAGACAGAGTGTGTTCTCGGGCCGGCCGAGGCGTCTTGTTGGCTTTTCCTCGGTCTCATTCTGGGGAGGACGGATGGTCAAACCGACAGGGTTGCTGACGAGTCGCTTCTTCGCATTCGCAAACAGGATATTAAGCGCCGAACGAAGACGGGTTGTCTAACCTGCAGGAAACGAAGGATAAAGGTACGTCGACCGCTGCGGCGCCACGCTTCTCCTTTGCCGTCTTCTCCTCCCGGTCACATCAACAAAGATCCAACTCTTTTTCCCGGGCTGGGTTGCCCGCGCCCGGTGTATTTGGCCGGTAGCGGACGGCGGCGGCTATAATTGATGGGTATAGTGGGAGACGCATGTCTTATTGTGCGAGACGGACGAGGGCCGTTGTTGGAGCGCGGCAAGATTGCCTTGCTTTTTTTTCTTGTCCTGCGTCTCTGGCCTGGTTGCGTTATTGGCGAGATCTTCCAAGCGGACGGTTTATTCGCTCCTCGCTTGGGGTCGCTTGACATTCGCTTGGTGCTAGAGCTGCCGCAAGCGAGCCGTCGATCGGTCCAGTCGTCGCCTCTCCCGAACCCCAAGGTTCAGCCAGCCCATCGCGGGCAAACCCCCGGCTTTATTGTGTGTTTTATTCCCTGGGGAAATTCTGGGTTTGCGGGTTTGATTTTCTTTTCTTTTTCTTTTTCTTCTTTGCTCTTCCACCCCGGCAGCCGGCGTGGCGCACACACCCACCCCAAATTCCTACCCCACCCCGGACCTTAGTTGAAGCAACACAGCTGCACAAGCACAAGCACAAGCACAAGTACAACACAGCACAACAGGGCGCAGCACAGTACAACACGCCTAGCACAACACGACACAGCACACACACACACACACATACACACACACACCTCCCCCAAACCTTGATTTGATCTCACACAACCAGCACGGCTTTGCTGACAAGTCACCTCCATCTCGAACAGTGCGACGAGACGCATCCGACGTGCAACAACTGCAAAAAGTCCAAGCGTGACTGCGCCGGCTACGACCCCATTTTCAAGCAGACGCCGCCCGGCCCGTCGACCATTCAGCCGGCGCCAAACCACGGCGCCGCTCCCACGGCGCCGCCGCCCGCACAGCCGCTGCAGCAGCCGCAGTTGGAGCAGCACTCCCACTCGCAGGACCAACAGACCTCGTCTCTCTCGGGAGGCCCTCCCACCTCCAGCACCAACAGCCCAGTCTCTAGTCCCTACGGGCACCAACCCACTGTTGTTCCCAGCAGCTACCCTTTTGTGCAGAGCCACCAGTACGATACTTCTAGCTCAACACTGGCGTCCAACGTTGACTACTCTGGTGGAGCCATTGATCCTGCCCTCGACACAGGTTCGACCGGCTCGGGTGGCCATCACGCTTCCTCATATAGAGGCGGCAGCCCAACCTCTTATTTCCCAAGCCCGCCGCCTAGGCTGTCCTGAGTCCGCGTGCACGGTTGGCGATCCTCACCGCAAACGCGGTGCACAGCACGGTAAAAGGCAATAGGCTGGTCCAAGACGGAGTTGACTTGCGCCGCTCCTCCAGCGAGGAAGATGAAGGTCGATGATCTAGTCGCGCTTGGGGGTCACACGCCCCCGCTGCCGCAGTCGCTGCCGACGAAGGAGGTGCTTGACGAGATCATCAAGCTCTATTACGAAATCTACGTCCCCGGCCTGACGGCTTTTTTCGAAACGTCCTGGTTCAACTTCAGGCCCGACGGTCACAATCCCATCAGCGTCCTGAGCCACAACACGGCCCTCATGAGCCTCCTTGCGAGCTTCCTTGCTGCCGCCGCCTCGCCCGTCAAGATCGCCGATGCTGCTCGTATGGCTGCCCCCGGCATCATTGAGACCCGCGTGGTCTGGGGCTTGGCCTCGCTCGCATACTCGGTGCCCGCGGCCACCAACCCTGCCATGGACGAACCCTTGGCTGCTGACGATGCCGCAGAGGCCCGTAATAGGGTCTCGGTGTTCGAGGCTCTGCTCTCGGGGACCTATCTGACCAACAACCCCTGCATCCCGCCCCCGCGGCGGGGTGATGTCCACCGTATCCGCGAGGCCGAATTTTGGTACTATCTAGCCGAGTACCTACGTCTGGGGGAGCCGCAGCCACAGGGAGCGGGACCGTCGCAACGGCAGCGGGATGCAGCCCTGACACGCATCCGGAACCTGCTGGATGGTCGCGAGAACCGTGACGTGCTCTACTCCATGGCTGTCCTGCGCGAGCTCGCCCCTAGGTACCCGGCCGGGTACGAGAACTCGCTGCCACAGCACCTGGACGAGGGTGACCCGCGCAACAAGCTAGCCGTGGCAGCGCAGTTCATCCGTGACGAGGCTCGGGCGTCCAGCGGGACGACAAATGTAGTCAGGAGGCTCGCTGAGCTGGCGGCCAAAGCATTCGTCACTCCTGGGGTCAACGTTTCCCGTCGCCCGACATGAGTGTGTATTTCGTCAAGCACCATCCGCAACTATCCATCACCTGCTAGCGAAGTCCTGTAATCGCTCTTACCAAACCATCTTCCTAGTCGCCCTTTGCAGCCGGATCCCCTCCAGCTTTGCCACGAACAAAAAAAAATAATAATACACAAGGTTCCACGAAACGTCCACCCGCACCCCATCACAACTCTACAGTGTACTGGCATCGATCCCCGGCCTACCAAGCCAGGATATCATGAGCGTTTCATGACTCTACCCTATAATCTTTCTGGTCTAGTGTTTTTTTTTCAAGCTACTGTAAATATTTATCTCCCCTTGTATAAAAGTTCAGTTGTTTATTTTCGGCACTAGATGAGTCGGTGGCACAGGAGTTGCCCGGAGGGGTTAGCGTGGGTGGTGTCAACGCGTGGCGCCCTTGTCAACGATGCATAGTAGCTGAGTCGAGGGCCCTTGTGATGGAGGGATAGAGAGGCCTGTCATAGATCTCGCAATAAAAAGAAGGAGGGAAAAAGCAGTCAAACTTTCTTGGCATTTCGCTCCGTTTTGACTCCATTTTCTCGTGTTTGCCTTTGTAGCAAGTAAGGTTCTTGTGCTTCTCTCACCCTCCGCCATCCGCCCGAAAGAAGACAAGGCAAGGAGTCGTCGGCCGACAGGTCGGAGTCGCTCCGATCCAAGCGTAGGTATTTCCCGGCTCACGTCGGACAAGGCTGCGATATCGGAACCAGGAGAGAAGGCCGCAGGAACGTGCGATATTCGGCGGGCGTCCTTCTCCACACTTTAAACTCGGGCCAATGGCGTCTTATTGCCCGGCGCGCCCGGGCTCAATGGACCGAGCACGGCAGCGATACTCGGTCGAAGCTGCCGGCTTTTTGCAGGCGCGAATAGTCGGGGCGACAGCTCAGGGAAAGGTCCACAGAGAGTCAATCACTGATGGTTGCCCAAACCCCCCCCACTTCAGTGCTCCAGTCTCAGATGGCACCTTGATCCTTGATATTGAGCGACTGTGCCCCGACTCAGACTTGCTGACTATCGAAGCGTCGCATATCCCAGGACTCAACCCTCCCCTGAAGAGTGCCGGTCCTGCATCCCGAGTAAGCTCGGCTACAATATTGCCAGCCACACACGCTCCTACAACGCGCATATCTCCCACGAGCCTGATTTAAGCCTCACCAGGCAGGCGCGTGCGTGCGTCCCTTGCAGAAGCGAGCCGGGAGGGGGCACTTTATCGGATAATTCCCCATAGTCCCCCCCCAACCGACAGCCGAGGATGGGAGGGGAAGCGTCCGGCGCGCGGCCAAAGGTGCTGCTACTAGGCGAGGTTGAGCTGTAAGCCTCCTCATCAATATCACAACGCCTAGCCTAACCTAACCACATCGCTGACAAGCCCACCCTCCACTAGCGCTACCTCGGCCCTCGCGGAGCTCGAGCAGGTGGCCGAGGTGCTGACGCCGCAGTCGCGGGACCGGGCCTCCTTCATGGCCGAGTGCCGGGCGGGCGGGCGGCTCGACGGCGTCGTGGCGGCGTACCGCACCTTTGACAGCGCGCGGGTGACGGGCCCCGTCGACGCCGAGCTCGCGGCGTCGCTCCCGCCGTCGCTGCGCTTCGTGTGCCACAACGGCGCCGGCTACGACCAGGTCGACGTGGCGGCCTGCACGGCGCGCGGCGTCCGCGTCAGCAACACGCCCGGGGCCGTCGACGACGCCACCGCCGACATGGGCATCTTCCTCATGCTGGGCGCCGTGCGGAACGTGGCGGGGGGCATGGCGGCGCTGCGGAGGGGCGAGTGGCGTGGCTTGTCCGGGGCGCCGCACCCGGCGCTGGGGCGCGACCCGCGGGGCAAGGTGCTGGGGGTGCTGGGCATGGGCGGCATCGGGAGGGACATGGCGAGAAAGGCGGCGGCGGCGTTCGGCATGCGCGTCCGCTACTATAACAGGACCCGCCTGGCGCCCGAGGTCGAGGCCGAGTGCGGCGGCGCCGAGCTCGTGGGCTTTGACGAGCTGCTGGCCGGGAGTGACGTGCTGAGCCTGAACCTGCCGTTGAATGTAAGTGAGAAAAGACTTGGAGGAGGAAATAACAAAAAACGACGAAAAAAAAAAAAAGGAGGCCAGAAAGAAAAACTGACAATCCCCTTCACCCACCACCCCTGCAGCCCAAAACCAGACACATCATCGGGGCCCCCGAGTTCGCCAAGATGAAGCGCGGCATCGTCGTCGTCAACACGGCCCGCGGTGCCGTCATGGACGAGGCCGCCCTGGTGGCCGCCCTCGAGGACGGCACCGTGGCCGCGGCCGGGCTGGACGTGTACGAGAAGGAGCCCGAGGTGCACCCGGGCCTGCTGGCCAGCGACAGGTGCGTGCTCGTCCCGCACATGGGCACCCACACGGTCGAGACCCAGGCCGCCATGGAGGCGCTGGCCCTCGCAAACGTCGTCGCCGCCGTCAGGACCGGCCGCCTGCTCACCAATGTCCCCGAGCAGAGCGGCCTCGACTTTTGAGGCCGCGGGGGCTGGGCTGGCGTTCGACTTCCTGGGTAAATCGAGAAGAGACAAATGGATGAATGCTAGAACAGGTCTTTCTACATCACGTTCGTGCTTATAGACAAGAGTTTTAGACAAAGACTTGACCATACCCGCAGCTTTAAAGCGATGTTGTTCTAGAAACTGCCTTGTATCGCGCTTTCCCTCAACATCGAGTTCACGTGGCAGCTAGGCCATCAAAAACACAAAGCCCTAGCAGCGTCATCATAGGACGGGCAAACAATCAGATACCATCAGAAACCAATATGTGTGCCATCAGGCTCTGGCATGTTAAAAGCCAGTTCTGGGGTTCAATTCTCGAAAAAGTCGTCTTCAGGTCAAATAAAGACAGGTATCATCAAACTGCTGCCAACGCCGAACTTTTGTTGAAAATATGGTTCAGTTGCCATGCCCAGATCTCCCAGAACCCTGTCCCCTTTGCCAAGGTGTTTTCCCCAGTTTACCATAAAGCCAATGCTCCTTTAGTCATGCAATGTTGTGTTGAAAATCCGTTGTGCTTTGGTGTCGACGATAAAAGCCCAAGCCAGAACCCAGTTGAAGGGTTCCAGTCACGCAGCAACCAAGATACGTGTAAGAAAAGCCCCCATCGCGGCCGAGCACGACAGGGGGATATTAGGTGCGCACTTAGTAGCGGTAGCTATAAGAGTCAATGTTAGCACTGTCACGGGGCCATAGATGTGGGAGCAAAATCAAGCAGCAGGATAACACGTACTGGTCGGGCTTGTAGGGGCCCTCGGCCGGCAGGCTGAGGTACTCGGCCTGGACGGGCGTGAGGGTCGAGAGCTCAACGTTGCAGTGGGCCAGGTGCAGCTTGGCGACCTCCTCGTCCAGGATCTTGGGCAGGACGTAGACCTTGTTCTCGAGCTTGCCCGACTTGGCGAACTCGACGTACTTCTGGGAGAAGGCGGCGTCGCTGTTCTTGTACAGCATGATCTGGGCCAGCACCTGGTTGGTGAAGGAGCACGACATGACGAAGGACGAGTGGCCGGTGGCGCAGCCGAGGTTGACAAGGCGGCCCTCGGCGAGGAGGATGATGTGACGGCCGTTGGCGAGCAGGTAGCGGTCGACCTGGGGCTTGATGTTGGACACGCTCTTGGCGTTGGCCTTGAGCCAGGCAACGTCAATCTCAATGTCGAAGTGACCAATGTCTGCGGTTGAGGGTAATGTCAGCTGCTGTGTAGGCAAGAAAAAGAGGAGAGGGAATATCAGAGCGGCCGGCTGGACTTACTGCATACAATGGCGTCGTTGGGCATGGCCTCGAAGTGCTTGCCGACCAGGATGTCACGGCAGCCAGTGGTGGTGACGAAGATCTGACCAACAGAGGCAGCCTTCTCCATGGTGGTGACCTGGTAACCGGCCATGGCAGCCTGGAGGGCGTTGATGGGGTCAATCTCGGTCACGAGGACGCGGGCACCCATCGAGTGCAGGGCCTGGGCGCAGCCCTTGCCGACGTCGCCGTAGCCGGCAACGACGGCGATCTTGCCAGCAACCATGACGTCGGTCGCACGCTTGATGCCGTCGACAAGCGACTCGCGGCAGCCGTACAGGTTGTCAAACTTGGACTTGGTGACCGAGTCGTTGACGTTGATGGCCGGGACCAGCAGCTTGCCCTCCTTGAGCATCTTGTACAGGTGGTGGACGCCAGTGGTGGTCTCCTCGGACACGCCGTAGCAGCCCTTGAGCATCTCGGGGTACTTGTCGTGGACGAGGTGGGTCAGGTCACCGCCGTCGTCGAGGATCAGGTTCAGCTTCTGGCCGTCCTTGAAGGCCAGCAGCTGCTGCTCCAGACACCAGTTGTACTCCTCCTCGGACTCGCCCTTCCAGGCGAAGACGGGAACACCGGCGGCAGCAATGGCGGCGGCGGCATGGTCCTGGGTGGAGAAGATGTTGCACGAGGTCCAGGTGACCTCGGCGCCGAGAGCGACCAGCGTCTCGATCAGCACAGCCGTCTGGATCGTCATGTGCAGGCAGCCGGCGATGCGGGCGCCCTTGAGCGGCTGGTCGGTAGCGTACTTCTCACGCGTCTGCATCAGACCGGGCATCTCGTTCTCGGCCAGCTCAATCTCCTTGCGGCCGAAGGCGGCCAGCGAGAGGTCGGCGACCTTGAACTTGTGGGCGGGAGCAGCCATCTTGGGTGGTGGGTATAGGCTATATGTCGAGACGCGGTTGGGGGATCGTTAGTCAATTCGTCCTCTAGACGTGTAGTGAGGTCGGCTTTATAGCTGGAAAAAGCAATGGCGCTCACAGGGAAATGGAAAGAGTGAGGGTGGAGAGGCGGGCTGCTGGCAGTGACGGGATCAAAGTCAGTGCCGGGTGATGGGCGCTGTGAAGAGTGAAATGGACTGCACGGGTTGGAAGAGGGGGACATTGGTGGGGGAGGGGTGGGAAGCTATACCTGTTGGAAAATTGCTTGAAGAAGAAGCCCGAAGAGAAAGACGAATACAGCTAAGATTCAGGGCACCTGGGAGATGAGCACAGGAAAAAAAAAGAAGATGGGGACGAGGAGATCTTTGGCAGATGAAGGAGACGGAGTCCGAGAACTGCAGATAAACGTCGCCCACCACCCACGTGGGGCAATCCGCGTCGTCCTCGCACCGTAACTCGCGGTGAAGCAAAACCCTGCCTGAGCTTGGTTGGCGTCTTACCCGATTGGGCTGCCCCTCCATAACCCCTCACAGCCCACTAAAATCCAGACTTCGGCAAGTCATTAGGTCCCTTGGTTGACGGGTCTTGGTCGACGGGTGGCACCTCAACGTTTTTTTTTCTTTGTTGTCCTATTGCTTGCTGCCACATTGTACCGTTCCTACTTTAGTTCCCCTTTGGGCTTACTCTGCACAAGCTGCCCGACTGTTGTCGAGCTGCACATCTTGCGTTGTCCCTCCATGGCCCAGGGGCAGGCAGTTGTCCCCCTCATCGAGCTCGGCCTAAAAAGACCATCACCGTGCACGGCGGGTAGACTAGGATCCTGACTCGGCTTTCGGGGCCGAGATCATCTCTGGGCCGAGCCTGTTCTTCCTTTTGCATGCAGATCACAGCGTCGGCACCTAGCACTGGCTGGAATCCAAAGCCGATATGCAGCTCTCAAGCAGACTTGCGTGTACAACAAGCAAAACCCAAGCTCGGGCAGTCTGTTCCCAATCTGTTTCATGGCCCCGCTCACTGAGCCCCAGGGTTTTATCTAGTTTTTTCTCTTGAAAAGAACTCCCTCGGCGCCGCGAAACAAAGACGAGGCCCTGCACCGACGTGCCCTAGTTTCACCCAGCCCAAAGTATCCATGACCAGAAAAAAAAAGTACCGTTAACGCCATACAATATGCACATTCATTAGTGGCTCCCGCAGCGGCAAACTGCGTCAGCAGCCGGATTGGGATCAGGGGAGCCGCGGAACACCGGGGGTTTGGTGAAACCGCTGGTGCAAGCTCTAGCCAGCAGTCTGGCTGCCTGCTTGTCCACATGAATAAATCACTCCGTCTCCCGCACTCGCTCAGCCGCTTCACTCGGTCAGGAGGCCCCCCCTGACAGCAAACATCTTGGCGCTGACGTTCGCCGTGAAGCCGTCCACCTGCTTGCTGTACTGCTCCACCTGTCTGGCGTTCAGCATGCCCTCGAGCCTGCTGGGCTCCTGCGGCAGCTTGAACAGCCTCTTCCACTCGTCCTCCGGGAGCGGCGTCTGCTTGGCCGCTGCCCGCGCCGCGTTCTCCGCCTTGCGCTTCGCTTGCCAGGCCGTGATCTTGGTCTGCTCACGCGTCAGCTGGCGTTGGTAGTATTGGTGGTTGTTGAGATCGGTGTAGTGCGACTCGATGCTGTCCAGAAGCAGGTCGCACGTCTTCTCAAGGAACGGGTCGATCGACAGCTCCAACGAGTCGAGCGACGGGTAGGCCGGGCCCCTGATCGGATTCCGTTGCAGCTCCGCGAGCGAAGTCGGTAGGCTCACCTCGCTCTTGGAGGGTGGTGGCGCGGGAACTTGGTGGAGGTAAGTGGTGAGAAGGTGTGTGTTATGGACGACAACGGGAAGCTCAACCAGGATATCCTTGTATGTGAGCTTTATTTTTTGCAGGCTATTGATGAGAGGTTAGCGAGTTGCACCCAACGCAGTGACGGTCACCCATGGCCGTAGCCATCGGGCCGTCTCGGAGCGAGGATGTCGGCAGCATACTTTTCTGTCGTGAACTTGCCCTCCTTAAAGGCGGCCATGAAGTTGTTGGAGAGCCTGAAGGCGCGCAGGCAAAGGGCGCCCTGTGAGCTCCTGCTGACGTCGTGAACGAGGGCGATGGCCCTGGGGTTCTCGCGCTGGTAGTGGTGCTGGTTCTCAATGAAGTTGATGTTGATGAAGTTGCCCATGGTGGCGCTCGAGTACCAGCCGACGTTGTTAGCGTCAACGTTGACCTCGCGCAGATACTTGATCATCTCGGCCTGGTAGGCAATGTTGGCCTTGGACCGGGGGGCGGCGGCGGCCTGGGCCGAGGCGTCGCGCTCGCTCTGGTGGCTGTCGACGTTGGCGACATCGACGGTGGGGAAGTTGAACGAGTTGGTGATCTCGAGTACCGTGTCGTTGTCCATGCCGACCAGCGAGCCGGTGGCCATGGTTGGGAACGTCGCCGAGCAGTGCTTGGAGATCTTCATCACCACCTAGTTCGTCACGCCTCTGGCTTAGCAACTCCCTCTCCAACGACCCCCCTTCGAGCCCGCGCGCACGCAATGGTGGGGCAACACCTCGCGGCAAACGTACCAGTGCCTCGACCTGCACCGACTTGAAGGGCGCATCTTTGGAAGCGTCCGCCATGGCTGCGTTTCGTAGCGGCTGTCGCGGGTATTGGTGTTGGTGTTCGTAGTCCGGCGCGCGGTTGGCTTTGGAGGCACGGCTTCCGTTGTCGTCGTGGGCGATGCGATGGTATTTTCTCGAGTTGTGCGCGGAAAATTCGGTTCTTCCGTGGCATTGAGCAGCCCACCCCCGCCGGCACAGCAAAGGCAAAAGCGGGCCGCCAACTTACATAATACCAGAGCGTGGTGGGGCATCCCAGTAACTTGTCCAGTTTTGGAAAACTGAATGGCTTCACTGGCCGACAAGCGCGGGATGTCATTGTGCCCCCACGCTCAGTCGTTCCAATCCAGGGGCGTTCCAGCAGAGCCTCTCGCCCATTCTAACCGCGCGTGCCCGCTCTAGCTTCTCATCTGGCTTTCTTTGTTTTTGCTCTCCCGTCCTTTCTTGGTGCTGTCGCCCCACCCAAGTGGTCTACAGTTCGCTCAAATGACATAACGTGCTGCTTCTATTCCGGACCTGGAAAACATACAAACAGGCCTGCTGTTGCTAAGTACATTTCTTCTAACGCTCATGAATACCCAGATTTCCCACAAGCTCGCCCCTCTAGCTCTAACTCTTTCTCTCTCGCCTTTGTCCTCTTTCCCGGCGCCATCATTACCCAAACCCCAGTGATTCTTTCCGCAGCCCCTTCGTTGTGATCTCATTCATCAACCCAGTCGACAATCTCCCAGCTCTCAACATCATCACGCACGATCAGTCGGTGCCTATCTATCCCCCAGCTGGTGTACAGCCGGCGTGTCGCGTTGGCTGCCTTTCTGTGAGCTGGGCCAACGTTACCCAACCTAGGGTTAGGATTACGGCAGGCGCCGGGTTGTTAGTCGTCTCCTTGATAACCTGCTTATGCGAGCGTCCTTACCTTGCATCCTCTTTAGATCGCCACACGCAAGTCGCCAGATTGCGCCCTTCGGCGTTGGGCTCGCCAAACTAAACGGGGTTAAAAGGTTAACGAGGCGGAATGAATATCTGACAGAGCGAAAGATATATACCCAGTATCTGTATGGACCCGGTTAGTTTATGGCTCTTGGGATACACTTGTAGCGATTCCTCTCTAGCGGAAGGCCGCCCTTGGGTTCAACTCACTTCAGAAAGCCCCCACTCTTGTTTGCCTCTACGTGAGCGCTCTTGTCCAGAGCCCCCAGCTCGGCGTACACGGTGGTGGGTGGAATCTGCGATCTAAAGGCCACGATGTAGAAGGAAGTCTCCCTCCATGTGTGGCCTGCGTCTTGGGCTAGACTCCTTAGAGTGTCCATAACCGCGACCCAATTAAAACTGTCGATGTACGGGCTAGTCGCATAGTCCTGTCTCGTGTTCCGCATGTGCGTCAACGCCAGCGCGAGAAGCTTGCTTTCCGGCTCGAGGGTGTGTAAGTCGAGCAGATGGTCTTGCTCCGTATATGGCGATGAAACGAGGAATCTTGAGCTATCCTGTGGTGGCTGAGGGGCCTCGTCCGAGTACAGCGCGTTGACCTTTTCCTTGAAGGCAGGGTCTACTAGGAGGGCGACCGTGGCGACCGACATCATAGGCTGGCCGGTAATGCGTTGTCTCCTTGGGTGCTATAGGTCGTGATGCTCTGGGCTTCAAGCAAGGCGAGTGAGTCTAGCAAGGAACCTTGATGGTTTTGGGACTGCTGGAGGGTGTGTCGATGCTTAGGAGGAGCTACGGTCTCGAAACCAGGAGAGGAACATTTGGTGGTGGTCACTCATTCACTTTATATGTCAGAGGCATTCATGTGGGTCTAGTCAAGCAAGCTCGCTGGCAGAAGCTGTAGTTCCGTGTCCCAAGCGCCGCCTCTATGCGCCAACCACTGACGAGGTCGCATCCGTTCGATGGGCCTTGGCTTCACCCGGAAAACCACAAGACCCAAGACCGCTCCCCGACTTCGTCAGCGCCGGGGTTTTGTTGCGTATTCCATCGAGAAATTGCGATATATACACTACATGCCCCGTACGAGGCGGTGACTGGCTTTCACGTCTGGCTGGAATTGTTGGCACAGGCGCCTCCCGCATTGTCCCAGCCAAGGTGAAACTCTGGCTTTTGTGCTGCTAATCGCGTCATCCAGCCTTCTGCTGATGCGATGCACGAATCTTTAACCTGACCCCAGGTTCCCCTGGTCATCAGCGCCAGGCCTGCCGCATTCTCCGGTCGCAATTGTGTGCATTCCTTTGCCGGGTGGCAGAGTCAAGCGCACTCTCTGCAAGCAGCCACTGAGCCATAAGGTAGGTATACCGGTGAGAGGCGATCAATCGACGACCACCAGGTTAGCCCATCTTGTGGCTCGGGGGGTATTTCTCGCACACCCCTTCCAAGCGCTTTCTTTCCTCGACCAAACATTCTTGAGGCCAACCAAGCCGAGATCCTGGGCCTTCCGATCCATTGGTTCGCTTCCATCCGAACTCCTACCACCAGTCTCTGCCTTTCCCATGTGGAAGTGGCCTTGAGGCCATGGCTGCGCCGCGTAAGCCGATGCCGACAGCGGACCGCACCTCGACCCAATGTGTCAACCAATGGCACCTGGGATGCAAGGTAGGTAAGTGCCTACTCAAGTATGGACGCTTGCTCGATAGTAAACTCTGCGCGGAGACACAGAGGACTTGGCGGGCGTGATCAAACATGAAACGTCCTGTTCTGGAAGAAAGCCGCGACGGCTTTGTCATGTTGTCGATATCAAGGCCTCTAATTATATCCCGCCATCACCTTCCGCTGTCTCCCACCAGCCATAACTTGGCTACCTCGTACGTGCCCAAATACAGGGCGCTCCCAAGCGCTGTCCAGCCCGCACGGAATAGCCCTCCCCGGAAAAGCCCGCGGACCCCCAGCTCCGTATAGACATTCTTGGCGACCTCGAAGCCTCCAGCCCTCCCCCTTCCTCCGCTGCTGGTGTGCCCAGATGCAGCGCCGGCTCGCCCCTCCCCGCCCAAAAGCATTATTCGCGTTTTGACAACGTCGATTGGCGTCGTGGCCACCGCAGCGACCGACCCACTAAGGGCCGCGCTGGCGCCGTTGACGAGCCCGGTCTCCATGAGGCCACGCCCGATGTCGGCACCGCCGGCCTCGCGCCGGGAGGGCGGCGCGGCGAGCCCTCTAGCTCGCCGCCTGTCGTCGCGCCATCGCCACAGCGACGCGCGGACGTGCTCAAACATTGGGAACTGCATCGCCGTGAAGGGCAGGTTGCGAGCAGCCAGGGCCGAGAACCCCGTCCACAAACGGCGGTTGACGCCGCCCTCGGATGTCCGCAGCATACGCAGAGCCTGCAGCGAGGTGCCGCCGCCGCCGCCACGACTACCACCACCTTGGCTGCGAATCATCTGTGCGTTCTGCTTGACGATTTCTGCAGGTGTGAGAACGAGGCATGAGGCAAGCTCGGCGGTACCGGAGGCGAGCGAGTGGACCAGCGGCTTGGGCGCACCTTCCGGTAGGGCACGAGGCAGAGCCGACTTGACAGACTCGTAGGTGGCGAAGAAGACGCCCGCTGTGTGTAGCTCATATCAGTGCCATGGCTCTCTTACCGCTCGGGAAGCCTTTGGCAGATCAAGGGGTTCTTGCCTGCGGGCACCGTTGCCACGATGACACTCCCAACGCCCTGGTATAAGCCGCCACGAAGGGCCTGCTTGAGCGCATTCCTTGCTCCCGCTGATTTCTTGAACGTGTCTATGTAATCCTGACTCTGCCACCGTGTTTTGAGGGTGTCGAGAGGATAGACCAGCAGGTCTATCGTGAAGGCGGCACAAGCGCCCGCCTGTTGGCGTCAACATATAACCTGTGGTGCAAGGGGATGTTCGTATCGCTCACCATCAGAACGTGTGCGTGCGTGTCACTCATGGCAGTACGCGTTTGATCCAAATTCGTTTCATTGGTATCTTTCTTGGTCAATTGTAACATTCAGGGTAAAATCTACGTCTGTTTCTACGGTAGAGATACATCATCATGCCGTTTCTGCTATGACGGCATCCCAGCCGATGAGTCAGCAACCACAACTGGAAGTTTGCGACCTGATCTGAGATTGCCTTGAGATGAAGATATCACCAGTCGCCAGTATCAATCCAAGGTTATTGTTTATAATTAATAGGTACGTAGGTAACTAATTAGGGGTTATGACAGGAGGAAAAAGAAGAAACTACTAATTCTTCGTAAATGTTATAAAAAAGAAAAAAAACATACAACACCGAGGATTCCCCAGTGGTCACCCACCTGAGTACTAGTTCGGCCCTCATATGTTTTAGTACTGGGAGATTTTTTTGGAGAGATTGGGTTCCAAGGCGTCCAGAAACGGAGGTTTTCGCCTCCAAAAACGGATGCCTCTGCTCCCCTTTGCTCCCAGCCAAGCGTTCCCCTACCTTCCAACGGCCGTCTGCTGTCACAATCCCTGGACGAGACGAAAAATGCGCTCCTGGCGCTTCCGCTCCCCCAATAGCACGGCCCGGATATGCCTTTTCGCATCTGCACTTAATCGCGCGCATTCCGCCACCGCGGCTGGGCTGCTGGATGCGGCCGCGATTGGCCGGAGATGTTATCAGACCCGCTCAAGGTCTCGGGCGCTGTCGCTGAGCTGCTAAAGGCGGCCGCGACTGGCCCTGGTGCCTGCGGAGGCCTGGTCTGATGCCACGCAGCCTCTGGGAAATGTCCGCGGTAAAGGCGGCAGCTCGTCGTCGAAACAGACTACAGTTTTTCGTTTTCTGGAGAGGGGCAAGGATGACTTCAAGTCGCCGATACCCGTGCCGTGGGTCCTGATTGCCGTCTACTTGTGCGGCAACAAAACGTGCGCGAGCTCCGAGAGGACATGGAGGAAATGTACCAACGAGGAGCCGAGAACAAAATCACCTTCGCGCCAGAAAAGACGGAAATGATCCACATCACACGCAGCAGAACCGGCGGCAACCCAGACCTGCAAATTAACGGCAGAACGATCCAGCCCATAACGGCCCGGCGGAAATACCTACACAAAACACTGGTAAATCCCCAGGCCTTTAAGCGGTTTGTGGCCGATACCGACCACTCCACCCTCCCACCGCGTGAATAACGCATCTCACCCGCCTTAGCGGATACCCCCTGCCCGCTGACGCGGGCACATCAAGACGGCGCACGACGCCGGAGGCTGGTCACACCTCTGCAGGAATATAAGTTGCAGGGCCGCAGCAGGCGCCCAACCCCACACTGTCTCGGGCCCGGCCCGTGACAGTCGATCCGCTTGATAGACTCACGTAGACTAGAATAGCGCGCCGTGATGCCCACGCGCGGCTGCACGCACGGAGAACCGGCCTTGCTGGCGCTCCGTGCAGCCCGGCGTTAATAAACACTACTACTACTACTACTACTACTACTACTACTACTACTACTACTACTACTACTACTACTACTACTACTACTACTACTACTACTACTACTACTACTACTACTACTACTACTACTACTACTACTACTACTACTACTACTACTACTACTACTACTACTACTACTACTACTACTACTACT